>NC_081861.1:25410625-25719463 GCF_963259705.1 Myotis daubentonii | reverse complement strand
ACAAGGGGGCAGACCCTCAATGCAGAAACTGCCCCCTGGTGGTCAGTGCGCTCCCATAGGGGGAGCTCCACTCAACCAGAAGCTGGGCAGACAGTTGCCAGCATAGCGGCGTTGGCAGGAGCCTCTCCCACCTCCTTGGCAGTGCTAAGGATGTCTGACTGTGGCTTAGGCCCACTCTCCTAGGGAACTGGCCTAAGCTGTCAGTTGAACATCCCCTGAGGACTCCCAGGCTGCCAGAGGGATGTCTGACTGCCAGCTTAGGCCCCATCCCCCAGGGAGTGGGCCTAAGCTGGCAGGTGGATATCCCCCGGGGGACACCCCCCCCCCCGGAGTGGATGAATTTTTGTGCACTGGGCCTCTAGTTTTAAATATATGCTGCAGTAAATAGTCTTGTATAGGTTAAAAAAAAAATCAGATCGTGGGCTTAAGGTTAGGGGAATATTTCCCAGTATTGGGGCTCGTGGCTGTGCAGGTAGTGAGTGGTAGAAGAGGCTCCCTCTCTGCCTTCTTTCAATCTGAGTCCAGAAATGTGGGTAAGTAAAGGTTTCAGGAAGGTTTAACATTCTATTAATCTGTTACCTAACCACATATAGCATGCTGATTATTACAGGTGCTTCCTCTGTGCCCAGTCCTATGCCATATAGAATACAACAATGAATAAGATATAGTTCCACCCATAACAAACTGGGACTGTCCTTTGGGTAATAAAACTTCCATGCCTATAATGATTTGTCCTTGGTAACATATGTTAACTCTTTAAATTGTGTGGTAGAGACCTTTAGGCATAATAAAGAGTAGCCACTTAATTATGATTCTAATTACACAAATACTTACTGAGTACCCAGTATGTTTGAGGTACTGAACAAGACAGACATAATTCCCTGAGGAGACAGAAAGTTTAATAGGCAATAACAACACAATGTGTGACACTTTCATGAATCATTATTGGTGGTTCCAATTTACAAAACTGGTAGGAAGTCAAACAGGTATAGCCACTATGGAAAACTGTTTTGTAGTGTCTAATAAAAATTTAAACATACTCTATTACCCAGCAATTCCACTCCTAGGTATATATGCAAAGATGTATGGATGACATTATTTATTGCAACCCTGGAATAGTGAGAACTGGAAATAAATTCTACCAGTAACATAACAGTTAAATAAATGTTGGTAGTCAAAACCGGTTTGGCTCAGTGGAAAGAGCGTCGGCCTGTGGACTGAAAGGTCCCAGGTTCGATTCCGGTCAAGGGCATGTACCTGGGTTGCGGGCACATCCCCAGTAGGAGATGTGCAGGAGGCAGCTGATCGATGTTTCTCTCTCATCGATGTTTCTAACTCGCTATCCCTCTCCCTTCCTCTCTGTAAAAAAATCAATAAAATATATTTAAAAAATAAATAAATAAAATAAATGTTGGTAATATGCAGCCAATAAAAACAATGTTATATCAATATTATTAATAGCATAAAGATATCCACAATATATTTGATGCTAAAAAGCAAGTTGCAGAACAGTACATATAGTATGATAAAATATGTGTAAAAACAAAACTTTTTATGTGTATACACATCCATAAATATGCACCCAAAAATGTCTATAAGGATCCGCACCTCCTTGTTAATACCTCTGATTAGATGGGGCTTTCACTTTTATTTTATACTAGAGGCCCAGTGCACAAAATTTGTGCACTCGGAGGTGGGGGAGGAGTGGTCCCTCAGCCCAGCCTGTGCCCTCTTGCAGTCTGGGAACCCTCGGGGGATGTCTGACTGACGGCTTAGTCCCACTCCTGCCACTGCTGCTGCGCTCGTCAGCTATGAGCCTGGCTTCTGGTTGAGTGGGACCTCCCCTCCCCCTGCCGTGGGAGCACAGTGACCACCAGGGTGCGGCTCCTTCATTGAGTGTCTGCCCCCTGGTGGTCAGTGCACATTATAGTGACTGGTCATTCTGCTGTTTGGTCAATTTGCATATTAGCCTTTTATTATATAGGACTAGGGGCCCGGTGCACGAAATTCGTGCACTGGGTGGGGGGAGGGGAGTGTCCCTCAGCCCAGCCTGCCCCCTCTCACATACTGGGAGCCCTCAGGCGTTAACCCCCATCACCCTCCAATCACAGGATCGGCCCCTTGCCCAGGCCTGACGCCTCTGACAGAGGCGTCAGGCCTGGGCAAGGGACCCTCATTTCCCCCCATCACTGGTTCTGCCCCCAGCCCAGGCCTGATGCCTCTGGCCCAGGCGTCAGGCCTGGGCAGGGGACCCCCAGACCCCTCCGATTGCTGGCTCTGCCCCTTGCCCAGGCCTGATGCCTCGGCCAGAGGCGTAGACTCCCATCACCCTCCGATCGCCTGATCGGCCCCTTGCCCAGGCCTGACGCCTCCACCAGAGGTGTCAGGCTTGGACAGGGGACCCCCATCTCCCCCCGATCACTGGCTCCGGCCCCCACCCAGGCCTGAGGCCTCTGGCCCAGGAATCATGCCTGGGCAGGGGACCCCCATCTCCCTCTGATTGCTTGCTCCACCCCCCGCCCAAACCTGATGCCTCTGACCCAGGCTTCAGGCCTGGGCAAGGGGACCATCATATCCCTCCAATCCCCGGCTCTGCCCCCCACTCAGGCCTGATGCCTCTGGCCCAGGCATCAGGCCTGGGCAAGGGACCCCCAGCCCCCCACCCAGGCCTGATGCCTCGGCCAAAGGAGTTGACCCTCATCACCCTCCGATCACCAATCACCGGATCAGCCCCTTGACCAGGCCTGAGGCCTCCGGCAGAGGTGTCAGGCCTGGGCAGGGGACCCCCAGCGCCCTGCAGTTGCAGGCTCTGCCCCTGCCCAGGCCTAATGCCTCTGGCCTAGGTGTCCGGGCCGGGCAGCGGGGACCCGCAGTGGCAGCGGGGGGCGCCGCGATCGCGTGGGCTCCGCCCCTGCCCCTGCAGGACGCCTCTGGCTGAGGCGTCCGACCTGGGCAGCGGAGACCCGCAGCTGCAGCAGCCCCGCGATCGTGGGCTCCGCTTTAGTCCCAGGCAAGGGACCCCTAGCTCCTGGGACTGCCAGCTTTGACCGTGCCCAGCTCCCATCGCTGGCTCCACCCCTACTTCCTGCTACCACTGGCCAGGGCGGCAAAGGAGCCTGATTCTCCGATCATGGCTGGGGGGCAGGGCAAAGGCAGCCCCAGGGCCGCCTTTGCCCTGCCCCCCAGCTCTTAGCTCCCCCCTGGGTTTCCAATCACTGTCAGTGGCAGGGGGCTTCTTCCTGCTTTCCCTTTTGCCTCCCTGCATTGTGCCTACATCTGCAAATTATTGCCATCTTGTTGGCAGTTAACTGCCAATCTTAGTTGGCAGTCAATTTGCATATAGCCCTGATTAGCCAATGAAAAGGGTAGCGTCGTACGCCAATTACCATTTTTCTCTTTTATTAGTGTAGATACTTAGGTGTAATTATATTATATTAATTAATATAATTAGCACCAATACCTTTGTAATTTAAAATATTAATAAATGATACAAATATGCACATTGTTACAAGTTTCCCTGACTTGGAAAATCAAATGGCTGATGATGACATTCACACATAGACAGTAACAGTGGAAGTGATCAGAGGAAGACTGTTGAGAAAGATGATAAATTCAGTCTTGGGCATTTTATTTTGATATTCCTGGGGTACATTCAGGTGAAGATGTCTAGAAGGGAGTTGGATATATAGACGTGGGGCAGAAGGGAATGGTTAGGAATGGAGCTAGAGATTTTAGGATATGCATAGCAATCAAAGCCACTATAGGAATGAATGGGATTACAAAGGTATAATATAGTGGAATAATGGAGGCAAGTAGGTCCAGAAATGAGGAACACCGAGGCAGACACAAATGGATCAGCCTGCAAAGGACACCTTGATGGAATGACTAGAGAGATAGGAATAAAATCAGGAGTACGAGGTGTCATGCAAGCCAGGAAAAAGAGGTTCATAATGGACAAAGTGCTCAATAGTAACAAATGCTGGTGAGGATGGCATATAAGAAAAAAAAATGGTCTTTTGGATTTAATGACAAAGAAATTTTGGTGAGATCCAGGAGGTTGAGTGTATAGTGGGGCCACTTTCAGTAAATTTAATTGCTAAGTTGCAGGAGTTGGTTGGTGGAGATAAGGGTCACTAGAAGGGATTAAGGTTGAGAGAAATTTTTAAAATAGAGTATTAAAATTTGAAAGACTTGAACACATTTACATGGTGATGAGAAATAGCTAGTAAAAGTATGGGGGTTGAAATGTTGAGGGGGGGGGAGTGTACAATTTAGCCAATATAACAAGGATGGAATTCACAGCACAGATGGAACGATTCCTCTCAGACAGAAGGCAGGGCACTCCACTGTAACAGGAAGGAAGGAAAAAAGGGTGGTTGTGTATGTGGACAAATATATAGATTTGGTAATTGGAATTTAAGGGAGCTCTCAATTGATAGCTTCTATTTTCTCTGTGAAGTAGGAGGTGATGTAACCTGCTGAGAGTGAGGGGAGAAGTGATGAGATGGAGATGCTTTAAAATAGCTGCTATGGAGAACAGGAGGAAGCTCTGAGTAGAGAAACAAAAGAATGTGTAGGCTTGAAGTCAAAGACCATGGTGAGCATCATTTGGGGGAATTGTGTGAGGTCATCTCCTAAAAATGAGGGTAGAGGTGGGAGGTCTACACAACGTCAAAATCTCTGACCAACTGGGTTAACTGATTCAACCAACTAGTCAATTCAGTGAAGAAAACCCACTAACATAATTACTTTGCATTACAAAAGCCCAAATCGTGATTACTGCCCCAGCTGAAGCATTTGGATTTAATTCTATCACTGGAGACTCTATAGAATGCAGGAGAAAAGGAGATCCTAACAGTAGCACTGCATCATTCTAATCACAGCTCAGAGGCTGCTCCCTTTCTTATTTGCACCCTCACCAACAATTCTTTTCTAAATTGGAATGCTTCTTATTGCAGCATTATTTATGGTGACAGGGAGTTGGAGGCAATCTGGCATTCATCACTGAGATAGTGAAGAGGCAAAATGGGATGGACGTACATCCTGGAGTAGTTTTTAGCAATTAGAAGCAAGGAATTATATGTACATAGAGCAGCAATGCTGGGTGAGAAATAGGAGAAATGGCAAGAAATAGAAATATATATTAACACCATTTAGAAAAATTAAAAGGACCTTCACTGGAAATAATAAACATTTTATAAGAACACATACAAACAAAAATATAGTCTCTAAGTAGAAGAGACTGATTTCCAGTGAGAGTGGGAGGAGAATGTGAATGACATGTGGGGGTAATAGGGAATAAAGAAACCAAACAAGATGTCAACGATAACAAATGCATTAGGACCTGGGTTCAATTAACTCAACCCTCTGCACCTAACACACGAACTAAATCCAGACACAAGTGAATCAAAACACTTTACTTAAACTCTTGAAGACTGTTTCAAGCAACATCTTTATCTACAACCCAGAATATTGGGGTTACACAGGATCAGAGCTGGAGAAGAGTGTGCAGGTCATCTAGGGCTGCCCGTTATCTCACCACTTATTTTATAGATGAAGAAACTGAAGCCATGAGAACTAACTGTCTAAAGCCACACAGTTAGTTGTAAAGTTTAGACTAGACCCAGCTCTCCAAGGTCCAGTACTCCTTCTGAGAATTCTCATTTGTTTTGTTGTTATTGTTGTTTGCATCTTAAATGAATTCAACTCCATTCTATGGTTTCTACTTCCTTCATAATTTTTAATTTAAAAATATATGCAGGAAAAAGGTGTACTGCCCTGCCTACATAAGGGAAGAGTGGTTGAAACCAGTGAAACTTACCTGATTACAAGGGTTCTCAATTATTTTTTTAAATCTATGACACACTTTTGAATATGAGAAATTTTGGCAGCATGCTTGAAGGTATTTCAAAAGTTTACTAAACAAATCAGTAATAATAATATAGTCTTTACTGCACTATAACAATACCTCAAAGTGCCTAGGAAAGCATAGCGATGTTTATCAACATGCTTATTGTCACATGTCAACAATGTATCACAATTTGAATAAAACAGCTGCCTGCCTTGACCACTCTCATTTATACACCCAGGCAAGTGAACATGCAATTTCTCTTTATACTGGATGATACTGTTCTGTGACATGTTTGATATTGTTTGATATTATCCTATGCCTCTCTTCCCCCTACAACAAGCTGAACTTGAGTTTATTCTATATTGCATGACCTCAAATCAATATTATTTTTTTTCTTTCTTTTATTCCATTCTATATTCCTAAGAGTCATCCATGTGTTTGCATGAGACTAATTTTTTTCCATTTTGAATGCTGTAGAAATTACATTGTAAGAGTATACTAAAATTTTAGATTTTATGGCCTTGGACATTTGGGTTGTTTTCAGTTTTTTTTCTATTACTATTAGTGCTTCTCTGTATATTATTTTTAATTAAATATATGTTTCCAATTACAGTTTACATTCAGTATTATTATGCATTAATTTCAGGTGTACAGCATAATGGTTAGACACTCATACTTTACAAAGTGTTTCTCCTGATATTCCCAGTAGCCACCTGCTATGTATATTCTTATACATATCTCCTGTTGTTTATTTTACCTTTTTTTCTTTTTCCTTTTAATTCTCACTGAGGATATTTTTTCCATTGCTTTTTAGAGAGAGTAGTAGCCAGAGAGGGAGGTAGGGAGGGAAGAGAGATAGAGATAGAGATAGAGAGACAGAGAGACAGAGAGACAGAGAGACATTGATGTGAGAGAGACACATGGATTGGTTGCCTCCCCTATGACCCTTGGCTGGGGCCGGGAATCTAACCTGCAACCCAGGTATGTGCCTGTGACTGAGAATCAAACCGAGACCCTTCAGTCTGCGGGAGAACACTCTTAACTATCGAGCACACCAGCAAAGGCCTGTTGTGTATTTTAAAGTTTCTCTTGGGAATATACGTAAGTGTGAGATTACTGGGTTATAGAATATATGGGAACTTCTACTTTTATTTTATTTATTTATTTTTTAAGTTTGATGATATAAAAAGTATTACAAAAATATTACAAATGTAAGGATATTATAAGAAGATGTCTTTTTACAAGTAGTTGCAGGTACATTGAACAGAAAGAATAGAAAAGGTCCAGTTTTATTGAACATCTAAAGTCAGCCCACCGAGAGGCCCTTTTATTCTTTTTTTTTTATTGCTTAAAGTATTACAAAGGGTATTACATATGTATCCATTTTATCCCCCCGCCCTAGACAGTCCCCTAGCCTCCCCTATCCCCCAGTGTCTTATGTCCATTGGTTATGCTTATATGCATGCATACAAGTCCTTTAGTTGATCTCTTACCCCCCTACCTCCTGCCCCCCAACCCTCCCCGGCCTTCCCGTTGCAGTTTGACAATCTGTTTGAGACAGCTCTGCCTCTGTATCTATTATTGTTCAAAAGTTTATAATGGTCTCTATTGACCATGAATGAGTGAGATCATGTGGTATTTTTCCTTTATTGACTGGCTTATTTCACTTAGCATAATGCTCTCCAGGGGAACTTCTACTTTTAAACATAATGCCAGATTGTTTTCCAAATTGTCTGTACCAATTTATACCCTTACCAGCAATATACGAGGCCCAGAGATCCATTTGATTTCTATCCACTCCAACATTTATTTTGCCACTTGAATGGGAAAATAACGGTCTTGATTTGAATTCCTTGATCACTAGTGAGATTATAATATCTTACTAAATTTACCAGTCATATGTGTTTGTCATTTTGGTAAACAGTTGTTTATGTCCTTTGCTTCAGTTTTTATTGAGTAGTTTGTTGTATTGATTATGTGTATAGTCTGTGTCCCAGTATGAAACTTCTTTTCATTTTTCTTAAAGTGTTTTCTGATGAGCAGGTATTCTTAATTTTAAAATTTTGCTTTTAAGATGTAAGTCCTTGATTCATCTTGAATCCAATGTTTTGTTTGATATGGGATAGGGATTCAGTGTAATTTTTGCCTCCCAAATATAACCACTTTTTCCAGCTTCATGTATTGAATAGTCTCTCCTTTTCCTGCTCATCTGCTATGCCACATGTAAGAGTTCCACATACATGTAGACCTTTTCTGCACTCTCATTTCTATTCTTTTAATGAGATCTTTTATTATTTTTTAAATCAGGGAAATTTCTTCCTCATTTTACATTTTTATTTCTCTTTTTTGGGATTACTGTGTTTTAGATGTTAGCCCTTATGCTTAAGATTTCTATATCTCTTAACTTAAAAATATTTTTTTTGGTAGTTTCCTGCAATCTTTTGAGGGAGTTCTTCAGTCTGATGTTTCAGTTCGCTAATTCCTCATCTTTACCCATACTATTGTACCTTGACTTTAAACATTTTTAAAAAATATATTTGTATTGATTTCAGATTGGAAGGGAGACGGAGAGATAGATAAAAACATCAGTGATGAGAGAGAATCATTGATCAGCTGCCTCCTGCATGCCCCATACTGGGGAGCCCTTTACTGGGGATTGAGCCCGCAACCTGTGCATTGTGCCCAGACCAGGAAATGAATCCTAACCTCTTGATTCATGAGTGATTGCTCAACCACTGAGCCACAGAAACAAGGCTTAAATTTTATTTTTTTTTTAAATTTTATCCCTATACATCTTCTGTAGATGATTTAAGTCCCCATTGTTTCTTTATAGTTGCTTATATTACCTTAACCCTAAATCTGATCTCCCCACAGGTGGAATTTTTCCTTCATTATTAGAGAGAGAGAGAGAGAGAGAGAGAGAGAGAGAGAGAGAGAGAGAGATATTAAAGAATAAAAAGGTAGTGTGCCGGGGTCCAGCCCCAGCGGGTCCAGGGGTCCCCAAAGGTGTGGACAGAGTTGGCGAAGAAGGAATGACACGGAGACAACATTCAGTTGATCAGTAGCCTAGCCAGGATCTCCAGCCAGGATCTCCAGCCAAGTTCTGGTCTGGATCTCCAGAGAGGTTCTGTGTCCATGTTCTCTTGCTAGGTTCTCCAGCCAGGTTCAGTCCAGGTTCTCCAGCCAGGTTCAGTCACCAGGTTCTAGTCAGGTTCTCTTGCCAATTTCTGTAGTCAGGTTCAGTCCAGGATCCCTTGCCATGTTCTCTCCAGCGAAGCTCCTCCATCTCCAGGTTCCGCGTAGGTTCTGTCTTCTGAATTCTGTCTCCAAATCAATATTATTTATGACATTCATCATCAAGACATTTTGCATGCTCAATTGTAGCAAAATTGCACTGCTATCTTGGCTTTCAAGAAGGGTTCAGGGCATCCCTGTTGAGATTCAGGCTGCGATGGGAAGCTGTAGAATGGAGTGGTTAAGGGCATGGGTTTTAGTACCCTACAGATTGGAGTTTGAATGCTATGCCTGTTACTGTGCAACCAACTTTTGGTAAGATATTTAAGCTTTTAATTCAATCCAACAAACATTTAGGGGCCTGCTATATGCAAGATACTGTTTTAGGTGCTTGGGGACATAGTAAGGAACAAAACAGATGAAAATCCCTGTCTGCTTGGAGCTGACATTCTAGTAGGGGGATAGAAGCAAACAATTAGCATAATAAATAAGCAAGTCATGAGGAGAAACCAAGATGGCGGCATAGGTAAACACCGAAATAGCTGCCTCCTACAACTTCACAAATACAACAAAAAGACAAAACGGACATCATCCAGAGCTACAGGAAGGCTGGCTGAGTGGAAATTCTACAACTAGAAGGAAAGAGAAAAGCACACTGAGAGTCAGGAGCTGTGGAAGTAAAGTGCAGAGGTACGAAGGCTCGAGCGTGCGCGGAAAGGGGCTGGTACCTGAGGACGAGGCTGTCTTTTTGAATTGGGAGGGAGTCAAAAGCTCCCGACTGCTCTGAACTCCAGTTCCGGGAAGTCTCTGGGGACCCAGGACTCATATGGGGAGAAACTGGACTGTCTGGCAGCGGGCAGAACTCGGAACTCGAGGGTGGCTTTCCCTCAGAGGTGCTTGCAGCAATTAAATTACCAGGACACTGAGATGTGTGGCCCCTTAGGGCAGGGCTGAGGATCTGCCATAGCTGCTTGCTCTGCCCTGTTGATTCCTTGAGACCCCGCCCCACCCAGGCTGTGGCAGAGGCTTTTGCATATGAATGCCCTGGCCCTTTGCAACCTGAAAATTACCTAACAAATTACAGCTGGGCCAGACAGACCCAGAACTTCCAAGAGAAGGCCAAAGGCCCCACAGCAGCTTGCATTGCTTCACAGCTGGGCCATATCTGGGCACCTCCAAACTCCAAAAAAGGAAGGAGAATCTGCAGATCTTTTCGTAGCTCCTGCTGGGTAACTTCAGGCAGAGACTAAATTAGCACCTCCTTAGATCCAAGAGCCAGTGTACCCAGTGGTCAGAGTGGGACCATCCAGATTACAACTCCTCAGATCCATAAGGGACACACTCAGGGGGCAGACTCAGTGAGCACCGAAGCCCCACTGAAGCAAGTCTTGCCCCAGAAGGGTGTCTTCAGCACAGAAGTTCTCCCACTGCAGACACAGCTGATTCTCACTGCCAATTGGCCTGGAGGTCAATTCCTCCCAGTGATACCTACAACAATCAAGGCATAACTACAACAAGACTGTGCGCAAAGCCCACAAGGGGGTGCACCAAGAGTGTCCACCTCAGGTAACTGGGGAGGCTGAGCCACTGGGCCCTATAGGACACCTAGCACACAAAACCACTCTACCAACACAGGGAAGCATAAAAAATGTGGAGACAAAGAAACAGGTCACAAATGACAGAAATGGAGGAAAGCAAACAACTGGATATAGAGTTCAAAACCACGTTTATAAGGTTTTTCAAGAATTTTATGGAAACCGCCAATAAATTTAGTGAGACCCTGGAGGATATGAAAAAATACCAACTAGAAATTAAGCATACACTGACTTAAATAAAGAATAATATACAGAGATCCAACAGCAGACAAGAGGATCCCAAGAATCAAGTCAAAGATTTGAAATACGAAGAAACAAAAAATACCCAACCAAAGAAACAAAAAGAAAAAAGAATCCAAAAATATGAAGATAGTGTAAGGAGCCTCTGGGACAACTTCAAGCTTACCAACATCAGAATTATAGGGGTGCCAGAAGAAGAGAGAGGGCAAGATATTGAAAACCTATTTGAAGAAATAATGACAGAAAACCTCCCCTACCTGGTGAAAGAAATAGACTTACAGGTCCAGGAAGCGCAGAGAACCCCAAGCAAAAGGAATCCAATGAGGACCACACCAAGACACATCATAATTAAAATGCCAAGAGGAAAAGACAAAGAGAGAATCTTAAAAGCAGCAAGAGAAAAAAAGTCAGTTACCTACAAGGGAGTACCCATACGACTGTCAGCTGATTTCTCAACAGAAACCATGCAGGCCAGAAGAGAGTGGCAAGAAATATTCAAAGTGATGAATAGCAAGAACCTACAACCAAGATTACTTTATCCAGCAAAGCTATCATTCAGAATTGAAGGTCAGATAAAGAGCTTCACAGACAAGCAAAAGCTAAAGAAGTTCATCACCACCAAACCAGCATTAGAAATGCTGAAAGGTATTCTTTAAGAAGAGGAAGAAGAAAAAGGAACTCTTACCATTTGCCACAGCATGGATGGAACTGGAGAGCATTATGCTAAGTGAAATAAGCCAGTCAGAGAAGGATAAATACCACATGATCTCACTCATTTGTGGAATATAATGAACAACATAAACTGATGAACAAGGACTGATCCAGAGATGGAGAGGCATTGATTGGACTGTCGGGCCTTGGAGGGAAGGTAGGGGAGGGTGGAGGTAACGGGGAAAGATCAACCAAAGGACTTATATGCAAGCATATAGGCCTAACCAATGAACATGGACAATAGGGGGGTGAGGGCATGAGCGGGGAGGTGGGGGGGTAGGGGGTAACGTGGGGATAAGGACACATATGTAATATCGTAATCAATAAAATATATTAAAAAATAAGCAAATCATATGATGTGTTATAAGGTGGTAAGTGTCATGGATTAAAGAAAAAGTTGAGAAGAGTACTTTGGTATTGGGTTCTGAGGAGAGGGTGCAGGTTGCAATATTAAATAGGGTGGTCAGGGTAGATCTTATTGAAAAGGTGACATTTAAACAAATTGGAAAGGGAATTAGCCACATAACTACCTGTGGTAAGCAGATGCATTCCTGTTGAGATTAAGGAAGAGGAATGTAGCAGTGGAGGGAGTGAGGGAGGGTTGAATTTGTGAATATATTTTGAAGGTGGATCCATCATGATTTCATGAGAGATTGGGTATGGTAATTGAGAAAAGGAAAAATGTCAAGAATGATTTCAGGGTTTTTGGTTTGAACAACCAAAAGGATAGAGATATGCCTACATCTGATGAAGGGTATAGTTTGAAGCAGGTTTTCCTTTTTTTCTTACTTTATTATTGTGGGGAAAGACCAGAATCAGTGTTTTGGAAATATTGAGATGTCTATTAGAAATTCTAGTAGAGATTAATTTTGAATGTCAACGCAAATTGAAAAATAAGAATAAATTTAAAAAAGAAATGCTAATAGAGATGATGTTGAGTTTGAACTTGGATACACAAGTCTGAAGGTCAAGAGAGAAATTTGGGCCGTAATTATAAAATGGCAGTCATAGGTATAGAGGTGACCATGTGATCAGAAGAGGCCACCTGAGGAGTGGAAATAGAGAAGAGATCCAAAGACTGAGTCCTGAGCTCCCACAGCACTAAAAAATCAGAGAAGGGGCACAACCAGCAAAGGAGACTAAATAGTGACCAGTGGAGTTGGAAGAAAATAAAGACAGTGTGGTTTCCTGAAAGCTAAGGGAAGGAAGTGCATCAAGGAGGAGGGACTGATCCACTTAAATATTGCTGATGGGCCAAGGAAGATTATAAGTGAGAAATGACTCATGTATTAGAAATGTGGAAGTTATCAGTAACTTAATTGGAAGAGGTTTTATAGAGTAGTGGAGGCAAGAACTTACCCTGACCATCCTATTATGGAGTGGTGGCGGCAAGAAGAAAAATGGAGATAGGGGGTAGAGACAACTCTGTAATGATGTTTGATGTGAATAGGAACAACAACAAAAAAAGAGTGATAGCTGGCAGATGAAGCCTTAGCTCCCTTCTCTATAAACAGGGGTCTCTCAGCGTTATTGAAAAAATTAAAAGAGATTCAATAAAAATTTTTTTTGAGTACTAAGATAGTACACACAACATGTCTATCACATAGTAGGCATTCAGTACACTGTAATGATTATTTTAAAACTGTGAATACTAGAATTGAAAGCAAATTTTTATATATTTTAAAATAATACAGACTTTAATGTCTTAGACCAACAGATGAGTCAGTGTGTGGGGGAACAAAAAAAAAATCTCAGAATAAGTTTTTCAATAGTGCATATCAAACCACATTTCAGAAGATGACCTCCAAAGAACACATCTGCTTA
Organism: Myotis daubentonii; assembly: GCF_963259705.1. Classification (NCBI taxonomy): domain Eukaryota; kingdom Metazoa; phylum Chordata; class Mammalia; order Chiroptera; family Vespertilionidae; genus Myotis; species Myotis daubentonii. The sequence goes on along the minus strand of NC_081861.1, from coordinate 25,706,008 downwards.
GTTTTCATTGCATTTGTAGTAATTATATGTATCTACTAGAGACCTAGGGGGGGAAAGCTTCTGTCAAAAACACAATCTTCTCTCTAACTGAGACAAGTTTCTCTGTTACTGAGCATGCCTTGAGTGTGACAAGGTCATAAAGTCACCCTCCTTTTTCTTGCATATATATTGTTTTTTCTCTCTCATCCCCTAATTGCCAAGTTAAATGTCAATGGCATTGGGTTCTGGGGAGAGGGTGCAGGTTGCAATAAGTAAACCGACATCTGAAATTTTTCTCCTGTTCAAACCAATGCTCCTCCTAAAATCTTTTTTAAGATGGTGAACAAACAATATTACATAAGCTATAAGTTAAAGACTGAGCAGAACAGAAGATATTTTAGCTGTGAAATAAAATAAAACTTAAAATGATGTTAATCTGACAAGTATGTATTGATATACACAATAGAGTGCTATATGATAATTAGGCAGAAGTGATGAGCAGTTGACATGAATGTTTCAAATTGGTTATTCTTTCACACAGCCAAGTCTGATTGTATCTTTCTTCCTTGTTATTTTTCTAGGCACTAATATTTTCTATTAATAATGATGTTTTCCAAAACACCATATTATATTATGTTTGTTTATTTGTTAATTCCTTCATGTTTCAAAGGAAAGGTCTTCTTCCTTTCTAAGAGAATCTTTCCATCACCACCTCAGGGACCTACTTCCATTAATGCCCTTTCTCCCATTACCCAAATCTGTCTCTCTCTACTCACAATGCCCAAGCCTATAGCATACTAAAATTCCTCCCCAGAGCCTGTCTCCACCTCAAATCACTACTCCATTCTTCTTTCTTCCAACACCAAACTCCTCTTAGTCCCATTTCTCACTTTGCAGTCATTCTTCCTTCCCATGCAACCTAGCTCTTTCCTTCACTGTACCACTGAAACTGCTATGTCCAAAATCACCAAGCACCTATTAATTGACCAATCTAATAATGTCCTCTCAGTCCTTATCCTCTTCAACCTCTTGTAGAATTCCAAACTATTGACAATCCCTCCATACTGAAACTTTGTCCTCCCTCAGCTTCCTTGACACCATTCTATCCTGGCTCCTGTTGGCTTTTCACAGGGTTCTCCCCTCAGTCTTCTCTTCTTGTTTTGTGTATTCTCTTTTAGAGAGATAATTCACTTCTCTGGCTTTTGTTACCAAAATATGTGCATAACATTCAGGTCTGCATCTCCAGCCCAAACCTATCTACTGAACTCCAGTCCAATATTTCCAATTTTTTTTCTTTTTTTTTTTATTAAACATCTGCACCTAAATGACTCAAACTCAAACATGTCTTCACATCCATACTCATTATCTTCAGTCTTTCTGCCCAGCCTATGCCATTACCTAAACTACAAATCTAGTAACCATTGTCAATTCTCTCCAATGTCTGGTCACCCACATTCAATTTGTTCTCCAGTCCTGAAATGCCTCTAGAACCCTTACTCTTCTCTTCTTCCCTAGGTACCATGGACTTCATTCAGGATCTCTACATCTTTTACATGAAATCTCTTTTCCCCTTCCTGGTCCCCCCCAGTTCTACTGACTTCAACCACATGGAACTACATAGCCTTCCTTGAATGTCTGATAATCTTTTATACTAAAGAACAGAGTTTAAATTACTTAGATTTTTTAAATGTGTTTTTGATATTGCAGGAAATGCCATCTGTGTTCAACCTACAATATGTGCAAGCTCCAAGCCAATTATGCTACATCACTGAATATTCAGTCAAGGAGGCTCTGGTGCTGATGGGGTAAAATGTGTTTTCTTGCATTAAGAGGGCCCAGATGAGCCCCTTTGGGTCCCTGGTTCACCAGCCTGTGACCCCCTCCCTCTGCCACTCTCTGGAAATATTATGCAGATTATAAAAGATAAACTAATGACTGAGTTTCATTCAGGGAACTCCTGGCTTGTTCTGTGCAGTGGAGGTCTGTAAAAGGAAAATGTCCACTTTCTCACCCAGAGCAAAATGGAGCCCCATGGGGAGCTGGAAAAAAGCAGGCCTAATTCCTGGCAGCAGCCTTTTCCAATGCTCTTCACTCAACCCATTTGGAGAGAATGGATGTGATTGCAGTTCACTCAGCTCATTGTTAAGGAGCATTCAGATTTAACAAAGGTGTATTTTTAAAATGTGTCTGTCTCATTGTTACATTTTTCTTTCAGACAAGAAGTCCTAGCATAGTATAGCATTTCTTAGATCTTTCCCTCATTTTTCCAGCCATAGCCCAAATGCAGATCGTAATCACATCATTCCTGGGCAATTATAAGGTCTCTCCATCTCCCGTATTAATGTGTATGACTTTGCAAAGCCATTCATTTATTTATTCAGTCACCCTGTCAGTTCGTCAGCCAGTTAGTATGTGTTAATTAACAGATGTGCATTGGCCACTATGCTAGGCCCTGAAATATGGGAAGAGGAGGGAGATATAAACTAAACCAGACCCCCACAAAAGGTCCACAATTTAATGGGAAAGATAGACATCTCTGCCTGTAAAGACACCCTTCTCTTCTCTTATGAACAATTTTTCATGATTCAACACCCAACCCACATATCACATCCAGAGGTGTTTGCTGCTCCTCCATGCTCCCACAGTGCTCTGTTTACATCTTCACTTGGCTACCTGTTGCATTGAATTGAGCATTCTCTCTACTCTGGAAATAGTGACGTCCTGGAGAACAGGAACTACAAGCTGGACATGCAGGGGTTAGTGCATCAGAGATGGCTCAGAACACATTAAATGAAGTAATAAAACAAGAGTAAATGTTAATGCTAAATTGGGTTCCAAAATGAGTAGCATTTGTTGGGGAGCAGGAACTTCTTTACTAAGTGCCTCTTCTGCAGCCAGACAAAACTGCTTGCCACTCTATGAATAATCATTGATTCACTTGTCTTCAACTCCCAAAATTCCTGTTCCAGGCCTACCTTCTGTTGTAGCACAGTGCTTCTTAAACTTGATATGCACACAAATCAGTTGAGAATCTTATTACAATGCAGATTCTCAGTCAGTAGGTCTGGATATGGAACCAGAGATTCTTCATATCTAACAAGCTCCCAGGTGAAGCCCATGTTGGTGGTCCAAGGACCACACTTGGAGTAGGTGAGACACTGGCTAGATTTCCCTAGTCTCGGGCCTTCTAGTCACTTAAGCCAGGACCACCATTTATGGCTGTGTACCAAGGCACCCAGCTGCAGAGGATAATGATCGTTGAAATCTAAACCATGTTCACACAGCCCTATACCCTGTTATAGTACTGGTCATATCTGCTAGGAGAAAGAGGCACTTTTTCTCCTTTTGCTACTTCCCACAAAAGCTTTGTAAGCTACACGTACCCCCACAACTGAATCCATAAGAAGCCAGAACCTTTTTTCTAATTCACACAAAGGTGCCACATGGGGTGCCATGAGTGACACCCCAGCCAACCCTGTGTCATTGCTCTTTTTTTGACTGATAACTCAGGTTGATGATTCTGTATACAATTTGATATTTTTCTGTCACTTGTTTGTGTGCCCTGTATTTCTTTATATGTGAAAAGCAATAGGATGTAAAGGAGCACTGTCCTCTTCATCACAGGACTTGGGCTCTAGCCCTGGCTCTTTATTACTTGCTTCATGATATCAGGCAAAACACATAAACCCTATGAGTCTTGGTTTCCTCATTTATCAAATGAAGATTGGTAAGATCTGCTGGGCTGGATCCTCTATGTTATTGTGAGGATCAAATTGATAACCTAAGGGAAATCCCTTTGTAAATTGTAAAGTTCTATACAAATGTTAAAAATTATTATGAAGGGGTCAGGTGGCATATCTTTAAATCCCTTTGTAATTCTCCCCAACTTGGAAGAACAGTGTGCTACATGTGGTAGCTTCAGAACCTACTACTGGTTGATGGACTGCAGGAAAGAGCACTGTCCAAATTCTTTCTAACAAAGCCCCAGCTTACCTTGATGAATAGCACTATGTGACAACTTTGGAAGGAACTGTAACCCAACTTCATCAGCTTGCAGAGTCTGTAAGAAGATAACATCTGTAACACAATCACAATTGTTTAACAGGAACTATGCAGCAGAGAAACACCAAAGTAAAGACACCAAATTCCAAATAGATGGTTTCAAGAGTAATCTTTCACTGAAAACTTTTTTTCAAATGTAGAAGGCTGACTCACCTGTTTATATGCTAAAAGGAACCCCCTTATTTTGATTTCTGAATACTTTCTCTCCTAGTAGTCAAACTTATTATGGAATAAAAGGTTTTGATAATTGCTTTTTAATATGATGAAAGGTTGGAAACTTTTCCAATGACAAGGAAATGAAAGAATATAATGGAATGATGTCTTGTAATTTTTATAACTTCCAAATAGCAAATGAGACAGTCGTTCATTTATTCACTGAAGTTTCCTTCCAGAATTACAGAATTACTCCTACACAGCAATTAGAAGGGGGAGATGAATGTTTAAGCATTAGCTGTAACTTGTCTTTCTGGGGAGGAGGGGACTAGGTTGAAGCTGTTAGCAATGGGAAAAGTTAATTAACAAATAGAAAATTTTAGTTATTACTTCCCTGTATTCTGAAAAGGTTTCCTGAATTGAAAAGTTAGATAAACCATTGCTCTAATTTTCAAGGGTTTTCTCTTTAAAAGGAAGTCAAGGTAAATAATCTATATTATTTCAAGTGTTAATCTTTACTTTAAAAAATATGTTTATTTAGGAGGAAGTTTTCTTATCTATCATTTGTCAAAGTCCATGGCTGGGCTGCTCAGTGGTTAGGAGCATAAATCTAACAATTCCACATGTTCAGTCCCTTGTAGGCCTCTCAGCTGCTCTCCATCTCAAGTTCACAGCCAAGCCTGCCAGTTCACAAAGGACACTGGCCAAGGGGGGTCGGGTGGGTGAAACATAGCCATCCTCATTCTTTAGACAAGGAGAGATTTGTATTAGCCCCTCGTGAATTGTTTTCTTGATTGCCAGAAAGGCCAGAATGATTTCAACATTCAGTTGCAGTAACTTCCGTATCTTCAGTTTCTAGCCCATTCCTATTTCTCCTATTTCTTGATAGAGTTGCTAATTTTTCTCTTGTTTTCTTTAACTGATCTAGGTTCTCTCTCTCTCTCTCTCTCTCTCTCTCTCTCTCTCTCTCTCTCTCTCTCTTCTGCACCCTCCCACTTTAAATCTTTAAAACTTGGTGACTTAGATTTGACAGCTGGCTCATTTAACAGCATATCCCAGTGGACAAAGATTGGTTCATCTTTTACCTTGAATCTTTATTTATTTTTGACATTTCTTTTCTTCATCTCTACTTTACATTGGTTTACTCACCTATATAATTTACCAGTTAGCTCTGAGAAAATAACAAAAAAATAATGAGAAAGGACAACATGTGTTAGTATCCTATGTATGCAAGCTCTTCCAACAGAATTGTTTTGCTGAGAGTTGTGTACTTCTGCCAAGAGTGAAAAAGCAGAAAATGAGATTTTGAAGATGTATTTTATTTTTACTGTTTTAAATCAAGAGATTAGTTGTTACAACAAAATAATTCCTTTGCTGTCCTAAATTTATATTTGACCTAATTTAAATATATGTAACTCTCAAGGCATGTCAAATCCTTTTTGGAAGAAGATGTATGTAAATAAACAGGTGTTTTGGTGTTTATTGTTGTTTTTTTTGCCTTGTCTGCTATTTTAGTGTTTCATATGCCATGGTTTGTCTCCATCATTCATTCATTAGTTCATCAGTCAATAGCCATTCATTAATTCAATAAACATTTAGAGAGCATATCTCTTGAGTATGACAAGGCCATAAAGTTGTCCTATTTATCTGTTGTCCCACTAAACTTTAGAACATTCACAAAATTGGGCTCTGAATCCTTGCACAGTTTTGCTACTAAAAGTGCAAGACTCCCAGTTCCCTGCCTTGTAGTCCACTCTTGGAGGAACAAGTTCTTCTAGGATCTGGGGTAGAGAACATTTGATTGAGAACCCTCTGGGTCACAAATGTTTTTTCTTTATGATTTTGAACTCAAGTCCCAAAGCAAATATTTTCTTCCTTCCTTCCTTCCTTCTTTTCTCTTTAGAGTGAGTCCTCTGTCATTCTGGAGAATGCCCCCACTCCTCAGCCAAAGGTTAGGAGATTAGGTCACTCTGCCTGCCTACTTTGACTTTTAATCCTAGCATAGGAGACTGTTGATCTCTAAATTCCTTTTGTGATTTTGTCAAGAGGACCAAAGGACATATTGTAGATATGAATTCTTATCTTCTGGCCTGTCAGCTCAGAGTCTCTGATGCAAGTTTGCAGAATAGGTTCTTACTATTACTCTTGCTTCACTTTTTAAAAATCTATCAAAATACTAAGAGGTTCTTTTTAAGCCAGTTCACTAAAACTGTATGTTAACCAGTTAATTAGTTATAAAGCCCTTATAAGGAAAGTAGTGTAACACGAGTTAGCACATGAACTCTGTAAGTAGACAGATACAGGCTCTGCCACTTTCTAGCTGTGACCTTTGATAAGTATCTAACCACTCCAAGCCTCAGTTTTCTCACCTGTACAATAGGGCTCATGCTGTGAAAATTAAAAGAGACAATCCACGTCAATTACATAACACATAAACAATTGTAATTGTTCTACAAATGTTTGTCATTACTGTTATTGCACTCTAATAAAATGCGGGCACTAAAAGAGCAGGGATTCTTATCTGTATTGTTCACTGCTGTATCTCCAGTGCCTAGAACACAATTTTATATAGAGTAGATACTAATTAATTATTTGTTGAATGAATAATGTGTTGAGTTTTTTTTTTTTGCAGTTCCCACAATGTTAGGTACATGTAAATGTCTATTAAAACCAAGAATCCTGGAATATTATTGCTATAGAACCTGAGAGATCAAGGCCAACACATTCATTTTACAGATGAGGAAACAGAGATTCAGGGAGATTGAGTGAGTTGTCCAAAGTCATAGGTTCAGTAATTGCAGTATTGGTGGTTAAAATCCCAGACTCCAAAGCCAAACTACATAGATTCGACTCTACGTTCCCACTCACTAGCTATATGATTTGGGCAAGTTATTTCACTTCTCTAAATCTCAGTTGCCTCATGTGTAAAGTGTTGATAAGGAATAATAGCCTCTAGCTCATAGAGTTTTTATGAGCATTAGACAAGTGAATGTATGTGCCTCGCATATAATAAATGCTATATATAGTACCTATGATTATTAGTTTCAGCATTAGAAGTTTTCCTATTTTCAGTCCAAGGTGCTTCCCAGTACATTGGTTGGTTGATTTAGGTATTTCTCAGTTGGAATGAATGAAATTATCTAGATTTCTAGAAAGTATATCATGACAATAGAGTGGTGAGGGCCTGGGGGAGTGGACAGGAGCAGGCTGGAAGAGGTTAATGGGAGGAAACGGAGGACCTATGTAGTAATACTTTCAACAATAAAGATTTTAAAAAAGAAAAAAAGAAAGTATATCATGGCTTCTGTGAAAGGCAGAGCAGATTAGTTTGCCTGACATCTCATCTTATGTCTAGTGGCTTTTCACTGTAACATTTAGATTTCAAGTGCAGTATTGTTTACCTTGTCATCTGGAATAATATGCACTATTCTTGGTGCTGAAAATATATTTTGTATAAACACTATTCAGGGTCCTTATCATATTTTAATTTCTACTCTCTGGACATATTTGAGTTTAGTTAAATACTAGTTTTTGTTCAGTGAATGTACTCTCTTTTAGATCCCTTGTCACATGATCATGCAGAAATAGCAGGAGTCAATGAAGTTTTTCTGTAAAGGACCAGATAGTAAATATTTTAGGTTTGTGGGCTACAAAGTTTCTGTCACAGCTACTCAACTCTGTTGTGAAAGCAGCCACAGACATAAACAAATAGGTGTGTCTGTGTTCCTAAAAAACTTTATTTACAGTCCATGCATGGGTAATAGTTTGCCAACTCCTGGTTTATAGAGTGGCAAGAGGCTTAGAGACAAAAATGAATAAAAGCAATAAATCTAGTTATAAACATGTATGCAAATTAATTTTAAGTACTTAACGTCCATTAAACTAACAAGTTGAGGTTTAAATCATAAACAAATTCATCTAAATTCTATTCATCAATGTATTGGATGTTGTCTGCATCCATTTTGTCCATTTAGTAAATCAATCAAGCAGGAAAGGCCAAAACAAAGTTAACAAGGCACAAATTAAGAGTGTAGTGGAGGTCAAGTGTGCAGTGATTCAAATTTTGTGCTTATTTATTCTTTTGGATTCTTATACTTGATTCTTTTTTAGCCACATGACTTACGGTGTAGTTGGTCAGTGGCCCATGGGGATAGTAAAGCACTACTGGGGTTTCCTCTTGCCCTCTGCATGTTACTTCTTCTCCAAAACCTATATAATAAAGTCTCTCCCCTCTTGCTTTTTACAATGTGGAAGAAAACAGCAGGAAGGAGGTGCTTATTCATTTCATTTGATAATCAACTCAACATCTATTCTATGATAATGATTATGGGAACCTAGAAGTGGAGCTGAAAGGATAAAAAAATGCACCATTCCTACTCTTATAGAGCTCACAAGCTAGTGGGGATGACAGACCAGCAAACAGACAATAACACAATAGTGTGTGGTTGTGTGATTAAATATCATTAATGTCATTGGAAAAGCATTTGCGAGTCCCAGAGTTTTTAAATCATATATCGTATTATTTGGATATTGGAGATTTACATTGCACCTTGAGGAAGTTCAGACCTAGTACTTAGTGTAAGTAAAATTAATTTCTATTATAACAGTTAATTTTGTGTGCATATGAATGTGCTTTAAGCAAAATATCATCTTTAGAAATAATATACTCAGAAAATAAAGAATTATCCCCATTAGTTAGCTTATGAAATAGCCATTAACGATCCCAATTAATTTGACATTTGTCTCAAAGGATAACAAAGTAAAACAGACCTGGGAAGAGGTAGTTTTTCATTCTCTCATGGTCAATACTAGGTTGCACAGAACAGGGTGCAGAAAATAAGAGAGAAATACCACTCATTATTAATATGAGTCATGGCAACCCTATCTGATGTATTTGGAATATGGGAATAATTAGAAATTATATTTATGATCATATTTATACTTCTATTGTCAGAATTTATGATTCACTATAAGGGAGAGGTTTTACCTATATTCATCACCATCAGTGCCAGTGACTAAATTAAAATATGTTTGTATTTCCACAAACCTTCATTTTCGTTGCACAACCATTTTATGTGCTAACATTTATGACCAATAGCCTAGTTTTCCCTAAATGAACAAATCCTTACCCTTCAAAATATACTTTTATTTTTAACAGGTTTTATTAATTGCTGAATACAAAGACATGCATAGCATAGGTATGAGGAATGAAATTAAAACAAACTCCAAAATATCCATCATCAAGAAATAAAAAGGGAGTTTCAAGATGTCAGGGGAGTAGGTGGATCTTTCTCTCACTTCCTTCCAGAACCAAACTGGAAATAAAACTGAAGTGGGTTTCAATCACCCTGAATTATCAACTACAGACTACCTGAAGAGGAGACTTAAACAACTGGAAGAAGAAATCACCATGACACTGGTCGGAAGGGGAAACACAAAGGAGGCTGTCCCTGCTCTCAAGGGCAGTAGCCAAGGTTGCAAAGGGATAGCTCAGCTGTGGGATGTTCCCCCTGAGAAGCGGGAAGACTAGACCCCAGGCTGGGCTCTCCAGACTGGAACACCAAAGCCAGGAGGGCGCCCACATGGCATTTGACTGTGAAAAGCAATGGGGTTTCTGTCTGCCTAGAAGAGGCAGGGTATGCTAGAGACAAAGGCTTCCTCTTGAAGGGTCAACTCTTAAAGCTTCATTCATGGCCACTCACCCTGGGCTCTGGCAGAGGGAGAGCGGTGCGGACTGGAGTCACCTGAAGAGAAACTGTGGTGTGTGGATTGGGGGAGACATGTGAGGGAGCAGACACCAAAATTCATGTTCTGGGTTATACTCTGGTACCATAGCAACTATCTTTCCTTGGTGAAACAACCCCCTTGGAGCAGTAGCAGCCTGGGGAAAACCTATTGCCTTACCCTCAGGAATCCTGCTTGCCCCACCCTGCATCTTAAGCCCTGCTGAGGAGTTGGTGGCATAGGCCAGGGTGGTGGTGGGAGCCTGGGCAGACTCAGCAGGTGTCAGTGACTGGCTTTGGGGCTGGACCATTTCCCCCACTTTTCTGAGAACTAGACTGGCACGTCCCTCTCATGGGACCCTGATAGAAACATCCTCCTGGCTTCCAGCAGACTAAACCTGGGTGAAATAGACAAATTCCTAGAAATATGCAATCTCCCAAAATTGAATCAAGAGGAATCAGAAAACATGAATAGACCAATAACAACTAATGAAATTGAAGCAGTAATTTAAAAAACTCCTAGCAAAACAAAAGTCCTGGACTGTATGGTTTCACAGGTGAATTTTACCAAATATTTAAACAAGAACTAACATCTATCATTCTCAAATTATTTTTTAAAAATCAATAGAAAGGAAGACTTCCAAGCTCTTTTTATGAGGCCAGCATTATCTTAATCCCAAAACCAGATAAGGATACTACAAAGAAAGAAAATTATAGGCCAATATTCCTGTTGAACGTACATGCTAAAATCTCAACAAAACCAGATTCAGCAATACATTAAAAAGATCCATCATTTATCACAACCAAATGGGATTTGTTCCAGGGATGCAAGGTTGGTACAATATTCACAAATCAATAAATGTGATATATCACATAAATTAAATGAAAGATAAAAATCACATGATCGTATCAATAAATGTAGAGAAAGTATTTGATATAATCCAGCACCCATCTACACTAATAAAAGAGAAAAATGGTAATTGGCGTACAACGCTACCCTATTCATTGGCTAATCAGGGCTATATGCAAATTAACTGCCAACTAAGATTGGCAGTTAACTGCCAACAAGATGGCGGTTAATTTGCATATGTAGGCACAATGCAGGGAGGCGAAAGGGAAAGCAGGAAGAAGCCCCCTGCCACTGACAGTGATTGGAAACCCAGGAGGGAGCTAAGAGCTGGGGGCTGGGGCTGCCTTTGCCCTGCCCCCCAGCCATGATCGGAGAATCAGGTGCCTTTTCTGCCTGGCCAGTGATAGCAGGAAGTAGGGGTGGAGCCAGCGATGGGAGTTGGGCACGGTCGAAGCTGGCAGTCCCAGGAGCTAGGGGTCCCTTGCCTGGGCCTAAAGTGAAGCCCACGATCATGGGGCCGCTGCAGCTGCGGGTCCCCGCTGCCCGGGCCGGACGCCTAGGCCAGAGGCATCCTGCAGGGGCAGGGGCGGAGCCTGCAACCAAGGGAAGCTGGGGGTCCCCTGCCCAGGCCTGACACCTCTGCCGGAGGCCTCAGGCCTGGTCAAGGGGCCAATCCGGTGATTGGTGACTCGAGGGTGATGAGGGTCAACTCCTCTGGCCAAGGCATCAGGCCTGGGCAGGAGGCTGGGGGTCCCCTGCCCAGGCCTGATGCCTGGGCCAGAGGCATCAGGCCTGGGTGGGGGGTGGAGCCAGGGATTGGTGGGATATGATGGTCCCCTTGCCCAGGCCTGAAGCCTGGGTCAGAGGCGTCAGGCCTAGGCAAGGGGCCGATCCTGCGATTGGAGGGTGATGGGGGTCAACGCCTGAGGGCTCCCAGTATGTGAGAGGGGGCAGGCTGGGCTAAGGGACACTCCCCCCCACACACCCAGTGCACGAATTTCGTGCACCGGTCCCCTAGTCTATAATAATAAAAGCATAATATGCTAATTAGACGGGACATTTGAATGACCTTCGGACTTCATTCTAGACGTCCTTCCAGAAGAAGCCGCCATGGCAGGGGCTGAGACAGAGGGTTAGGGATGATCAGGCAGCCAGCAGAGTGGTTAGGGGCAATCAGGCAGGCAGGCAGGCAGGCAGTCCAGCGGTTAGGAGCCAGCAGTCCCGGATTGCGAGAGGGATGTCCGAGGGGTCCCAGATTGCAAGAGGGTGCAGGCCGGGCTGAGGGACACCCCCCACCCCGTGCACAAATTTCATGCACCGGGCCTCTAGATTATAATAAAAACTCTCAGCAAAGTGGGAATAGAGAAATCATACCTCGACATAACAAAGGCTATATATGAAGAATCTGCAGCCAACATCATACTCAATGGGTAAAAACTAAAGGCATTTCCCTTAATATCAGGAACAACTCAGGGATGCCCACTTTCACCATTCTTACTCTCATAGTACTGGAAGTCCTAGCCACAATGATCAGGCAAGAAGAAGAAATAAAAGGCTTCCAAATTGGAAAAGAATTAAAACTGTCACTATATGCAGATGACATGGTATTGTACATAGAAAATCCTAAAACTAGGTCTAATAAATAAATTCCATAAGGTGGCAGGATACAAAATTAATATTCAAAATTAGTAGCATTTTATACACCAACCAGGGGCCCAGTGCATGAAATTAATGCAGGGGGGTGGTCCCTCAGCCTGGCCTGCACCGTCTCCAATCTGGGATCCCTCTCGCAATCTGGAGCCACTGGCTCCTAACCGCTTACCTGCATACCTGCATGATGTCCCTAACTGCTCCCCTGCCGGCTCGATCGCTCTTACTGCTCTCCCCTGCTGGCCTGATCCCCCTAACTGCCTAACTCAGTGGTTCTCAACCTTCCTAATGTCGCGACCCTTTAATACAGTTCCTCATGTTGTGGTGACCCCCAACCATAAAATTATTTTTGTTGCTATTTCATAACTGTAATTTTGCTACTGTAAACAATATGTAATTATATATGTGTTTTCCGATGGTCTTAGGCGACCCCTGTGAAAGGGTCGTTCGACTCTCAAAGGGGTCGCGACCCACAGGTTGAGAACCGCTGGTCTAACTGCTCTTCCTTCCTGGCCTGATCCCCCTAATTGCTATCCCCTGACAGCCTGATCCTTCAAACTGCTCTCCCCTTCCAGCCTGATTCCCCTAACTGCCTAACTGCCACTTTCTCCCTTCTCCCTTCTCCCTTCAACCTTCTCCCTTCTCCCACTGTGTCAGGCTTCTCATCTTCTCCCTTCTCATGCGGTGCCGGCCTTCTCCCTTCTGCCTTCTCCCTTCTGCCTTCTCCCTTCTGCCTTCTCCCTTCTGCTTTCTCCTGCGACGCCTTCTCCCACAGCCTCTGCAAAAGGGACCGTGGCACTGGACCAACCCTCACAACCGCTGCGACTGCTGATCCTCGGCTCTTGTAGCCACTGTGGCTTTGTCTGGAGGATGTCCAGAAGATGCCCAGTCTAATTAGAATATTACCCTTTTATTAGTATAGATAAATGAACTATTAGAAAGAGAAACTAAGAAAATAATCCCATTAACTATTACAACAAAAAATAAGGTACCTAGGAATAAATTTAACAAAGGCTGTAAAAGACCTGTATTCAGAAAAGTATAGAACATTGAAGAAAGAAAGAGAGGAAGACACAAACCCGTGGAAACATATACTGTGTTCATGGATTGAAAGAATTAACATCATTAAAATGTCGATACTTTTCAATAGTCAAGATCTGGAAACAGCACAGGTGACCATCAGTACAAAAAAGCTGTGATACATTCATACAAGGGAATACTGCATGGCTGTGAAAAAGAAGAAACACTTACCCTTTGAGACAGCATGGATGGACCTGGAGAGTATTATGCTAAGTGAAATAAGCCAGTCAGAGAAAGACAAATACCATATGATCTCACTTATATGTGGAATCTAATGAGCAAATAAACTGAGGAACAAAATAGAATCAGAGGCATGAAGCATTCAAACAGACTAAAGGATATCAGAGGCCAGGGCTGTAGGATAGACTGTATAAAAGAAGGTGAAGCGATTAGTCAAAGAACATATATACACAGCTCATGATCACTGACAACAGTATGGTGAAGGCCAGAAGAGGGGCCTGGGGGCTGGGAGGAGGTGGGAAAAGACAAGGGGAAATGAGGGACATCTGTAATAGTGTCAACAATAAAAATAAAATTTTAAAAAGGAAAAGAAATAAAAAATAAACACATATTTTAAAAATTAAATTTATTTTTTTATAAGCAATGCATCACATGGTACAAATTCAAAATTTATAAAGGGTGTCCCAAAATTCACGCAAGAAGTAATTTTGATAGAAAACACAGGTTTATAATTAAAAATTGTAAATTTTTTATTGATTCATAAAGTATACAGTATAGGGTTATGTATGGAATAGCATATCGGGTAAATGGCCTCCACGGCTTTGCTGGCACATATACCCGAGAAACAATTCAATTACTGCATGAGTCATTTCCTGGTTGTGTTATTTCCTGTTTTGGTGATCAGAATTGGCTGCCCAGATCATGCGATTTAACGCCATTGGACTTTTTTCTTTGGGGTTTTTTGAAGTCTAAGGTTTATGCCAACAAGCTCACGACCACCCACGCCTTGAAGGAGGAAATTGAGCGCTGTATCAATGAAATTCAGCCACATTTGTGCAAAACAGACATGGAAAATTTCAACAAAAGAGTGCGTATGGATATTGAAACCTTCTCATAGTTCAGCCAACTTCTAAATTTTAACTTTAATGGTATGACACCTCACCCCACCCCACACCCAACCCCAGCTAGGCACTGGAGGGCATCTCTCCCTGGTTCTTCCATTTGAAGTAGAATGGCAATTCAAGCATCTTCTTTTTTTTAATCTTTATTATTGTTATTATTGCAGATGTTCCTCTTTTTCCCCCATAACTCCCCTGCACCTGGTTGCCACCTTACCCCAGGCCCTCACCACCCCACTGTCTGCATCCATAGGTACTGTGTACATGCATATAAGATCTTTGTCCAAACTCTTCCCACACCCCCCTCACATCCCCTTCCCCCCAAGAATTGTCAGTCTGCTCCATTTCCATGCCCCTGATTCTATTACATTCACCAGTTTATTCTGTTCATCAGATTTTTTTATTCACTTGATTTCTAGATTCACTTGTTGATAGATATGTATTTATTGTCACTTTGTTGTTCATAATTTTTTATCTTTACCTTTTTCTTCTTCTTCCTCTTCTTAAAGAATACCTTTCAGCATTTCATATAATACTGGTTTCATGGTGATGAACTCCATTAGCTTTTTCTTATCTGAGAAGCTCTTTATCTGACCTTCAATTCTAAATGATAGCTTTCCTGGGTAGAGTAATCTTGGTTGTAGGTTCTTGCTATTCAACACTTTGAATATTTCTTGCCACTCCCTTCTGGCCTGCATAGTTTCTGTTGAGAAACCAGCTGACAGTCATATGGGTACTCCCTTGTAGGTAACTGACTTTCTTTCTCTTGCTGCTTTTAAGATTCTCTCTTTGTCTTTTCCTCTTGGCATTTTAATTATGATGTGTCTTGGTGTGGTCCTCTTTGGATTCCTCTTGTTTGGGGTTCTCTGCACTTCCTGGACTTGTAAGTCTATTTCTTTCACCAGGTAGGGGAAGTTTTCTGTCATTATTTCTTCAAATAGGTTTTCAATATCTTGCTCTCTCTCTCTCTCTTCTTCTGGCACCCCCATAATTTGGATGTTGGTTCGCTTGAAGTTGTCCCAGAGGCTCCTTACACTATCTTCATATTTTTGGATTCTTTTTGCTCTTTTGGTTGGGTGTTTTTTGCTTCCATGTACTTCAAATCTTTGACTTGATTCTTGGGATCCTCTAGTCTACTGTTGAATCTCTGTATATTATACTTTATTTCAGTCAGTGTATGCTTAATTTCTAACTGGTCCTTTTCCTTTTTTTTTTTTTTTTTTGGCATTCTCACTAAGATCCTTGAAGTTCTCACTAAGTTCCTCAGAGGTTTCTAGAAGATTCTTGAGTAACCTAATAACTGTGGTTTTGAACTCTATATCCAGTAGTTTGCTTTCTTAAATTTCTTTCATTTGTGACATGTTTCTTTGTCTCCACATTTTGGCTGCTTCCCTGTGTTTGTTTCTATGTATTGGGTAGCTGCTAAGTCTCCTTGAGTTGATAGAGTGGCCTTGTGTAGTAGGTGTCCTATAGGGCCCTCCAATCACCTGAGGCGGACACTCTTGGTGCACCCCTTTGTGGGCTGTGTGCACAGTCTTGTTGTAGTTGAGCCTTGATTGCTCTTGGTATCACTGGGAGAAATTGACCTCCAGGCCAATTGGCTGTGAGGACCAGCTGTGTCTACAGTGGAAGAGCTGCTGTGCAAGAGACTCCCTTATGGGACAGGACTTGCTTCAGTGGGGCTTTGGTGCTCACTGAGTCTTCCCCTTGAGTGTGGCACTTATGAATGTGAAGAGTTATAATCTGGTATGGTCTCACACTGACCACTGGGTACACTGGCTCTTGGATCTCCAAGGAGGTGCAAAGTCAGCCACTGCCTGAGGCCACCCAGCAGTAATATGCAGATTCCTCCTCTTTGTATTGGGTTTGGAAGTGTCCAGACAAGGCCCAGCTGTGATGTAAGGCAGGTTG
Source organism: Myotis daubentonii (assembly GCF_963259705.1). Taxonomy (NCBI): domain Eukaryota; kingdom Metazoa; phylum Chordata; class Mammalia; order Chiroptera; family Vespertilionidae; genus Myotis; species Myotis daubentonii. The sequence continues at coordinate 25,689,521 of NC_081861.1, read as the reverse complement.
CTACTGGTGCCGGCCTTGGGCCTTCTTTTGATAGCTTTGGGGCTCCCTGACCCAGCTGCAGCTTGTTTGACAGGTTTTAGGCTGAGCAAGGACAGGCCATTCATATGCAAAAGCCACAGCACACAGCTTGGATGGGGTTATAAATTGGGTGGGGTGGGGTCTCAGGGAATCCCCAGGGCAGAGCAAACAGCAATGGCTGCCAGTCAGCCCTGCGCCAGGAAGGTCCCAGCACAGGAACAATGAAGGCTTGAGCACCTCAATCTGGAAGAAAGCCACCCCCACATTCCTGCTCTGATGCCAGACAGTCCAGTTTTTCCCCGTAGCTCGCCTAGCACTGGAGCTCAGAGCAAGTGGGAGCTGGTATCTCCCTCCCAATTAAAAAAGCAGCACATCCGGGTACCAGCCCGTTCTGCACCTCCACACCTCCTACCAGTCTCAATGCGCTTTCTTCTTTACCTCTCTAGTTGTAGTACTTCCACTCAGCCAGCTTTCCCATGATTCTAGATCAGCGGTTCTCAACCTGTGGGTCGCGACCCCTTTGGGGGTCCAACGACCCTTTCATAGGGGTCGCCTAAATACATCCTGCATATCAGATATTTACAGTATGATTCATAACAGTAGCAAAATTACAGTTATGAAGTAGCAACGAAAATAACTTTATGGTTGGGGGTCACCACAACATGAGGAACTGTATTAAAGGGTTGCGGCATTAGGAAGGTTGAGAACCACTGTTCTAGATGATATTTGGTTTGTCTTTCAGTTGTAATTTTGATGTGGTTGTGGGAGGCAGCAAGTATAGGTGTTTACCTATGCCGCCATCTTGGTTCTCTCGTTCAAGCATCTTCTTAAACTCCCTATGTCCAGGTGTTGCCTTACCAATCTCCCATTTGGCCAGGCCAGATTTCCACTGGGGGAGCAATTCCATATTCACTTGTGTGGTCTTTCTTAGTCATTTATCCTAGTGGGTCTAGCCTATGCAGGAAGAGAGCTAGGTGTCCCCTTCTATAAGGAACAGAGCCAGCTCATATTTATTGACAGGCCAGGTGGGCAGGGAGAAGCAATAAGCTTTATTCAGTTAGAATACCAGATTATGTTTTGAGATACAATTTCTCAAAAGGAATTAATTCAGGTAGAATCTAATATTTAATGTTGGCCTCTTGGAGAAGAACCTGTGTGGGGATCCTAGGCCCTGCATCCCTCTTTGGTGAGAATGCTGGCAGGCATGTCACAGAGGGGATGCAGACAATAGCAGAATGCTGTGAGGACCTACCTGCATGCCAGGTGCAGGACACGGTTTGACCCTCAGCATGACTATAACAATACAGGAGTAATAACTATTTCAGACACACACCATAAGTGTGTGTCTCCTACCTAGTTCAAACTCACAGTGCCATTCACACAGCATTTACAAAAGCTGCCCATTCACCTGGAAAAGAAATTTCAGGAAGTTAATGCATATTTGAAGGGAAGTGCCTTAAACCAGGAAACAAAAGTGATGGCAGGAGTTTGGGTTTTGTTGCTGCCCTTCTGTGTAGCACTGCCCTGGACACCTAGGTGAGTGGGTAGGTGGGCAGGTGGGTAGAGAGGGGAGATGTCTGTTGCAGTCAGAGCCCACAGTTGAGTCCAGATCTCCACACCCTGTGCCCCATGCACTATTATAATTCATACGGGGACACAAAGATGATAACTTTAGACATGTGGTAGGCTTGTGTATTTTTATACAAAGAAAATCTATACTTTTACCAGCAATGCATGAGAGTGCTTGTTTGCTCATACTTTTGTCAATGAAATGTGTCATTTAACTTTGTCAATAGGTAAAAAAAAAAAAAAAGATATCACTATGAAATTTAAATAGATATTTCTCTTATTATTACTGAAGCGGAACATATTCTCATATTTCAATAATCATTTGTATTTGCTCTTCTATGAACTGCTTGTTCATCTTCACCTATTTTTCTATAAGGCTTATTGATCTTTTTCCTACTGATTTATAAAAGCTGTTTATTTAGGGAAATTTGCTCTTTATCTGATGTTAATCCCACTTCCCTTCAGTTCATTTGTCTTTTTAGTTTGTTTAGGTGATTTTTGCCATGCAGAAATTCCTTTTAAAATATTTACCTGAAGTATTGTTGGTATACAATATTATATTAATTTCAGTTGTACAACATAGTAATTCGACATTTATATACCTTATGATATGGTCACCACAATAGGTCTAGTAACTAACTGTCACTCTGCAAATTTATTAAAATATTATTGACTATATTCCCTGTACTGTATACTACATCCCCATGACTTATTTATTTTATAACTGGAAGTTTGTACCTCTTATTTCCCTTCACCCTTTTTACCCATTTTTTTGGGCAACCATCAGAAAAGAAATTATTACTGTGTAGTCAAATGTATCAATCTTTCCTTTTACGGTTTTGAGGTTTTCTGACATATTTAGAAAGGTCTTCTTTACTCCAAGAGTAAAAACAACAGACATTTAAATAAAACCGTGATTCACAAATCTTCCTGTTTATAGAGTGTAAATACTATTTTACCTCTGGGATCTCTACATCTGACCTCCAGCACTAAACGGAATGGACTGGGTATAAAGGATTCTACCTGGCCACACTTCAGAAACTCAGTTGCTATGGAAATATGATCCAGTTCTGTTGTTTGAAAAAACACTCCTCACTTGTCTATTATGAGTAAAATACTGTGGGAAACAAATAAGAAAGAGTGGAAAAATGAATACTTTCCTCCAAAGAGCCTGAAATACAGTATAGAAAATAAATATGTTTTAAAAATGGGGTGGGGTCAGTGAAGAGGAGAGTGGTGTGTAGGGGTGAGTGGTGGGGCTAAATGTAGATGGAGTACAGACTAGCTAGCTTTTATTGGCCTCCATATTGGATTACTGATATTCTTATGTAGAGCAGAGATTGTCAAGCTTTATATGTAAAGGGCCAGATAGTAAATATTTTCAGCTTTACAACTACTCAATTCTGCCTGAACAATGAGAGTTTCTATGTTCCAATCAAATTTTATTTTATGGACACTGAAATGTGAATTTCATCTAATTTTCGTGTGTTGTCAAATATTCTTTTTATATTTTACTTTTTAAAACATTAAGAAATGTAAAAAAGAAAAACCATTTAGCTTGAGGTCCATACAAAAACCAGTGACAAGCCAGATTTGGACCACGGGTCATACATAGTTTGCCAACCCTTTATGTAGAGGAATGACTGTGAAATTTGATTCCAGGAACAAAGATGATTTTTGAAGGCTATCAACTATTGAAAGTCTCAAAAGTAACTCTAAATTCATCATTTTAAGTTTTGCAAAAGGAATCTGGAAGCAATGAATGGGAAGGCAAGAATATGTGAGCTGCTGCTGCTCAGCTACACACTGCTTTGAGGTGGAAAGGATACAATTCTTTGAATCAAATTCACTGATTCCTTCTGTTAAACTGCCTTTCACCTAATATTTCTGTCAGAGACTCTAGAAACTATGGTGATTGATGCCATAGAAACACACTGCGAGCAAGCAGGGTGATGAGCTTGTGGATGTTGGCATGGCTAAGAGGCAAAAGCTTTTTAGCTGCAATCTAGAGGTAAACTAATAGAATAAAATGCAATGCAGCTAGCATGCAGGGAGCTTTTCTGTTTACAGAGCACTTTCCACACACATTGTTACCTTTAATTTTACTCAAAACTCATAAATAATAACCCTGTGTGGTAGATATTGTTATGATTTTACAGATAAGGATCTGACTCATTTTTTCCTGACACTATTCACACTGCCCTAGGTGTAAGGACAGGGTGCTCCTCAATGCTAAGGCTAAGGCCACAGTTAGTAAATAATAATGATAAAGATGATGACAGTAAAAGCATGGTAGTCATTATGACATATTTGTTTTTTAACACAAGCTTTGGAGTCAGATGGATCTAGATTTAAGCCTTAGTTCTGCCACTTAGAGCTCTGATTTTCAGTTTTCCTGACCTATAAAAGGCAGGTGTCATAATACTACCTAGTTCTTCCAGCTAAAGCATGGGCCAAATGGGATAATGAGTGTAAAGTGCTTAATACAATGGCTCACACATCCTAAGTGCTCAATAAATCTTCATTATTACTACACAGAAATTATAATAAATACCTCTGTTAATGCTGCCAAAGATGATTAAGACAATTTACTAGAATCCACACACCTGGCATTCAGAGCTTTAAAAATATTTTTACCTCGAAATAATTATATATTCACAGGAAGTTGCAAACACAGTGGAAAGATCCGCATACCTGCACCCACCTTTCCCCAATGGTGTCATCTTATATAGCTGCAGTACAATATCAAAATCAGAAAATTAACATTGATATAATGCCAATAACTAGATGAAAGACCTTATTAAGTTTTCACAATTTTTAAACCTGCATTCACTCATGTGTATGCAATTTTACCCTAAGTATAGATTCATGTAACCACCGCCACAATCAAATGGAGAACTGTTTCCATTATCACAAAATAACTTTAAATTTGCATACCTGTCCCACGTCAACCACTTATCTGTTCACCATCTCAGAAGTTTTGTCATTTCAAAATATTATATAAATGGATCATAAAGTATATAATATTTTGAGATTTATTTTTTTCACTTAGCATAATGCCATTGAGGTCTATTCATATTGTTGTATGCATCAGCAGTTAATTTCTTTTTATTGTTATATTACACTATATGGCTATATCAGAGTTTATGCAACCATCACCCATTGAAGAACATTCCAATATTTTCTATTACAAGTGAAGCTGCTATAAATAATAGTGTACACTTTTTTGTGCGGACATAAGTTTCCATTTCTTTATGCTCAGTAGTATGATTGTTGGGTCCTATAAGTGTATGCTTAAATTTATGAGAAATTGTCAAACTAATTTCCAGAGTGTCTGTACCATTTTTCATTTCTCCCCCCACCCATGTAGTGCATGAGTGATTCAACTTCTCCACATCCTCATCAGCATTTACTATTATCACTATTTTTGTTGTTGTTGTTGTTAATCCATACCCGAGGATATTTTCCTATTGCTTTTTAGGGAGAGTGGAAGAGAGAGGGAGAGACAGAGAGAAACACTGATGTGAAAGAAGAGGTATACCACCTCTTGTACGTGGTTGCCTCCTGTACGTGCCCTGACCAGAGCCCAGGCCAGGGAGGAGCTTGCAACAGAGGTACATGCCCTTGACTGGAATCGAACCCGGGATCCTTTGGTCCACAGGCCGACGCTCTAGCCACTGAGCCAAACCGGCTAGGGCATCACTATTTTTTATTTTATTTTAGCTGTTCTAATAGATATATAGTGATAATTCCTTGTGTGGTTTTAATTTGCATTTTCCTAGTAGCTAATGATGTTGAACACTTTTTTTCTGTGCTCATTAGCCATACATGTCTCTTTTTTGTTGAAATATTTGTTGATGTCTTTCACCCATTTTATATTGTGTTTTTACTGTTGAGTTTGACAGTTCTTCATATATTATAACTATAATGTCTTTATTGAATACATGATTTATGTTGTGATCTAAATCCCCACCCCCCGAAGATATATTCAAGTCTTAAATTCTTTTTTCCTTTTTATTGAATTTATTTGTGTGACACTGGTTAACAAAATTATACAGGCTTTAGGTGAACAATTACACAGCACATCATCTGTACACTTCATTGTGTGTTCACCACCTCAAGTTAAATCTCCATCCATCATCATTTATCTCCTCTATACCTTCCTCCACCTCCCCCAACCCCACACCTCCCAATCACCACACTGTTGTTTGTGTCCATGAGTTTTTCTCTTTTTTAATCCCTCCACCCCCCCAACCCAGCCCCCAATTCGCTTCCCACAACAGCTGTCAGCCTTTATATGAGTCTGTCTCTATTTTGCTTTATAGTTCATTTTGTTCATTAGATTCCACATATGAGGAAAATCATATGTAAGTCTTAAATTCTGAGACCTATGAATGTGACCTTATTTGAAAACTAGTGGCCCAGAGCACAGATTCCTGCAGATTGAAAGGAAATTAATTAGAAGAAATATTTTAATATCGCTATTTGCCCTTTCTCTATAATAGAAGTGTCAACCAAATTCACAATCGACAATGACAGATCAAAACACATGCGTGTGATTGGTGCCAGCGAGAGCTTTATATGTATCGTGCATGCACGAGTCAACTTAGCCTTTTATATATAGAGAATAAACTTGCTTAATTAGACCTGCTTTCTGATTTAGCTAAACTTTTCCCAGCCCAGTGAAGCACCCCAAATTCTCTTTCAGGTAATTGTCAGCAACACATCAGTAAATATCAATATGAAACAGATTATTATTGTAGATCATGCAGTGGGAACAAAGGGTAAAATATTTAACTGCAGCAGTGTTTGACTATATTCTGTGCAGTGAGAAAACCTGAAGTCATTTTCAAGATCCACCATTTCTTACTTCTTTTCAGTCAGGTCAAGTTTCTAAGCTTTCTAAATCTCCATTTTCCTGCTAATGAAAAGACAATAGGATTCTACCAAATCTCCTATCTACCTACTCCAGAACTTCTGTGAGGATGAAATGAGATGAGGCATGGGAAAACACTTCAAAGATATTTAGTTAAAGTGTAAAATGTTGCCCTAACCGGTTTGGCTCAGTGGATAGAGCATCAGCCTGTGGACTGAAGGGTCCTAGGTTCGATTCCGGCCAAGGGCATGTACCTTGGTTGCGAGCACATCCCCAGTGGGGGGTGTGCAGGAGGGGACTGATCAATGTTTCTCTCTCATCGATGTTTCTGACTCTCTATCCTCTCCCTTCCTCTCTGTAAAAAATCAATAAAAATACATATTTTTTAAAAAGTATAAAATGTTTGCACCTGGCTATAAAGCAAGTAGTATTTCTGGGCTGAAGAAACTCCAAGGAGGCTAGTCACTAGGGAGAGGAAGCCGGGTGTTGCTATGTGGTGTCATTACCCAGTGCCCACAGCAGCCATTTCTGGGCAGGGCTGGGCTGGGCTGTGGGCCGCATTTTGTGTCATGGGGTCTCAGAAGCGTTGGCTATGATTTGGTGGGCTGTCGGCTCCAGGGTGGTGGCAGGGCCTGTGTCCCAATTGGGGGAAGCCGAGTGTTGCTTTGTCAGCTCCAGGTCCGTGGTGCCATTTCTTTGTAAATGGCCAGTGTGTGTCATGGCAGCTCCTGCGTTGAATGTCTGCGCCCTGGTAGTCTGCGCATCATAGTGACCAGTCGGAAGGTCGGAGGGACATTTAACATATTAGCCTTTTATATATATAGACATATTCTTTGCAGATGTCATTAAGATTAGGTCATACTGGATTAGGGTGGGCCCTAATTCAATGACTGGTGTCCTTATTGAAAACACAGAGTCACAGACACACACAAGGGAGAGTGCCATGTAACAAAAGAGGCAAAACTTGGAGTTATGCACCTATAAGCCAAGAAACACCAAGAATTGCTAGCAACCACCAGAAGCTAGGAAGAGGCAAGGAAGAATCCTTTGCTTACAGCCTTCATAGAAAGCTACTAACACTTTGATATTTGACTTCTGGCTTCCAGAACTGTGAGATAATAAATTTCCATTGTTTTAAACCACCAAGTTAATGGTAATTTGTTATGGCAGCCTTAGGAAACTAATTGTTTGTAAAAGTTTTTTCCTAATCTCTTCCTGGTCTTTTCACTCTCTTAACAGGATCTTCAGGGATTTAGGCATTCAGGGCTGGATGACATCAAAAATTTTGCCATGGGGCACCATGGATGGGTCTCACTAGACCTTGGAGGTTCTGCTTCTTTGTATTAGAGAGGCAGAGACAGCAACTACAGCATAAGACCTAAAGGCTTTGGAATGTCTTCTGTAGCCAACCCTATAAGGAAATATGGACTTCAGTATACCACAGTCCAGTAGCCTTTTCCAAGGGGGATTTGCATGGGGGTGGGGGCCTGTGGAAATGACTATCAGGAGGGGACCAACTTAGGTGTAACAATGCTACCTCTCTCTAAACAAGTGTGTCTATCAGTTTAATCATGCCTTCATGCTCTGCAATCCTTCTACAATTATGGCTAGGTAAAATCCTATGCAAGCCATAGAGCAGCGGTTCTCAACCTGTGGGTCGCGACCCCTTTGGTGGTCGAACGCCCCTTTCACAGGGGTCACCTAAGACCATCCTGCATATCAGATATTTACATTATGATTCATAACAGTAGCAACATTACAGTTATGAAGTAGCAACGAAAATAATTTTATGGTTGGGTCACAACATGAGGAACTGTATTTAAAGGGCCAGAAGGTTGAGAACCACTGCCATAGAGTGTGGTACAAATAAAGGCAAGCATTCACCAATAGTCAAGGGAGCTGTTCTAAACTTTTCAGGAAATTGTGCTTATCTAACTAGTAAGCCAAAAGCAAGAAATAAACTGTGACTAGCCTGAACTTTGTGTCATGGTCTGGATATCCTGTTTGTGATATCACAACACTGGCCTTACTCTTGCTGGATTCTCTTCTAGGAACCATAATCTGACTTCCAGACTTTGATACCTGCTAATAGTTTCCTGTCAGTCTATTTGTATTTCTCATGTATCTCCTTAGATTTTTCATTGCTGTAGTGCGCTCCTCCCTTATCTGTCAGACCTCCCCTTCATTTCTTTTGGCACAGATATTGACTCCATCGCCTATGCCATTTGTCTGTCATAGTCATTCTTTGCCTTCTGGTCTGGCCTTTGTGTCAGACCTGAATTTTAAAAAGCACAGGTATTTGCACCAAACACAAGTATCACCTACACTTGATTGTCCCTGGCCCTACCTGATCCCCCTGTGTCTCTCTCGTGGTTCTTCTCAGAATTTCATAGCTCAGGGCAGCTAAAGCAGACCCATGAAGGCAGCACATACCAGGCTTGCCAAGAGCCCCCCCCCATTTTTGTACAAAGTCTAGGAACAGAATTTTCCAGAAGAATACAGTTAGGGAAGTTACCCTTTAAAGGACAGAGGCCCCACCTAAGCCCAGGAGGTCCAGGTCTGGGTGATGTGACCAGACCACCAGTCGCAGCCAACAGGAGCTAAAGTAGATTGCATATGCCACTCAAAGTGCGCTTCTCGCCTGGAGGCATTATGTTAGCCCCCTGACAAAGTGTCAGAACACCTAATCCTGAGCTACAAGTTTGTTTTAGAAAAGTCAACCTAACAGACCTGAAGAGAAGGGGAGGAAGGCAAAGAGGGAATTAGAGGGGCAGGAAAGGAGGAGAAAAGGGGGAGGGAGAGGAAGCAAGGAAAGACTACTGGAGGGAGGGAAGAAGGAGCCTTAGAGACAGGGGGAGGGACAGGTCAGCTAGTGTGGTGAGAGGTGCCAACTCTTCCATTGGGTATAGTCAATAGGGGCTAAGGAGCTGCTCCCTGAGAAGAAGCTAAATACCTCTCACAGACAATGGGGCTGGGAAGCAAGCCTGGGAATAAGAGGCCCTGGTTCCCCTCCACAAGGCTAGTCCCTAAGTCTAATCCTTTAGTGCCCCAGCAAATGCTCCCTTTCCTGCTTCTGAATGCCTTAGCATGGAAGAAGGGAGGAGTGGGTATGAGGTAGGGTTAGGGAAGGGAGGCCTTGCCACACCTCCTTCCATTAGGAGAGGCAAAACAGTGGGAGCCACCAGGCAGAAAGGACAGAGGTAGGGCATTGGAGGGGATGCCAGTGGGAGGGGAGTGGAGGCTAGGCCAGAGGCTTTCCCCAGATGCTATCTGATGGATAGCATCAGAAATAGTTACAGCCCTAACCGGTTTGGCTCAGTGGATAGAGCGTCAGCCTGCAGACTGAAGGGTCCCAGGTTCGATTTTGGTCAAGGGCATGTACCTTGGTTGTGGGCACATCCCCAGTAGGGAGTGTGCAGGAAGCAGCTGATAGATGTTTCTAACTCTCTATCCCTCTCCCTTCCTCTCTGTAAAAAAATCAATAAAATATATATTTTTAAAAAGAAATAGTTATAGTCTATGCTGTCTAATTGGATGTACATTTTGAAAAGACTTCTGTGCACCACAAATTAAACTTTCTTTACCTGTTAGGCCTTCAATTCCACCACTGTTGATTCAGTCCAAAGGTGAATACTCAATTACCCCTGGGCTCTATCCTCCCTTAGGCCTTTGTTAAAGCCCTAAAAGAAGTAATCTACTAATTGGTCTATTTCCCTTATGAACAAATGCACATTTTCCCCTTCAACAAAGATACACAGAGGAATGAAAAAGGCATTAGGTACTCTAGGTCCCTGCCTCAGTAAGGCAAAAACCTAGAAATGCTTGTGAAAGGAGAAAGGCAGGGAGGTGTGGAGTGAGTGGGTCTATTGGCACATTAGAAAAGTCTCATAAAGAAGGTACTAGCGGGGACAAGGCAACATTTCCATTCCTGTTCCTAACATTTCACAAAATACTTCCAGAGGTCCCTAAACAGTGTTGGCCTCTAGTAAACCAGTCTTTGAGCTGTCTTCCAGCCTACCTACCACACAAGACAATGATCACTATTGATGCAAATTGTTCTACCACAAATCACCACCCACACATCTCTTCCACATAGTTAAAGCTCAAAGATGATAGAAATGCTATGGGTAATTCCAGGCATCTGCTTTTTTACAGGCAGGAACAAAGCTGCTGTATCCCAGAAAAGAGATCTTCCACACCCCATGGCCCAAGGCCAAAAATGTATTATCCACTGTTTCTACCATACTCTGGAGGAACAATATCAGAGTTCCCTGTCTGAGTCTTCACACTAAAACCCTTCCCCTGGGGTAACACCTATAAAGAAGGAGCTAATGTGGACAAGGCAAAAAATGTGTCTCTGCTGTTCTCAACATTTTCTTAACTAATACCAAATATCCTTGTCTGGACAATCCACCTGAGTGTCCCTTTGGGCTTCTTCTTGGCCACCTAGCAAGGGTAGGATGTCTTTTGATCCATCCCACTCTATTAGTGCACCATTTTTTTTCTATTGGAAATAAGTCAGACTCTGGAAAAACAGAAAAGCTGATGATATCTCTAGTTCCAGCCTCGGTAGAGATCCTAAGACAACTGTTTAATCTTAGTCTATCTTACAGGAGAGGTCTGCAGAGGCCTGAGGATGTGGTTCTGGACCTCACAGGACAGCAACATTTTCTCCACTGCTACTTACTTTCTCTGGACTAAAGCTCCCTCTAATTCTCCCTTTGGACTGACTTTCCACCCTCCAAGCAAGGGGAGAATAACACTCGATCCATCACTGTAATAATCACTACTCCAACTATTTCTACTGGAAACAGATCAAGCTCTAGTAAAATGGAAAAGTTGATGGTGTTTTCTGTCCCCAGATTCTGTAAAGGCACAAATGTAATTGCCCAATCTCAGTCTATCCAAGAGATGGGTGAGATCTGGAGAGCCCAGAGTCTAGACTTCACAGGATAGAGAGAAGAAAATGAAGTCTCCATTGTATAAAAAAAAGTGTATTGATCCTTAAGTAAAGAAGCTTACTCAGTTTAGGAAAAGTTTGAATTTCCAAAGATTCAAAGATTAGTCTTGACTTATTCATTTTAGAAACCCAAAGAGCTTGTGACCCCTTGTCCATAGTAGATTCAGCAGAAAGAGTAAAACATTACCTAAATTCCTTACTCTAGCCCTGTAAAGGCCCTAACACAGTTTCTTTAAAATATTTTTTGATTGATTGATTTGAGAGAGAGAGAGGGAGAGAGAGATCCATTGCTCTATTCATCCATGCATTCATTGGATACTTCCTGTATGTGTCCCAACCAGGGATCAAACCCACAACCCTGGCATATTGGAAGGATGCTCTAACAACTGAGCTACCTGGTCAGAGCCACAGTTGCTTTTATTTACAAGGGAGCTAAAGAATGGAGCAAGGCAGATGGCTCCAAGTGCCCAGACCTGTAAGAAGTAGAATCTCAATTCTAAAGGATTCTAGAACAGCTATGTTAGCAAATTGTTCTATGCTCACCAATTTATCTCCCTTCCATACTCATGATTATGGTAATCATATAATCTTTTCAATGTCTTCTAAAAGATCATTTTTGAGATTATATAAGTAACTTTGCATATTGATGTGCAAAACTGATGATATCTCCTTCACATGTAGTGTGTGTGAAAGAGAACTACAAAACAGTTCATTACCCTTATACAAAAATTGCTAAAGCAGTCTTGTTATTTACTCTAAAACACAGGAAAATTGGAGGTGTGGTGAGTCTTGCTTTGGCAGTCTTTTTCTCATCCTGCCTCTGTTAACCAACCTCAGGTTAATCTGGGGTTGTCCATTCCCCAACCTTATGTCCACTATGGACCCCTAGTTAGCTAAGGGATGTGAGACTCAGACTGGCATCTAAGCCCACATAACCATCCCATTAAGTAACCTGGAACACAGCCTCATACCAGTTCACGGATCAGGCCTGATTAGTTCCTTTGAGGGTCTGTCAGGCTCAAATCCCAAATGTGAAGAAAGAATGAAAACTTCTGGTTTAACAAATGCCTGCCCTAGGAAGCTGAAGGAAAGGCCAGTTGTAAGGAGGAATCCCAGCTAAGTCCAAGCCATTCTTAACTGCCCCCTGCTGGTGCTGAGGCACTGTGCCCTCTCCTGGGGATGGAAAAGGGGGCCCCTTGCTTTTATCAGTTAGGTGATGCAGATTGCTATTTCCCTCAGCACTTTACTGGAAAGAAAGTGCATAGTGTGAGATCTGAGGGAATAGCATCTCAGAGTGACAAAAGAGAGAAAATGTTATTTGGAGCATGCTTATCAATTCACAATGCCACAGCAATTTGTTTTGCTTTTCAGAAGTCTGTGGTCCATTTATTATTTGTGTGCAGAGTTTCAAACTATCTTTATTACTCACAACTATTATCTCAATTCATCTACATGTTTATTTTCCTAGCATTGATATTTAGATTGTATCATGGTACCTGATGTTTTATTATTCAGGTCCTCTGCATATCTACTAGAAATGTGTTTTAGACAACCAAATAACACTCGGTAGTAAAGATGCCACAGGTATGGTATCTAGAGTCTGGAAGTTCAGGAGGAAGCACTGCCAGGAGAGTCACTCTTCTCTTGCACCAGACTCTGAAGTACTTTATATGGCCTGTGAGAGGGGGAGTACAGATCCTGTCATACTCTGAGACTATGACGTCCTCCTGTCCCCATTCCTGGGACAGTAGGACTCCCACTTGTGCATTCAGTCCCAGTGTCCTGTCCATATGACCAATCTTGGCTTTGAGGCAAAGAGGTACATAAAGAACTCCAGACCAGCATTCTGGACTCAGCTTTAAGGTACCTTTCTTATTTTTAGTGGCTCTGCCTTTGCATTTAATTTAGATGACTTCAACCCTATCTTTTTCCTACCTTTTCTAAACTTGGACCTGCTTAAGTCCTTACCTTGATAACTTACCAAGTACCCTTCATTTTTATTCCCTGGATGGGGAGTTCTCTTGTTTCTTGGTAGGAGGTGGAGGTGGGTGAATCACAGTTTTGAATGCTACTCTGAGGTTCTAGAAGAATCCTAGAAATAGCTCGGAATCACCAATCCTTATTCTCCCCATTCCATGTATCCCATCTTCTCTGATTTACATACCTCACCTTCCTTCTAGAGTCTAGCTGCTTTATTGTCCACACATCCCCCTCCCATATATGAGCCCAACTTATAGAAACCAGGCCAGATCCAGCTAGTCAGAGCTGCTCACAAGAGCCTAGGGGTTCCAAGGTAGTGCCAAAGGAATATACACTGAAGATCATCCAGGTCATTAACCAGAAAGGCCAGGCTCCTAGAGAGTAGATCTTTTAAGTAGCCACACTGGCCCCTATTCTGTGCACCAGGGAACTGCCCAGAAAAGGGGTGCTCCAGTACAGACTCAGCTGTTAAGAGCCTGCATTCCTTGCATCTGATTTTGCTCTGCTTCCATCTTATTTTATGCTTTCTCCCTTTCTGTCTGGCCTTGTAAATAGAAAAAGAAGAAAAAGGAAATAGACCTTGGTATTTGAATTTGGATTTGAATTCTAGGTCTTCCACTGGCAAATGCTTGTAACCTTAAGCAAATTTATTTACCTTCTAAGCCTTTATTCATTTCTAAAATGCAAAAGCATATATCATCTACCTTTCAGACCTGTCTTCGAATTAAATGCCATAACACCTGTGAAGATACATTACAGAACCCAATGCACAGTAGGTGCTCAGTGAATCTTGGCTGTTATTCCACTTCAAATCAAGCTATTGAGGCAGCACCTATTCCACTTAATGCAAGCCTAGTTGTGGTCAAATGAGAGGACGAACGAAATGCACATTCTGCAATTAATATTTAAACCCAGCGACTATTTTTATTTTAGCCAGAGCACTTCTCTCCACAACCATGTGAGTTCTCTCCACCAGCAAAGCTCTAGCAAACAGGTTTTAAAAAAATTGGTGTGGTCCCAGAAACCTCTTTTTTAAGCCCCTCCTCATTTCCAGCCCCTCACTGTAATTCAACAAGCAGTGTTTGTACAGGTTGGATTCAGAAAATGGGAACTAGAAAAGCAAAACAAGACTGGGTATTAAAGTCAAATAAGACTTCTTGGAGACAATGTAGTAAAAAAAATAATATGAATTATGGGCAGGTCAAGGTGATGCTCGGAAATGATTCCAGGAACACATGTCAGCACCCATAGTATACCTCTTAGGTACAGTTCAGTACACTTCTTGAAAAAACAAAATGTGTCTTGTATGTTTTTAAAGGAGCCAAGCTAATCCAGACACTGACTTTAATTCACTCAAGTACACAGCCCAACCACAAGTATAGTGTGGCTGCTGTATCCCTAAATTGTCAATCAAAATATATAAGAAAGCCCCCTGGGTTTCTGGTCTGAGATTGTAAGAAGGTGTCTGCACATATCACTCTTCTGCTCAAATTTGAAATAACTTCTTATTGTCTATTGAATTAAGTGTAATCTCAGCCCACAACATTCAAATGTTTTTCACAAGTTAACCTAAACCTATCTTTCCAGGCTCATTTCACCTTGCTTCTCCATTTACACCAACACTTCAGCCAAACTGCACTGTTTATTCCCTGAACATGGCCCCAAACACTCCCACCCCTATGTCTTTGCTGTTTATTTTTATTTATGACTTCTTCCTTGTTCCTCAACTCTACCTACTGAAATTCTTTAGAGTTTCTCTGGGGAAAAAATGGAATCTCTCCCATGAATGCTTTCCTGATCCTTCAAACCTCTGAACCATGATAGAATTTACTTTAGACCTTGCTTGTGGCATAGATTCTAGCTTGAGTCTAGGTTGTAGCCCTTGTTGGGGTACAGACATACTGGACAGTCTGGTAAAGTGGGGGAATGGAGTGGAGCTGGTGGCCTCTAAAGAGATAAATCCTCCTAAGGGATAAAAGAACAAAGCATGTCAGAGCTGACTCAAGCACATATCTCAAGTCTGCAGTAGGCAGCAATGAATTGGAGTACAATATGATGACTGAATCTGCCATAGCCCAGCCTATCTGGATGCATGCCTCCATCCTATCCAAGGACTTATTGGCATCCAGGAAGGATTCTCTTGGCAACAAAGGAAATGATATCCTGAGTCTCTCTTCCTAACACAGCCCATTGAGGTTCAAAGGCATAAATGATGTCTAATGTCCTGGGATGGTCCTGAATGAGGTCAAAATGCAGAAAAGGAACAAGAGGGAGGTGCTCTGAGAGCCCTCCCATGGAAAGAGAAAGTGGATGATCCACAGTGAGAATCAGAGTACAGGTCACTGGAGGGGTCTTGTTCAAGAAATGCAGTCATTCTGAACATCCCATGGATGTTCCACAAAGGAAAGAGCTGCATCTAAGCCACTAAAGAGTTAGAATCCTTAGGAGCCCGGGCAGTCTTTCTTTAGGACACTTCTGACCTGATTCTGACAGAGTAAAGATGACACCTTGAGAAACCATCTTGATGAGAGTGGATCTAGTCAGCATTCTGTGCTGGAACCAGTTAAACTGGTGGCTTGATTAGAGCCACCTCTGTTTGATAGGGGTAGTGGCTAGGAGCATGGACTCTGGAACCAGCTACCTGGGTTCAATAATATCCTCATATGTAAATGAGGATAATTGAATAAGTTAACAGAGCAGCAAGTGGGACCACCTTGATGTTAGCAGTGCTGAAGTACACTTCAAGAGGTAACTTTAAATTGTCAGTAACCTAGAGGACTAGATTGAACAAATAAAGTAGAGGACTGATTTGTGCATGGTGGAAGCAACCTTAAAGAATTTTGGATCTATTTAAGGTGGAGACCATTAGAATTCTTTTAAGAAAATAAAATGGGTGTGTATGGGGGCCTAAATGCCAATGCCATTTTAATTTGAATGCTGAAAAATAAGAGACCTTACTTTTAAATTTAGGTATAATTGACGTACAACATTATGTTAGCTTCAGGTGTACAACATAATGACTTGATATTTGTAGATATTGTGAAATAATCACCATAATAAACCTAGTTAACATCATTGTTACATTATTTTAAAAATGTTTTTCTTATGATGAGAACTTTTAAGATTTAAGGAGACCTTATTTTAATTTGCAGGCTTATCATATCCTATTATATTAGCAGCTCCTAGAAGACCAGTTGTGATCACAAGAGAGAGACTGCTGTGCTTGGTGTAATGGAGAAGACTACAAAGTCCAGCAGAGTGACATGGAACTGGAGGGGAGAGTGTGGAGCACCCAGTGGAGCAGCAACCGTGCTGGTGGGAATATACTTGTTTGTAAGCACTGGGAAGGCCCTAGGAAAGACCTTAAAAGGTTAAATAATTGCCACAATCTCTCCCACAGCCTTAGTCCCATCCCTTCGAGGCTGCCAGAGGTGCTGGAGGTGGAGGATTTTGCAAGAAGCTAAAGATCTTGTGTGAGCAAGTGTGTGTAGCAGCCGAGAAATTCAGGTTTCCTGGTTATTTGTATCCTTATCTCTCTCATTAAGTTCTTTGAGGAGAGGTTCTGAGTTCTACTCATGTCTTTAGCATCTCCCAAAAGTATGATCCCTAGTCTGGGTAAAATGCTATGGGGTGGAGTCTGATGCCTAGTAGAGAAGCAGTGGTACCAGGAAGAGCAGACTTGTTCCAGAGCACAGGTGACATTCTCCTGCCCCACCATCCCTGTAGTATAAATATGTTACTCATTTCTATCCCCTAAGGGCATCTAGCCCAAGGCTTACTATTTTTTCTCATTTTTCATCTTTATTGAGTTTGCATACCATGAATTCACCTTGTTTTACGTGTACAGTTTGAGCTTTAATAAATTTATGCAATTATGCAACCATCATTACACCACATCATTTTAGAACATCCCCAAATTTTCCCTTGTGTTCCTTAGCAGTCATCCTTGCTCCAACCTTCAGACCCAGGCAACCACTGATGTGCCTTCCTAGTTTTGACTTTTCTCATTTTAAGAATCATATGTTGAACTTAGTGTCTTTCATTGAGTATGTTTTAGATTCATCCTTTGGTAACATGTACCAATATTTTTTTCTTATTTGGGATTAGTTACAAGTCTGAACTCATAAGAGTTTACTGCTAATATGTAAGGAAACCAAATCTCTTGATATTCCCATCCTACAGTGAAGGTGAGAAAAGAATAATAAAAATGCACTTAATCATTTGTGTCTTTGATAATGTGCAATTTTCAATTTGCAAGTGTTACTATTTTGATTTGGGACAATTCCCACTACAAATTCTAAATCATGAAAGGGTTTCATGTCACTAACTAAATAGCAACAGAGTGTTAATATTTATGTCTCATAAAAAGTAAAATTGATAACCAATGAACTGCATTAAAAACTAGTTTATTCTTTTTTATTCCTGTATCATATTCCATTGTATAAGCCACATTTTGTTTACCCAATTGCTAACCGATGGATATTTAGGTTGTTTCCAGTTTATTTTATGAATAATGTTTCCATATACATTCATATACAAGTCTTCGTGTGAACATATGCTTTCACTTATCTTCGGTAGATACACAGGAGTGGAATTGTGGGGCCATATGGTAAGTGTATAGTCTTTATTGATTTAAAGTGCCTTAACATGAATTAACCTGCAGGGGCCTGAAAGTAAGCCCTGTGGAAATGGAACACATGATCAGGGACATGAGATAATTCTAAGGGAGATTACTGAGAAGAGAGGTAGAAATGCACTAAGAGATAAATTCATCTACTTCATAATTTGTACCTCAATATTCAGGAAGCCTAAACATTTTACTGCTGCAAAACTGCCTCACTCTATTATAATTATAGAACTGCACATTGACCCCAGCACACATTATTAGGCATGTGTGGGTGGACAAGTACAGTGATTTGGGCATAAAAAGGCATCTAAGTCTGAACAGCCTACATGGTTGTCCACTTTTAGGGAGCCATTAGTTTAATCACGACAAGAATTTGCTTTAACAAATAACTGCACTTAAAAATTTCAGTTGGAATTTCTACTATCTATAGAGCCTACCATTAAACAGTTTGTATTTATTCTAGCTGATCTCTGCAGAGGCCATTCTGAATAGTCTCCCCTTGAAATATGAAACTGTACTAGAATTATAAGGGAGAACAGAGAACTCTTTGACAACAGAAATCACTATTTTTTTAAAATATATTTTATTGATTTTTTACAGAGAGGGAGAGAGATAGAGAGTTAGAAACATCGATCAGCTGCCTCCTGCACATCTCCTACTGGGGATATGCCCACAACCCAGGTACATGCCCTTGACTGGAATCGAACCTGGGACCTTTCAGTCCGCAGGCCAATGCTCTATCCACTGAGCCAAACCAGTTTCGGCAGAAATCGCTATTAATAGATCAAAATACACCACAAGTCAAATTGTGTCCTCTTAAAATTGATTCAATCCAGTTAATTAGATAACAAAGAAATCCATCTTGTTTCCCAGCAAAAGAGTGTGTGTGTGTGTGTGTGTATCTGCCTTGGGTGGGTGGCTCAGTTGGTTGGAGTGTAGTCCCATACACCTAAAGGTCGTGAGTTCAATTCCCGGTCAAGGCATGTATAGGAGGCAACTGATGGATGTTTCTCTCTCGTCTTTCTCTCTCTCTCCCTCACCCTCTCTCTCTCTCTCTTCCTATCTCTATAAAAATCAATAAAGCAATACCCTCAAGTGAGGATTAACAGAAAAAGAAGAAGTTTCTGTAATTAGAGACTTATAGGTTGAGAAATCCAGTTATTTATTTTTCAGTTCTCAAATATACAACCAGAATTAGCACTTGAGTTATAGGCAAAAAGTTTATCCACTTTACCTTTCTCCCATTGGAAAGATCACCCTAAACATCTTGGGCATTTGAGCATAGGTACCCAAGAGTTCAGTAGATCTGGCTTACCAGGGACTGAAAAATATAGAGAACATTTTTGAAGTATCCATCACAATACAGAATTCATTTTTTAATATAATTTTTTATTGATTTCAAAGAGGAAGGGAAAGGGAGAGAGAAATAGAAACATCAATGATGAGAGAGAATTATTGGCCCTAACTGGTTTGGGTCAGTGGATAGAGCATCAGCCTGCTGACTGAAGGGTCCCAGGTTCAATTCTGGTCAAGGGCACATGCCTGATGTTTCTCTCTCATATTGATGTTTCTATCTCTTTTTCCCTCTCCCTTCCTCTCTGAAATCACTCTACACTAATAATAGACAAATATGTAAATTGACTGTACCCCATGACACCTCACAGCCAATCAGGAGGGAATATGCAAATTAGTGGGACAAAGATGGCAACGGCCATGGAGCCAGCCTGAGAGGGCAGGAGGCTGGGGTCACCCCCAGCGATGGAGGAAGCCAAGCTTCCTGCCCACCTGGGCCAGCTGCCAAAGGAGGGGCCTGTGGGCATTAGCCATGGAGCAGGCCAGAGCGAGCGGGAGGCTTGGGTCGTCCGAGTTGGCCGCTGAGAGAGGGGCCTGCAAACAGCCCTCAGCCCCTCACCCAGGCTGGCCAGGCCCCCCCAATGGGGACCCCCACCCTGAAGGGGTTGTGGCCAGCCTGAAAACACCCTCAGCCCCTTACCCAGGCTGGCCACACCCCCATGGGGTGAGGGTTCCCGCTGGGGGGGTCTGGCCAGCCTGCAAGCAGCCATCAGCCCCTCCCCCAGGCTGGCCAGGCACCCCAGCGGGGACCCCCACCCTGAAGGGGGTGTGGCCAGGCTGAAAACAGCCCTCAGCCCCTCACCCAGGCTGGCCACGCCCCCCCAGTGGGGACCCTCACCCCATGGGGGTGTGGCTGGCCTGCAAACTGCCCCAGCCCCTCGCCCAGGCCAGCACTGTCCACAGTGGGGACTCCCACCCTGATCCAGGACACCCTTCAGGGCAAACCAGTTGGCCCCCACCCATGTGCCAGGCCTCTATCTATACTAATAAGAGGGTAATATGCTAATTAGACTGGGAGACCTCCCAGAAGACCTTCCAGATGTTCTTCTGGACAAAGCTATGGTGGTGGGGCTGAGGTAGAAGCAGTTAGGGGCCAAGAGGGGAGGGCAGTTGTGGGTGATCAGGCCGGTGGGGGGTGGGCAGTTGGAGTGAGCAGGCCAGCAGGGGGGCAGTTGGGGGTGAGCAGGCTGGTGGGGAGGGCAGGTGGGGGCGAGCAGGCCGGCAGGCAGAGTGGTTAGGGGCAATCAGGCAGGCAGGCAGGTGAGCAGTTAGGAGCCAGCAGTCCCAGATTGTGAGAGGGATGTCCCTGTGGGATCGGGCCTAATAGAAAAATATGTAAATTTAGGCCCAATCCCACAGGGACATCCCCTGAGGGGTCCCAGATTGGAGAGGGTGCAGGCCGGGCTGAGGGACACCCCCCTCGTGCATGAATTTCATGCACCAGGCCACTAGTAAAGATATATTTTGAAAAGAGAGAGAGAGAGAAAATAATTGATCAGCTGCCTCCTACACACCTGCACGCCCCACACTGAGGATCAGGCCCGAAACCTGGGCATGTGCCCTGACCAGGAATTAAATCCTGACCTCTTGGTTCATAGGTTGATGCTCAACCACTGAGCCACATCAGCTGGGGGAATTCCTTTTTCTTTAATGAAGGCCAACAAAGCCCTAGCTGGTTTGGCTCAGTGGATAGAGTGTTGGCCTGTGCACTGAAGGGTCCCGGGTTCGATTCTGGTCAAGGGCACTTGCCTGGGTTGTGAGCTTGATCCCCAGTGGGGGGTGTGCAGGAGGCAGCTGATTGATGATTCTCTCTCATCATTGATGTCTTTCTCCCTCTCCCTTCCTCTCTGAAATCAATAAAAATATACTTTTTAAAAAAACACAGCAGAAATATCTCTTCGACCTCAATATCAGGAAAAGCCATGCTTCTCGACAGAAGTTTTCCCACTGCAGACACAGCTGATTCTGACAGCCAGTTGGCCTGGAGGTCAAATCCCCCTAGTATTAACTACAACAATCAAGGTTTAACTACAACAAGACTGCGCACAAAGACCACTAGGGGGTGCACCAAGAAAGCATAAAAAATGCGGAGATAAAGAAACAGGACAAAACTGTCAATGGAGGATATTGAGTTCAGAACCACACTTTTAAGGTCTCTCAAGAACTGTCTAGAAGCCGCCGATAAAGTTACTGAGATCCTCAAGAAAACTAATGAGATCCTCGATGTTATGATAAAGAACCAACTAGAAATTAAGCATACATGGACTGAAATAACGAATATTATACAGACTCCCAACAGCATACCAGAGGAGCGCAAGAATCAAGGCAAAGATTTGAAATGCGAAGAAGCAAAAAACACCCAACCAGAAAAGCAAAATGAAAAAAGAATCTGAAAATATGAAGATAGTGTAAGGAGCCTCTGGGACAGCTTCAAACGTACCAACATCAGAAGATGAGAGAGACCAAGATATTGAAAACCTATTTGAAGAAATAATGACAGAAAACTTCCCCTACCTGGTGAAAGAAATAGACTTACAGGTCCAGGAAGCGCAGAGAACCCCAAACAAAAGGAATCCAAAGAGGACCACACCAAGACACATCATAATTAAAATGCCAAGAGCAAAAGACAAAGAGAGAATCTTAAAAACAGCAAGAGAAAGAAAATCAGTTACCTACAAGGGAGTACCCATACAACTGTCAGCGGATTTCTCAACAGAACCTTTGCAGGCCAGAAGGGAGTGGCAAGAAATATTCAAAGTGATGAATGCCAAGAACCTACAACCAAGATTACTTTATCCAGCAAAGCTATCATTCAGAATTGAAGGTCAGATAAAGAGCTTCACAGATAAGGAAAAGCTAAAGGAGTTCATCACCACCAAACCAGTATTATGTGAAATGCTGAAAGGTATCCTTTAAGAAGAGGAAGAAGAAGAAAAAGGTAAAGATACGAATTATGAACAAACATGCATCTATCAACAAGTGAATCTAAGAATCAAGTGAATAAATAATCTGATGAACAGGAAAAAAAAAGCCATGCTTCTCTTAAACAACTGGATTATTTTTATCCTACATAAGTAGTTCTCAGAGTGTGGTTCCCAATTAGCATGATCTGTATCCCCTGGGAACTTGTTAGAAATGCAAATTCTCAGGCTTCACCCAGAACTAACAAATTAGAAACTCTGGAGGTGAAACCCAGCAATCTGTGTTTTGTTGAGCATTCCTGGTGATTCTGATGCAAACCAAAATTTGAGAGAACCACACTTCTGTGTAACTGATGGCTGAAACCCTTGTGCCAAATTTGCAGTCTCTCTCTAGCAACTGTTTTCTAATCCCTCTCTCTAACTCTTTAGAGGCAGAGAAGAGTTCTTCAGCATCCTTAGATCTCCAGCTCCTTGGAGATTTAAAAAAAGATTTTGCTAACACTAAGTGAATTGGACAGAATCAGGAAACCCAACTTCAGAAAAATGCTAATTTTTTTCAATATCCACTACTTCCTTCAAATTAAAAGGCTACATTAAATTGTATTACAGCTGCTTAATCTATAGCCAAGTAGTTGGTTTTGAAAACCTTGTATGATGATATTGATCAATTGCGCACTAAAAACAAACAAACAAAAATATGTCATCATTTTGTATAGGCTAAGTGCCCTGTAACTTTAACTACAAAAGACATGGTTATGTTTTATGGGTGAATTATAAGGTAAAAGAAGTAGATATAAAAACAGATGCATTTAAACTACCATGATTTGCTTGTTAGGCAGGAAATCTCTTGTTCTTTGGTTAATAAAACATACAGAAAACCTAAGTCCACAATGCCAAATGAGGAAATATGACTTATGGTCAGGAACTGTGTTTTTCAGCTCTTGTCACTGATTTTTAATCTTTTGGAATAGAGAGATAATCTATTTCATCTCAGCTACAGAATACTTGTGTGACCTTGCATGAGATATTTTCCCCCTCTGAACCTCATTTCTGCCTCTGAAAAAATAGAGGATTGGATACTATCATCTTTCAGGTCACTTCAATCTCTGATATTCTGGGATTTTATAATTCTAGAGATAAGAACTCCATTGCATCAACAGCACCCCAATATCACTACTCTCTCCTGACCACTCCTGACTAAAAGGAAGAAGGAGGAGGAAAGGCAGGCTGGTGGCTGCAGGCTGATGAAAAGCATGCCTGAGATTTTTGGAATCCAGATGATTTTGGAAATCACTGGCAGGCTTTGTTTCTTGCTGTGTGGCTATCAGTTGAGGTGTGAATTGGGAGATACTGTTTGCTCTTTGCTAAATGATATGTAGGAATCCCAGAGAGATTTTATCATTAGCTTTGTGAGAACAAGATATGAACCATGAAATTACTTAAGTGTATATACTAAAAGCTAAGGGATTTGGTTTTACCCAAACTTTTCCCTTCCCCATTCCTATCAAAAACGGTTATTTAGCTGAGTAATTCAAGCTTTAGAGATAATTTCATAAAGGGTAGAGGATAGGTATGGTTTAGGGGGTTCAAATTAATGAGATAATTGATTCAATTCATGCAATTCGCTTTCCCTGTAGAATTTATTACAACTATTCTGTCAGTATAAAGAGCCATCTTTCTTTGCCCCTCTTGTTCACTGGCTAGCTTTCATTTCACTCCCCAGGCTAATTCTTATATGGGTATATTTATAAGCACCTTACTACAAAAAGTTTCTCCTAGCTGAGAGATTATCCTTTGAAATTGATTACTTCAGAAAATATTTTTAGCAGGTTATATTATTAAATGCCTTCAAACTGCTGGCTGCCCAGTCCCAAATACCCCCTCCCCCACCCCATTTACACACACATAAATCACATAGTCACATTTTCTGTAACAAGGGCCTTTTCTTGCAGGTACTAAGGTAAATTGTCCTCATTTTCTGCCTCCTTCCATTGATATCATCTACATTCTTGTCACCTCTGGAGTAACCTATGACATTCCTTCACTTAAAAAGAATAATTTTCATTCTTATAAGTCTTTCTGTGTCAGAACCTCAAGCTGTGTTCTGTGTTATTTTGTTTTGTAACAAGGAAGATTCATTATAACCATTTCTAAAGAAAAAAAAACGCTAAAAAGCATTTAAAAATAAATATCTTTAAAACAGACAGTCAAACAGTAAAAACTGTTTTATTAGGACATTTAAGGGCAAAGAAACTGGTGGTTTGCCTGCATTTTCATCTCATCAAAGTTGCCTTGCAATTGTGCAGTGCAGCCCAAGTAATATGCACAAAGTTGGGAATTACCATGTGTCAGAACAAGGTGATAAGCCCAGGTCACCTGAATTATCCCTCCTTGGAGGTGACATCAGCCCTGTCAAAATGTGAGTGATGCTTGCTTCAGCACCTCACTGATATGAAATCTAGAGAAGTGGATTCAAGTTTGTGCTTCAGGGGACATACATACTTATTTATCATGCAAAAAAATACATTAGACCATCTTCTGATTGCAAAAAGTGAATGATGAGCACCAGTAGAAAAGTAACAAGATCTATATAGATTTTTGTGGTTTGATATGGAAACAGAGTGATTCTAATAAACAATAGGTATTATTCTATACTATCTCGTTATTCATAAGATTCCCCAACAGGGAAGAACAAGCAACTGCAGAGCATTTCCCAACCCCCCCTCCTTCTGTCACAGAAACGCCAATAAAACTCCTCCACCTCTGACTCTTCAGTGCCAGATTCGTAAGCACTTAGCCAAGCATGCTGGGAGACACAGAACAACTGAAGGAAAGCAGTATCCGGATGTCTTGAATTTGCTTGCCATTCTGCTCTGTTCCTCTACCATCTCATAACTAGATGTGGGCATTAGACGTGACAGTCAACCACACTTGAACTGAACAGAAGAAATATTAAAAGCACAGTCTTCAGAAGAAATGTCTCAAAGACAGCTTCAGTCACCTAATCAGACTTTCATTTCAATCACAAATGACACAGAATCATCCAGCTCTGTTGTTCCTAATGATACCAAAAATAAAGGATGGACCAGAGACAACTCTCCAGGAATAGAAGCATTGTGTGCCATCTATATAACGTATGCTGTGATCATTTCAGTGGGCATCCTTGGAAATGCTATTCTCATCAAAGTCTTTTTCAAGACTAAATCCATGCAAACGGTTCCAAATATTTTCATCACTAGTCTGGCTTTTGGAGATCTTTTACTTCTGCTAACTTGTGTGCCGGTGGATGCAACCCACTACCTTGCAGAAGGATGGCTGTTCGGAAGAATTGGATGTAAGGTGCTCTCTTTCATTCGGCTCACTTCTGTTGGTGTATCAGTGTTCACCTTAACAATTCTCAGCGCTGACAGGTAGGTTTCTTTTCTCAGTTATATTTGCCAGAGTGTGAAATGAGATGAAAAAAGGAAAGCTTGTACTTAGCATTCACTGGCTATTCTGCTTTTCTCATACTGTTAGCTGGATGTAAGATTGATAAATTGGCATTTAAAATAAAAGTTGGTGTAAGAATGTTAAATTCCTGTGTTAGCATCAGAGGAGAGGTTGAAATTGTATCTTTTAGGGATAATGTTTTCTCTTTGAAGTGAAATTTGTTTGCTTGAAAGAATATGTGAACGATCCCCGATCCCCCCCAACCCCCCAGTTTATAACGGAAAATTGTTCCAGGTGTAAAAGAAAAACAATTCATGCTTTATACGTTAGTGCAGCCTAGTGGTGCAATATTGTCAACATTTAAAAATCAGCCTAAGTGTGAAATTGACCACATATGCATTACTGACTACTGGAAGACCAGTAAAAAAATAAAAAATACATGTATCTAATTTAATTTAAATTCATCAAATTAATTAGTGGCAGAAAAACAGGGAGGTTTTCAGCTTCCTGATAACTCAGTGTAATATCACCACTTAATTGTATTTGTTTTCTCTATAAGCATTCAATGACATTTTCGTTTCCAGAGAAATAAATTAATCTTGTTTAACTTTTAGATCTCTATGTATAAAGCATGTGAAAACCTCTGGCAATTAGAGTGTTCAGGCTCTGTTAGGATATTTTCAGTCTAAGTATTATGTTTTTCTGTATTCCTATTGTAGAATGGTAACTGAAAACATGAACAAAATTGAGGCTCTAAATGTTAAAAGTGATGCTTAAGAAAGTCTGCAAGAAGCCTATAAGTAATCAATGCCTGTCAATACCAGAATGAATAGCTTCTTCAGATTCTGGAATCTGAAAGGAGGAAAAGCTTTCCTGGTGCCTTTTTTTTTGGTCCTGAATTTTTATATTCTATCTGAGGACAGATTTATTGAAAGGCTGTAGATTTTTAAGGTGGATATGTCAGAATAAAGAGGCATCTTTGCATGGGCACAAGGTTTCTGATTTCACCCTCGCTTTGCCCCAAATCTACCTACAACAGGCTTGGGCAACAAATTAGCACTTTTCAACAGGGAAGAAATTAACCCTCTCCTCTTTACTGCATAAATTCATAGAATTCTTTTCTAGTAATTCATGACTGCTCACTCATGAAGAAAGTAGAATTAGGTTTAACATCAGTCACTTATATAAAAAGTATTTTTAGAATACTTAAGGTAATACACAGGTAATGAATTAATCTCAATTACACATAAAATTATGCTGGAAAAAAACTTATTTGTCCTAAATAGAAGATCTACACATAAAATTATAAAACTGCAAACCTGCAATATCTCATACTGAATAAGGGAAGCGGTGATTGACACAAATAAAAAATACTGGGATGTATTATGTGTATTTGAAACCACAACTAATTCCAGGTGGTTAATGTTGACTTAGATATATACATTCGGATAGGAGTAGAACTTGATGACCACTTTTAACCCTGAGTCTGTAATTTTGATATTTATTTGATCTTTGCCTATGATTATGTGTTCCTAGATACAAGGCAGTCGTGAAGCCTCTGGAGCGACAGCCCTCCAATGCCATCCTGAAGACCTGTGCCAAAGCTGGCTGCATCTGGATTATGTCTATGATAATTGCTCTACCAGAGGCTATATTTTCAAATGTATATACTTTTCGAGATCACAACAAAAATATGACATTTGAATCATGTGCCTCTTACCCTATTTCAGAGAGGCTCCTGCAAGAGATACATTCTCTGCTGTGCTTTTTAGTGTTCTACATTATTCCACTCTCTATTATCTCTGTCTATTATTCTTTGATTGCTAAGACTCTTTACAAAAGCACCTTGAACATACCTACTGAAGAACAAAGCCATGTCCGCAAGCAGGTATGTATTAATCAGGACTCATTCATGAATTTATTTATAAGTGAAAGGTCCTAGTTTAGCACCTGTGAGCAATAAATACAATAGCAGTATGGAATTTTGTGATGGTCTTGGGCTCTGGAGTCTGTCAGACCCAGAATTTAATTCCAGCTCTATCACATACTAGCTGAGCGATCTTGAGCAACTTACTTAACCTCCCTGAGCCTCAGTTTCCTGGTCTGTAAAATGAACATGGGGACTAGATGTTCTATATGAAATGCTTAGCATAGTTCTTGGTGCATAGTAAGAATTCAATAAATAGTAGAACTACTACTATTAGAAACGGGATAGCTGAAGTTTGGGAGCAGTCAAAATTATTTACATAATGGAATAATGAGGAACATTATACAAGGTGGTTCTATAAAGAGAAGTATATTTTGTTTTAAAAAGTGTAACAGAATGATAGAAAAACACAGGATGATAGAACTGGCAAGAAGCCATAACATTATTCAATGCAAACCACTTACACACAGATGAGTAAACTGAGGTCTGCAGGTATGAAGTGCCAGTGGCAAGAGAACACAGTGACTCACAGAAGCTTGTTTAAGACTATTGCAAGAAAGTTTAAAAGAAGAAAAAAGACTATTGCAAGAGCCAGGTGTGCCCTCCTCCCATAAATATTAACAGAATAAAAAGAGTATTGCCAAAACATTGTTCCCTTTTTTAAAATGCAACAGGATTTCTATATTTCTTGGGGGAGAGGGAAGATTCCATTTATCTCTTGACATGTTTGCAGAGCTCAGCGCCTTTTTTGGAGCTGGTTCATTTGGATGGTTAAACAGTGGTGCTCATTAGGCTAAGTTGCATATTTAATGCCCATGTGAACAGTTATCTTTGCCCTGTGACTACACACAATGTCTTCATTTCATCTGGTTCGTTTTTCTTATTAATAAGTGTAGGATTGGCCCTGACTGGCTAACTCAATTGGAGAGCATCGTCCCCATATGCCAAGGTGTGGATTCAATCCCTGGTCAAGGTACACACAAGAAGCAATCAATGAATGCACAAATAAGCGGAACAACAAATCAATGTGTTTCTCTCTCCCACCCCCCCCCTCAAAATCAATAAATTAAATAGGTGTAAGATTATTTTCACACATGAAGAAGGAACACTGATATTTATTCCTTTGACTATATATTTAGAATTCCTACAGATTAAAAGCAATTTTTGGTACCAACTTGACAACTTTCATAAACCCCAGAATAATATTCCAACCTAGTCAGCCTCTGCTGATATGGTGAAAGCAGTCTTGTATAGTATCTCTCTATTGTTAATTTAATTAAAATTTCCAACATTTCATAACACTCCTTGAGATCATTGGAGACATCCTAGAGTACCTCAAAACCAGAGGTGGGAGTCCCTGAATTGGAGCTAATGAAACCAAGATCATGGGTTACCATGTGTATTCTATAGCCACAGGCTGCCTTCCCACACATCCCAGGCAGTTATCTCTATAAACGCATGTTTAAAGGGACATCAGCTTGTTGACTATACATTTCTAGGTAAATCTAGAGAATGGCTTTTTTAAATCTGCCAGCTAAATGAATTTTTTCTTTTGCCATTTTTCTTCCCTCTTATAGATTGAATCCCGGAAGAGAATTGCCAAAATAGTGTTGGTGCTGGTGGCTCTGTTTGCTCTCTGCTGGTTGCCGAATCACCTCTTGTATCTTTACCACTCATTCACTTATCAAACCTATGTGGACCCCTCTGCCATTCACTTTATAGTCACCATTTTCTCTCGGGTTCTGGCTTTCAGTAATTCTTGTGTAAACCCCTTTGCTCTTTACTGGCTGAGCAAAACCTTCCAGAAGCATTTTAAAGCTCAGTTATTCTGTTGCAAGGCAGAGCTGCCTGAACCTCCTCCTCAAGATACCCCTCTTGACAACCTGTCTGTGATGAGAAGGGTCCCCTGTGCTGGGAGCACGCAGGTGTCTGAAATTAGTGTGACCTTGTTCACTGGGTGTAGTGTGAAGAAGGAAGATGACAAAGTCTAGCTTTTAAATTAAATTGGTATTTTTTCCTCCCAGCGTGTATATCCGATTCTGAGCTGTGTAGGTGTATGTTGTCAGGAATTTTGTTGTTTGTAAATTGTGTTGAAATCTTAGGAGTGAAGGACCCTTATAAGTAAAAGGCAAACCATGATTTTTTAAATGTACAAATATTAACGTTATTGGGCTTTCTAAATAAAATTAAGCCCCCTAGGTTAGAAAGATACATTTATATATGTCAGTGTGTCCTAAGGGAGCTTGCATAGAAGGGAAGGTAAAACGAACAAGAAAACATTTAAAAGTCTAATTTGTTTCCATCCCATCTATAATGCTTTTAATTTCTCATATATTCCCATGATTTTCGTAAACTGTGTTTGTGTTGATTATGTGCTGTAAATCTAGACATTATGTCTTGCATATGAAAAGGGGATACAAAACATCTCTTCTGCACTTTTCTTAAAAAGGAAAGTCCTTGTCTGACTGGCATGGCTCAGTGGTTGAGTGTTGACCTATAAACCAGGTCATGGTTTGATTCCTGGTCAGGGTACTTGCAGGGGTTGTAGGCTCGATCCACACTCAGGGGGGCGGGTTGTGCAGAAGGCAGCCAATCAATGATTTTCTCTTGTCGTTAATGTTTATATCTCTCCCTCTCGCTTCATCTCTAAAATCAATAAAAATACTTTTTTTTAAAGTCCTAAAAAATAAACCTTAACAGGTTTTTTGACTGCCCTTTTCTATTAATCTCTATTCCAATATAATTAAACCTGAGCACTTGCAATGAAAATGTTTTGGGGGTCAGTGAGTATAAGGTAATGAGTAAGGATCTGGGACAAGGAGCTTGCCTTACTGGGTCAACACTTACAGACCTAATGTAGTTCTATTTAAAACTACCATTGGTTGATAATTGGGCAGCGTTTTCTTTCACAAATATTTTGAAGAACTTGTCTTTACAAGCAGAATAAGTGGACATGTTTATGGTGTCATTTGAGAGCCCCAGAGAAGGACGAACCCCTGTTGAAAAATCTGCCAGCCTGCCTGTGTCTGAAAGCTTCCTTTAAGGAAATTCATTTCTTTCTGGTAAGCAGTGCCCTCTTTCTAAAACACGCAGAAGTACCACATGAAATCCCTAACACCTGGGTGTGCAGTTGTTATCAGATCATCTTCCTGCTTGATTTCATTAAAGCTGATGGGGTGCTTAAGTACTGTAAGAGTATGACCTACTTAATCTCTGCCCTTGGAAATCAGATGTAAGGTTCTGGTTTCCTACCCTCTGCTCCTACTTGCTATTGCTATAAATTTGTTAATCATTTTTATTTCAAACAACTGTTGACAGTAGACATCAGATTTAGATTTGTGATTTCAGAGAATGTTTTCTTGGGGTAATTTAAAGCATATGTTTTTGATTTTCAGGTGTGCTTTTGAGCTTTCTTTAAATGGCTTGTGTATTGTTAACTTTTGGATAATGTGGCTTAAAATGGGATATATATTACCACTAGACTTTACATTTCTGTAAAACTGGTTTACTTAAGTGAGGGTGCCAATATTGTATTAGTATTGCTTTAAGTTGGACATTGTAATAAGTGGGGAAAAACAAATAAATATTAAAGTTTCAAATAACTTTGTGTAACTTTCTGTTCTAAAAACAATACTTCTGGCCCTAACCAGTTTGGGTCAGTGGACAGAGCGTCAGTCTGCAGACTAAAAGGTCCCAGGTTCGATTCTGGTCAAGGGCCTGTACCTTGGTTGCAGGCACATCCCCAGTAGGAGGTGTGCAGGAAGCAGCTGATCAATGTTTCTCTCTCATCGATGTTTCTAACTCTCTATCCCTCTCTCTTCCTCTCTGTAAAAAAATCAATAAAATATATTTAAAAAATAAAAAATAATAAAAACAATACTTCTGATAGAATATAACTGAGAACACACTTTAATCCCAAAATTTAAGTTATTTTCAAGTCACAAAACTCCCAAATATTTTACTGTTTTCCTCACTCTGGGTAAAAATTACATCTTTAATCTCCTAAGTACAACATTTTAGAAATAACTTGATATAGGTACCAGATTACAAAAGCCGAGAGAGCACCTTTTAGCAGTTGATAAAACTAGAGCTCAAAGAACTTTCGTTTTCTTCATTTTAAGTAACCCCAAGGTGACTTAGGGATCTGATATAAAATACTTCCCTAGTTTAATAGGGCATCAGTTTCCCTTCCAGAGTTAAAGAATTGGGATTAAAATTTTTGGTGCTTTTGTTGTTGTTTTTTAGGGGGTGATTTTTTTAAAAAACATATTTTCCTTGTCAGAGCTAACCTTACAAGTAGGCTCCAATATCTACATTGTCTTTCACACTACCTATTGTGGTGCCAGAAAGTTATGATGGAAGATTTCATTTCTTTGGAGAGTGTCCGAAATGGGGGGAGAGATGGGACACATGAAAAACAAATTTTATATACTTCTCAGTTTTGCTCAGGGTCTGCCCTGACCACGACTAAGAATAATGGACCAATGGGGGGGGGCAATGGGGAGATAAGGACACATATGTAATCAATAAAGAAAAAAAAAGAATAATGGACCATAATAATATGCTCTAATGCAGGAAAACAAAGGCACAGGCTTAGGTATAACCAAAATGTTCAGTGAGTAACTGTTTATCAATGAAGTTGAAAGTGTCACAAGACATTTAACATGGTATATCTACTAAAAATAGCAAATTTGGGTTTAAAATTTTCCATAGTTATAACCACTTTAAATCAGGGATCCACCAATCACTTGTCAAAAAGAGTTACTTATTTCCACTAAGTTTTGAGATTATAGGAAGTGGGGACAGAAAAATACCCAAATAGAGTTAGCTTGAAAAGGCCATTAAAATAAATCTCATTTGGTGTAGTTCAGTAATTTTTCAGAAAAAGTTTCTAGGCCAGGTAGGTGACTTCTCTGGCCAAGCATTTTCTGCTTTTGTAGGTTAATGTATTTTTTACCTACCAAGAAGGTCGTGGCCTGTCAGACCAGGAGTACAGCACAGATCACCACTTACAGAGGTCAAAGACAGGAGAATGAAGATATTCAGAAATAAGCCAGTTGTCTGGGTTCCAAGACAGGTTCAGCTTCCTGGGTTCGGCAGCCACTCATGTGGCCCATCTCTATTCTGGTCCTGGAGTTTCAAGAGCTATCCTCTATCTTTATAATAATGAGTCCCCTTTTTGCTTGAGCATTTCTGTGACTTGTGAAAAATCTTTAAAAAGACAGGTTACCAAGACAGAGATGCTTCCAGATTACTTTGGTTACTAGGGAGTTAATTCTACGAATACATAGGGAAATAAGAACAAAGAAAAACCAGGCCTGATACAGACAATAGCATTGTTTAAAAAATAACTGTCAGGTCTCATGGTCAAATAGAATACCATTTAGGTACAAGTGTGCTTAGCTTCCAACTCCACTATTACAGTGACTCAGTGACCCTCTCTCACTGTGTCAGCTACTCCTCTCATCTCTGGGAAACTGTACAGCAGGCCTCTGTTCTGCTTATTACAATTCCTATATAAGCCTCCCTGCTTCTGTGCTACTTGGACCATGTCACTGTCTGTTCCTGACTCATTCCTCTCACTGAGAGAGGCTTTTATTGGCTCAGTTCATCAAATTGTCTAGAATGCAGGGCTACCCTGCCAAGTCACTTCACAGGCCTCTGGATAGCCTTTGGGCTAGGGTGGCTGGGTCACATGGGACATAGGCATAAGGAACCTTTGTGACCACCTACTCAGAGGAGCCTGTGGATACATGCAGTAGGGCTATGTAGCATATTATCACCTATGCCAGTGATGGCGAACCTTTCGAGCTCGGCGTGCCAGCATTTTGAAAAACCCTAACTTAACTCTGGTGCCGTGTCACATATAGAAATTTTTTTATATTTGCAACCATAGTAAAACAAAGACTCATATTTTTGATATTTATTTTATATATTTATGCCATTTAATAAAGAAAAATCAACCAAAAAAATGAGTTTGCATGTCACCTCTGACACACGTGTCATAGGTTCGCCATCACTGATATGCTAACAACTCACCCAGGAATGAAAAGTATTCCATAACACATTGCTGAAAACAGCTGTATACTATTTTTGGATCCAGGAACAAATATTTAGCGATGCTTAAATGAGCCTAACACAACTCACGTTATCTATATTATAAAACTGCATGCAAGTTCAGTTCTCTAATAGTTCCTAACACAAGAACTTCATTAAAAAATGTAATTGAAACAACACACCAAAAACCCAAGATATGATTTAAAAATTATTGTTATGGTAGAAACCATATTCACACAGCTAGTAATTGGGGAGTCAGGACGTTTAGAAGCAAAGAAACAGAAATTATTTCTTTTGGGACACATTTCCCCACCCTCAACTTAATGTTTACACATAATGGGTTCATTATATCTAAAATAATTAATAAATAATTTTCAATGGCTGATTTAATTTTGGTGTGACAAATATTGATAAGTATGATCCACATAAACAAAAATTCTTAGAGATCTTCAATAATTTTTGCATGTAAAGGGGTTCTGAGATTTAAAAATTTGAGAACTGCTGTTGGCCAGCTTCCAGTATTTCCACCCTATCATTTCCCAACCACCATGAATGTGTATCCCCTGAGCTGTACCTGTGTTGTTGACAGTTGAGTCGCCAAAGCATAATACAGTGCCTGGCACTTAGCACAAACTCAATAAATATCCACCCAACTAAAAGTTATACACTTCAATTTCAGCAACATGTGTAATTTCTAGAAAAAACAAGTTGTTTTGGTGAGAAACATTCTGTGTCTTTCTCAAAGAAAGACAAGAACCATGAAGTTAGTTGGCCAGTATAGCTGGTGTTTATACTTGGATGTTTATGTTTCAGGATTGGAGCTTGAGCACCTCTGAATCAAGAAAGCCCACTGCATGGGAGAACATATTTGCCAATGTTATCAACAATAAGAGTTTAATCTCCAGCATTTACAGGGAACTCATACAACTTAACAAAAGGAAGATAAACAACCCAATCAAAAAATAGGCAACGAACCTAAATAGACACCTTTTGAAAGATGACATAAGGAAGGCCAGGAGACATATGAAAACATGCTCAGCCCTGACCCATTTGGCTCAGTGGATAGAGCATGGGCCTGTGGACTCGAGGGTCCCAGGTTTGATTCCAATCAAGGGCATGTACCTTGGTTGCAGGCACATCTCCAGTAGGGGGTGTGCAGGAGGCAGCTGATAGATCAGTGATGGCGAAACTCTGACACACGTGTCAGAGGTGACACGCGAACTCATTTTTTTGGTTGGTTTTTCTTTGTTAAATGGCATTTAAATATATAAAATACATATCAAAAATATAAGTCTTTGTTTTACTATGGTTGCAAATATCAAAAAATTTCTGTATGTGACACGGCACCAGAGTTAAGTTAGGGTTTTTCAAAATGCTGACACGCCGAACTCAAAAGGTTCGCCATCACTGTGATAGATGTTTCTCTCTCATTGATGTTTCTAACTCTCTATCTCTCTCCCTTCCTCTCTGTAAAAAAATCAATTATCTACACTAACAAAAGAGAAAAATGGTAATTGGCGTACGATGCTACCCTTTTCATTGGCTAATCAGGGCTATATGCAAATTAACTGCCAACTAAGATTGGCAGTTAACTGCCAACAAGATGGTGGTTAATTTGCATATGTAGGCACAATGCAGGGAGGCAAAAGGGAAAGCAGGAAGAAGCCCCCTGCCACTGACAGTGATCGGAAACCCAGGGGGGAGCTAAGAGCTGGGGGGCAGGGCAAAGGCAGCCCTGGGGCTGCCTTTGCCCTGCCCCCCAGCCATGATTGGAGAATCAAGTGCCTTTTCCGCCCTGGCCAGTGATAGCAGGAAGTAGGGGTGGAGCCAGCGATGGGAGCTGGGCACGGTCGAAGCTGGCAGTCCCAGGAGCTAGGGGTCCCTTGCCTGGGCCTAAAGCAAAGCCCACGATCATGGGGCCGCTGCAGCTGCGGGTCCCCACTGCCCGGGCCGGACGCCTCAGCCAGAGGCGTCCTGCAGGGGCAGGGGCAGGGGCGGAGCCCGCGCGATCACGGCGCCTCCTGCTGCCACTGCAGGTCCCCGCTGCCCGGGCCGGACGCCTAGGCCAGAGGCGTCAGGCCTGGACAAGGGGCCGATCCTGCGATTGAAGGGTGATGGGGGTCAACGCCTGAGGGCTCCCAGTATGTGAGAGGGGGCAGGCTGGGCTGAGGGACACTCCCCCCCCACACACACACACCCAGTGCACGAGTTTCGTGCACCGGGCCCCTAGTATATATATATTTGAAGAAAACATGCTCAAAGTCACTAATCATCCAAGAAATGCAAATCAAAACTGCAATGCAGTACCATCTCACACCTGTCAGAATGGCTGTCATCAACCAATCAACAAAGGACAAGTGCTGGAGAGGATGCGGATAAAAAGGAACCCTTCTGCACTGCTGGTGGGAATGCAGACTGGTGCAGCCACTGTGGAGAACAGTATGGAGTTTCCTCAACCTAAATATGGAACTCCCATTTGACCCAGTGATCCCACTTCTAGGAATATATCCCAAGAAACTAGAAACACCAATCAGAAAGGATATATGCACCCCTATGTTCATAGCAGCACAATTCACCATAGCTAAGATTTGGAAACAGCCTAAGTGCCCACCAGCAGATGAGTGGATTAGAAAACTGTGGTACATCTACAGGATGGAACACTACACTGCTGTAAAAAAGAAGGAATTCTTACCATTTGCAACAGCATGAATGGTACTGGAGAGCATTATGCTAAGTGAAATAAGCCAGTCAATGAAAGATAAATATCACATGATCTCACTCATTTCTGGATTATAATGAAAAACATAAACTGATGAACAAAAACAGATCCAGAGACAGAGAAGCATCAATCAGATGCTCAAACCTCAGAGGGAAGGTAAGGAAGGGTGGGGGTAAGGAGGAGAGATCAACCAAAGGACTTGTATGCAAGCATATAGGCCTAACCAATGGACACGGACAAGGGGGGGGTGTGTGTGTGTGAGGGCATGAGCGGGGGATGGGGGACCATGGGGGGGGGGGGGGAAGATACATATAATACCTTAATCAAAGAAAAAAAATTTTTTTAAAGAGGCAAGCTGTCCTCCCTCCCTTTCCCCAGAGTCTATCGTCAGCCTGAGGAAAGTACCAAAAAAATAAAGCAGGGGGCTGAGGCTTGGAAAAGGTTTATGTTTCCACCTATCGCTCCTTCGTTCACTCCCTCATTCACCACGCATTATATATCAGACTCCATGCTAAGAGCTTAGGCTACCAAGATGCACCAGAACCGATGCCTATCCTAGGGAATTAGAAAGAAACTAGTAAAAGACATGTTTCCCACGCGGAGGAGGGGCCTTTGGGCGAACGCGGCGCAGCAGTTTCTCAGCAACACAATCCATTTCAGTAGGTCCCAAGCACCGCCCCCAAAATGGCGGCGCTCCGACATCCGTCCGCCGGGGGCAACTATTCCCGTGCTTTCGGGCTGCCGCCCCGGCCTGGCCCAGCCCTGCCTGTCGCGGGACCTAAAAACTAAATATTCCCGTAACCCTCGCCCGCCCAAGGCGGTCCGCGTGGGCACCTGCGGGTGGCAGCCGCGCGCGCCTCCTCGCGTCCCGCCCTTTGGGTCCCGCCCCCAGGCCTGCGTCGGCGCTCCTTGACGTCAACGTGGGCGTGTCGGCGCGATCCGCAACGTCTCGACGTGCCAACGATGGCGACTGCGTCAGTGTGAGCGGGCCTCAGTTCTCAAGTCCGTTCCCGTTGCCTCAGGATCTGCAGTCTTTTCAGACCTAGTAGGCGGTGGCGCGCGCCCTGGGGGTGGTAGCTGCTCGGAGACCCGGGGAAGCGAGCCAGGTGGGCGGCGGCACAGCCGGGCGCGCGCGGCGGCCGGGCGGTGGCGGGGGAGCGGTGTGGCCGCTGTGTGGCGAGACCTCCCGGGGGCTGCTGGGGCGCTGCGGGGAGGCGCGCCGGGAGGGGAGAGCCGAGCTTGGCAGACCTCATTTTCTTTATTACCCCCCTAGTCTCATCTCGGCCTTTGAGCTCCTCTGGACTGTTCCCCTGGGCTAAGTCGGCAACATGAGCCGCTACAACTTGGATGGGAAAGACGACTTTGACGAGCAGTTGCGATTGCAAAAATTGTACGGAGACACCCACGGCGGAGACACCCAGAAAGGTCCAGGTAGAGAAAACAATTCTTTCGGGCAGCAGCCAGATGACACTCCCTACGAGTGGGACCTGGATAAGAAGGCTTGGTTCCCCAAGGTAAGTGTGTGTTGCCGGTGCCTCTGCAGAGCAGGCCGCTCATTTTCTTTTCGAGGTCTTGGGGTAGAGCCCCCATTAGTAGTGGCCTTTCTTTTTGTTCTGTTGTTGCGGAACCAGTGTGTAAAGGAAGGGAAATCTTTAGGGAGATGTCGTAAATGTAATTTAATTCTTATCTTTTTTTTCTATGCCTTATTAATTTTATCTGTGAAGGTCGTAGTTGGGTATTACATTGGTGACTGCTTTTTATTGCAAAGAGGAAAAACACCAAGAACAAACTTGGTAGCTGTTACTCTCAGGGAGCCAACCTCACTTATCCTGGGAATTCAGGTGTTTAGCTTATATACTGTGTGCAAAATGCAGCTTCTTGATTTTTTTTAACCTAGCCATTTATATAGCATTACTGATTGAATTTTGCACCTCTACTTTCCTATTAAGTTTTGTCCCTAAACACATGCTTGAACCAAATAACCACAGGAATATGACTAGAGGTGCACAAAATACAAATGGAAAAGATATGTGTATATTTATTTAGAGTATTTGGAAATTATTAAGCATTTTACTTCAGCTTAATTTCAGTAAAGTAACTGGTGTTAGACTTGGTTCTTATAAACTTCTCTGTAAAAGTATCCCGTTAACCAGAATCTCATATGGTTGGGGAAAGGGATACCAATAGCACACTAATTGACTTGGAAGCCTGAAATAACAAACCATGTCTCCATTGTGTAACTTTAAAAATTATTCAACTTCTTTCTTTCCCATTTTGTGTTTGTGTATGTTCCAGTCCCTTCAGATTGTTAAATGTACTAGTTGATTCTTGAACAACCAGGGTTTGAACTGAATCCACTTAGACACAAATTTTTCATCATCTTGTAAACAGTTCACATAAGCTTACGGTATCAGTAAATGTAGTACAGTACTGTAAATGTATTTTCTCTTTCTTATTCCTTTTCTGCAGCTTTAAGAATACAGCATACACCCTGGCCAGTGTGGCTCAGATGGTTGGGCATCATCCGTGCACTGAAGGGTTGCCACTTCCATTCCCACTCAGGGCACATGCCTAGGCTGTGGGCTCAATCCTGGGTAGGGGGTGTGCCGTAGGCAGCCAATCAATACCTCCCTCTCAAATTGCTGTTTCTCTTTCTCCCTCTCCTTTCCTTTCTCTCTAAAAATCAGTTTAAGCCCTAAGCAGTTTGGCTTAGTGGATAGAGCTTCGGTCTGCGGACTGAAGGGTCCCAGGTTCGATTCCGGCCAAGGGCATGTACCTTGGTTGCGGGCACATCCCCAGTAGGGGGTGTGCAGGAGGCAGCTGGTCGATGTTTCTCTCTCATTGATGTTTCTAACTCTCTATTCTTCCTCCCTGTAAAAAATCAATAAAATATATTTTAAAAAATAAAATAAAAATCAATTTAAAAAAAGAATGCAGTATACAATATACAGGGTGTCCCAAAAATGTATACACTTTGAATGATTATAAAGTCATTGTTTATTAACATATAGTTCATTTTTAAATTTTAAAAGAATCAACAGAACAGAATAATCTTTTCATCAATGCCTGTTTTCAAACTGGCCCAGGCACTGCTTATAATGCCAAGCAATGGAATTGCAAACAAGAATCATTTCGTTTGGTATTTGTATGCCTTCAATTCGTCGACTATTGCCAATTTTGTACTATAAACATTATCTTTTATATTAATAAAAGTTTAATGGCACTTTAGGATAAATTTTCTGTAGTCAAAGCTTAGTCTGGCTTCACCCATTATTTCAAATTAGTTAAACCTGAAAAGTTGTAAAGTTCTTGGAGAGTCAAAAGTTATATGTAGATTTTCTACTGAGTAGGTGTTGATGTCCCTAACTCCTGTGTTGTTCAAGGGTCAACTATATTTCACTCTTGTACTGGCAGTGCCAGACCTAGCGCAGATTTGGTTTCTTTAGCCTTCTCAGTTCTTTTAACAATAGTCTGATAATTAGATTAACTTTTATGCCATGGAAGCCCATATCTATTCAAACTTTGAGTTAAAATGTTTCCCATTCCTATGTGATATAAAGACATAACTACATTTCTTGCATTGTGAAATTGTGCTTTCCCCCCCTGAAAGCCAGGATAGATGTAAGTTGGATTAGTTCTTAATTTTTTTTACAGTAAATGATAAAGTGATTTAATTCATTATAACATTAAAACAAGCATTTAGATTTACTGTTGTTATAGCCCTTTTCTTTAAACACCAAATAAAAATTCTTTTCTGTTCTCTTTGCTTACAGATATATAAATATTTAGTGTACATATACTTTGTACATCTATATAGTTAAAGAAAAATTAATTCTGGCCTGACCAGTGTGGCTCAGTGTTTGAGCATGGACCATGAACCAGGAGGTTGCTGGTTAGATTCCCACTCAGGGCACATGCCCGGGTTTCAGGCTCGATCCCCCACTGGGCATGCAGGAGACAGCCAATCATTGATTCTCTTTCATCATTGATGTTTCTTTCATCATTGATGTTTCTAACTCTCCCTCTCCCTTCTCTCTGAAATAAATAAATACACAAAATACGAATTTGTTGCTATTGGTTTTTATCCTATTTTATTATCTGGTACTTCCTTTGTTATATGTTCTCATAGCCTTGCTTAAGTAGACTGTGGAGAGGTAGTAATTTATAAATGAAACAACTAGGAAGGTGTCAACATCATTTAAAATAACAGTAATATCTCAGACTTTTGTGTTGGTAATCCAAGTTCCCATGTCTTATTTCTTATCATACACAGTTTTCTATAATACAGGGTGGGGCAAAAGTAGGTTTACAGTTGTGAGCATGTGAAACAGAGTTTATTCTTATATTATTATTTATTAATTAATGTATTATCACCCGGCGTGGTTCAGTTGGTTGAGCATCATCTCATGCACCAGGAGGTAGCTGGTTCTATTCCCAAGCAGGGCACATGCCCAGGTTATGGGTTCGATCCATGTAGGAGGCAGCCAATTAATGTTTCTCTCTCATTGATGTTTCTCTCTCCCTCTCCCTCTTCCTCTCTCTGGAATCAATAAAAACATATTTAAAAATGATATTTAATTGATTTATTATTTTCCATACAAACAATTGTAAACCTACATTTGCCCCACCCCTAAGGTGACGGTTCTTGCATTTACACGTTATTACTACAACACTTCTATATTAAGTTGTATAACTGAATATGCTGTAATTTAACACAGTGTAAACTTTTTACAGGAGAAAATAATTTTTTAATTTGTGTGTGTGTGTGTGTGTGTGTGTGTGTGTGTGTTGAATTTCTTGTTCAGATCACTGAAGATTTCATTGCTACATATCAGGCCAATTATGGCTTTTCTAATGATGGTGCATCTAGCTCTACTGCAAATGTACAAGATGTTAATGCTAGGCCTGCAGAAGAACCTCCACAAAGAAAAAACCCTGAACCCACTGATCCCAAAAAGAGAGGAGAAAAGAGAAAGGCTGAATCAGGCAAGTGGATTTAGCTTGCAAAACATGAGTGTGAAAATTAAAAATGTGAGTGTGTGTGTATATAGTTACTTTTTGGAGAATTATAATGGCTCTGAAGGAATCATTGAGATGGGTTTTTAAAAATTATTATTTGGGTTCATATATTGGCTCTCACACTAAGTTATGGGCATGGAATGAGTTGTTTCAATTCTATTCCTCAGTTGCTTCCTTTGCAAAATAGAGCTACTATTACGGGATTATCAAAAGTTCTGTTTGTAAGGTTATTTTTTACAGTTTTTGAGTTTAATTAAATTGAACTTAAGCCAGTTTTGCTTCAGCTTAGCCATGTCTAACACAGTAGATTGGAGTCAGAAGCAATATAATGTGAAGGTCTAAAGTCAATGCAAGGGTGGTTTTTTTTTAAGGAAGCATCAGAATCATAGTAAAGATTTGGAAGCAGCCCAAATGCCCTTCAGTAGGTGAATGGATATAAAAGCTGTGGTACATTTACACAGTGAAATACTTCTCGCCATAAAAATAAAAGGAAATCTTATCTTTTGAGACAGCATGGATGGGCCTAGAAAGTATTATTCTAAGTGAAATAAACCAGTCAGAGAAAGACAAATACCATATGATTTCACTTATATGTGAAACAAAATTAACTAACAAAGCAAAATAGAAACAGACTCATAGACACAGAGAGCAGATTGACAGCTGCCAGAGGGGAGGGGGAGTGGGGGGCTGGGTGAAAAAGTGAAGGGATTAAGAAAAACACTGGCTGGTGTGGCTCAGTTGATTGAGTATTGTCCCTTGCACCAAAAGGTCGCTGGTTCAATTCCCAGTCAGGCACGCCCAGGTTGTGGGTTTGGTCCCCATCAGAGTGCATATGGGAGGCAACTGATTGTGTTTTCTCTCTCTCCTTTCCTCTCTAAAATCAATTAAAAAAATACCTCATAGACACAGACGACAGTATGGTGATTACCAGAGGGAACCCGGGAGATGGGGGGAGAGAGAAGAGGGTAAAAAAGAAAATTGTTGAGGAGACGAGTTTGGGTGGTGAACACACAATACAATATAGAGATGATACATTATAGAATTGTACACCTGAAACTCATATAATTTTATTAACCAATGTCACCCCAATACAATACATTTTTAAAAATATATAAATAGCTCTCTTTTTTTAGACAGAGTTCTGAAACTGATTATCTGTCAAAAGAGCCATATACATTGAAAGCTGGACAGTAGTTTGAATTTGTCTTGTTCTAAGGGTAAAAAAAAAAAACTTCCTGGAAGTTTTAAGAGACTGCCACACTGCCAAGATTTTATAATGTGACTTTTACCTTTTCTTGCATGCATTTTATTTATTCATTTTTATTTTTAGGGTGGTTTCATGTTGAAGAAGACAGAAATACAAATGTATATGTGTCTGGTATGTAAACCTTTTTTAAACAGCTTTAGAATAGAAAATATTTGATTTTTATGTTTTTCACAAAGTCATTTTTAGTTTTCAGTTTCTCTGAAGCCTGTTTCTTATGATTTTGCCATTTTTGTTCAGTTGTTTGCATTAGTGAGGAATATGTTTGTTTATTACAAAACTAAGAAAAATTAAGTGTATGTAACTTTGCATGCATGCCATCCTTTTTGTCTGCTTTAGGTTACTTGTGGCAGTTTGTCCCTTCAGATTCATTGAAACATGAAATTTCCTCAATTCTATATATGTGAGATTTTTACATATGTTTAGAAATTCAAAATTGTGCTCATCTAAGTTATAGCTTTCTAATTGGTAGAATGCTAAATAACCCTCACCTTTATTTAAATGCCTTTATAAATTAAAAATTTTTTCCCTAATGTTGATAGGTTTGCCTCCAGACATTACACTGGATGAATTTATACAGCTCATGTCCAAGTTTGGCATTATTATGAGAGATCCTCAAACAGAAGAATTTAAGGTCAAGCTCTACAAAGATAATCAAGGAAATCTTAAAGGAGATGGGCTTTGCTGTTATTTGAAGGTTAGTTATGTGGTCAGATAAGTTTCTTTTCCATTTTTAAATCAGGAACCAGGGCTATAATTTTATATTGATGATTACTAAGATGGAGAACTATTCAAAACAGGACATGAAGAAAACTGAAATTTCAGATTGTGCCTGTGTGTAATTGGTAAGATTATTCACTTATTCGTCAGGTCAAAGTATTATGTAAGTTATATGACCAAAGTGCTTTTGTCTTAAAAAGAATTCTCACTGCAAAGAGCTCTTTCAGAGTGTATGCATATAATCAATTCAGAACACATTTTCAAAGTCCACAAGAAAGAAAAAGCCAGTAATATTTTATTTGCCTATTTGAATGAATTAGACCAAGGATCAGCAAACTCCAGCCCACTGCCTGATGTTGTTAATAAATTTTTTATTATTAAAATGGCTGCATTCATTCATTTACGAATTTGTGTCTACTTACATATTTGAACAGCAGAGTCGAATGGTTGCAGCACAAACCATGTGGCCCACAAAGTCTAAAATATTTATTAATTGGCTTTTTACAAAATAAGTTTTCTGACCCCT
The DNA here is from genome assembly GCF_963259705.1 of Myotis daubentonii. NCBI lineage: Eukaryota > Metazoa > Chordata > Mammalia > Chiroptera > Vespertilionidae > Myotis > Myotis daubentonii. The sequence goes on along the minus strand of NC_081861.1, from coordinate 25,645,556 downwards.
GAGTTAGACAACAAAGGAGCTGATAGCTTATGCTTACTACTACAGAATATCTTTTTATTGGGAGAGTATGGTGTTAACAGAAATTGGTAGAACTCTATCCATGGTGTCATAAATTGCACAGGGAAAACTCCGTGTTAAAGGCATTCATCATTTCTAGAACACCTATCATCTTAGAAGCAAGTGCTACTCATTATTGCAGGATATAAAAGAAATGGGCATGATGATGACATACACATATGTCAAAGAACTTGGAAATAATTACAAAGTAAAATCAAAGTGATAAAAAACAACAGTACCAACACCATGGGTATGTTGTGAGTATACAGCATATCAATGAAATTAGAAGGTGCTAGGATTAAGCTGACAGCTTTTTGGGAATCCCTTATAATTTTTAAAACTGGCATGCACCTTAGAAATCACACAAGTTCATTTGACTTATTCTCTAGTTGAAAAATCGAGATGCCAAGAAACAAAACTACTTCAATAATGATATTAATTTATTGAGCAACTACCATGTGCCAATCACTATCCTTTATGTGTATTCCATTTAATTTTGTCAAGAACCTATGATGAAGGCATTACTATTCCCATTTTACAGATGAAAAAACAGGTTCAGGAATCTTGAATAACTTGCCCAAGTTCACATGGCTGGTTGGAGGTAGCTATATCTTGAATGCAGGTTCCCAAACTGGGTAGTTATGCTTAAATTATTATTGCATATATAGTCATCATTCATCTAAAAATAAACAACTCCAGAAGTTTTATTTCAGTGTTTACCTTACTGACTGTGTCTTGTTTTTCCCTTTATAAAGAGGGAATCTGTGGATCTTGCATTAAAACTTTTGGATGAAGATGAAATTAGAGGCTACAGATTACATGTCGAGGTGGCAAAGTTTCAACTGAAGGGAGAATATGATGCCTCTAAGAAGAAGAAGAAGTGCAGGGATTACAAGAAAAAGCTATCTCAGCAACAAAAGTTTGTGTTCTTTTCTTCTTCGAAAGATTTTTATAAATATCCTAGAGTATTCTTTTGGTAATAGCCACCTAGTTTTGTTCATATAGAACATCTCCTAAATATACCTACAAATTATTTTTAAAGAACCTTCATCTGGAACCTTCAGTAATCTGTACCACAGGAAGATTTGGCAGCAGTGGTGTTTTTCATTTTCTGGGGTGTTCATTGGTAATACAACAAGGACTTAAATGAGATAACAAAGCTATCTCTTCGGAAGTTGTTGAACATCAGATTAAACAAGATAGTTTAGGCCTGTATATCAGTCATTAGTTCATTTTCAATGTGTATTGAAATCAGCTACAACAGGAGCTAAATTTTTACATACAGGCTTGTATTAGAAATTTGAAATGATAGGTTTTATCATTGTATTTATAATGTATTACATATACTAGTGTATGCATAATTCCATCAAGTTTCTGTTAACCCATTTGTTTAATATGTGTTTTGAAATATGCTAGTTTTATGAAATTAGCCAAAGTGGTAAGTACCTTTATCACAGTGAGTTCTGATAACACTTTTAGCTCTGCTTACACTATTGATAAATGATTATGAAAGCATTTAGGTGATCTTCTACAGTTTTTTACAGGAATAGTTAAAACAGATACCTACAATTTTTATAAACAGTAAAATTTAAGATTATAACAAAGAATGAGTAGTTTTACATATTTCAGTGCAGTTTGTCATAATCATAAAGTACCTAAAAACCAGTACAATTTGAACATGTTTTTTGGCCTGGGTATATCTTCTTAGATAATCATACATAGTGAATAATTCGAACTTTTTCAGGAATGTCATTGGAATATTTGTAACCAGACAGCAGTTCTGAAAAAAAAGCAGGGTGGGGCAAAAATAGGTTTTCAGTTATGAGTATGCAAAACACAGAGTTTATTCTTGTTTTATTATTTATTAATGTATTATTTTCCATATGAACAACTGCAAACCTACTTTTTTTTTAATATATTTTATTGATTTTTTTACAGAGAGGAAGGGAGAGAGATAGAGAGTTAGAAACATCGATGAGAGAGAAGCATCGATCAGCTGCTTCCTGCACACCCCCTACTGGAGATGTGCCCACAACCCAGGTACATGCCTTTGACCAGAATCGAACCTAGGACCTTTCAGTCCGCAGGCTGAGGCTCTATCCACTGAGCCAAACCAGTTTCGGCTGCAAACCTACTTTTATCCCACCCTGTATATTCTGGGGATTTCAGATATTGGGTCCATCTTTCACCTGCCTGTTATTTTTATTCCAGAAAGTTCTCTGAATAGAACTGTGACTAAAATATACATTGTTGTTCTGGAATCAAATAATCATCATTTTAAAATAATCAATAAAGGATTATTTCTACTTTGTGTCATTAGGCAATTGGATTGGAGACCTGAGAGAAAGGATGGGTCAATCCGAATGCGCCATGAACGAGTTGTCATCATCAAAAATATGTTTCATCCTATGGATTTTGAGGTAGGGTACAATAGTCTTACTGATTAAAACATTGATATGCCTTCTTTTAAGGGAGCCCAAGCTTGCCTCTCCCCATCTTTCTCATGTTACATCCTGCACATTTATGTAGTCCTCAAGATAGAAAAACGTAGCCAAGCATCAGTCAAACTTTTCAGATTTTCTCATGGTTAGCTCAGTGTTTCTTTAATTGTATCATAGCTAAGACTGTTTAATGCCCATACTGTGGCCCCAAATGGCAGCTACTTGGTATGGGAAATTATAAAAAATATAATAATTAAAAGATTTATGGGAGCTCCAAGTATTGGTTGATTTTGGTGGGGAGGACCAGTTTCACACTTGAAGTGAAAACTTCATTTTAGTACTAAAAATTTGGTCTTAGAACTCCTGAGGTTAATGAAGTAAAGCCCCTGATGTTTTAATATTGGAGGTTGTTTTTCAGGACCTAGTTTTTACACAAGTCTTTAGTGGCTATTAGTAGGACTTTATAATATTAATGTCCATGTAAAATTCCAGGAACAGCAAATAAAGGAAGAGCTACTAGAGAGGTTTTTTTTAAATACATTTTTACTGATTTCAGAAAGGAAGGGAGATGGAGAAATAGAAACATCAGTGATAAGAGAGAATCATCAATTGCCTGCCCCCTGCACGCCTTCTACTAGGTATCGAATCCACAACCCAGGCATGTGCCCTTGACCTGAATTGAACCTGGGAGCCTTCAGTCCACAGGCCAATGCTCTATCCACTGAACCAAATCAGCTAGGGCCTAGGGAGTTTTAAGGAATGTTAATTGCCATCAGGGTACCTTCATATTGCATTCTGCCTCTTGTTCTTATCTCTGTCTTTTGGCATAGACCAATGGAATTATTTGTGGAAGAACAAGTCTTTACTATTTTCCTAGATTCTTACACGTAAGAAAAAATGTTCATAATGTAAAATTCCAGGTTTACGAATGATCTAGTTGCAACCAAAGACCACTCTTGTTCCTTTTGTGCATTTAAACAGAATCAGAATGGAAATATCGTTTTCCCTTTAGATACTAAGGCCCCAGATTGGTCTTTGAGCTCTGTCCGGGTGAATCGTGATATGATAGGGTTTACTATGCATCTATGGAGTCTGTATCTTTTGAGATCGTTGGTGAGATACATGTGACCTATTTAAGATGTTTTTATGTCTCTTCTGACTGAAATTCTGAAGAATCTTGAAATATAGCAGAGCTGCTTTAGACTTGCAGTGATAATGAAGTATGTTTAAAAAGTACACGTGTACACATGCACACTAAATGCTTTTTGAAATGTAGTCCTTGTCAGGTAGGGCTTTAAAAGGAATGCATAGATGGATCATGATAACTAGTCTGCTAGGTACAACTCCAAAATTGACTACAAAAAATCACATTTTACCCCCCCTGGTAATAATTGATTTTTTAAATTAGGATACCTATTAGTATCTGACTTAAGGTCCTTGATTCACACATATTGCATACCCCTAACACTTGAACGTGAATATAAATGGAAACCTAACTCAAAGTATCTGGAAGCTCTGCAAGTAAGGAGTCTATTGTGTAATTACATTGTTTTTGTTTCTGCTTCTGCCTCCTGTCTTGCTCATTGAAACACCTTATTTGAGTCTAGCTATCACCCTGGCCAGATTTAGCTTTTCCTACCTTAGCAAATATTCTTTCCTCCAAAAGCCACATTTATTCTACCTTGACTCCTAGAAATTCCCTCCATTGGATATTTTTAAGGATAGAAGTTTCATGCTTATAAATTTTTGATTGTTTAAAAAAAACACCCTTATTGGTTTAGTGTAAATTTTACTTTAGAGTTATAGAGCTTTATATTATACCCTTTGTTTCCTTCATCACATTTCATATTATCAGAAATAATTGAATCTCCTCTACTTGAATGTGTGCTCCATGAGAGCCAGGACTGTCTACCTTGTTTGTTTGCTGTTAATATTCCCTGTGTATAGAATTGTGCCTGGCACCACAATAGGCTCTCAATATATTAATAGGTCCTTGGTATTTATATGAAGAAAACGTACAAGAATGATTGAATGAAACCCCAGTTAATCACAAGACAGAATCTTTTCATTCCTGAATGGATAAAACATTTTCTCTTTAGCATCTTTGCACATAAAGGACATTTTTCTTTTCATGTGCTTATACCACCTAGCTGGAAGGGCAGTAGTGGACTTCAGAGTTTACAGGTAGAGAAACCCTTGGTGCTGTCCTTGTTTGCCCACCTGCCTTGGTCTGGTTTGGTCTGCTGAACTTAATGAGAGCCTGTCAGTCAGCGGGACTACAGACAATGTTGTTTTTTATTCAGTGTCTCTGTGGGCCTGAACCTCAAATTATTTAGTGTAGACCTGTCCAATATAGTAGAATCTAGGCTCATGAAGTTTTTTTTTAATTTTGTAGACTACAGACAAACATAAATAACTTAAAACCTTTTTTATTTGTTGGTATGTCAAAGCAGGACATTTAATTATCGGAATTTGTATTTTTTCAGGATGATCCGTTGGTGCTAAATGAGATCAGAGAAGATCTTCGAGTAGAGTGTTCGAAGTTTGGACAAATTAGGAAGCTTCTTCTGTTTGATGTAAGTTCATGGCTCGGACAAATGATTTCTGGAACAATCATTCTTCCAGTTAAAAGTTATTACCAGTTGTCAGTATGCCCTAAATTTTACATTAATGTTCTTATATAGTAGGTCTTCTATCTAATGGTAGGCATCTGTTAGCAATGATTAGATGAACATGGATTGTAAGTCAAGGCTTTGATAGATTTGGTACTCTGTGATTATTTCCCTTTATCATCACTCTAGAGTATATGATCAGGTAAAGAAAGTACAAGAAAAATGTATGGTTCCCTATTTGCCCATATTTTCCCCTCTTGAATGATTCTCCTCCTCTATATTTGGAGAAAAACAATCAAGGAAAATATTCTCTTGTATGTTTCCTCTTCTCACCCATTTTTTACTTCCAAAATTGACACATTTATAACAAAATAGTCGCTATTGATTACGTACTTCCAGTTACTGTACGTGTTATCTCATTTAATCTTCAATCCTTTGAGGTAGGTAGGTGCTATTATACCCATTTTACAGATGAGGATGCTGAAAGTTTAGAGATTGAGCACCTTTCCCAAGATCATTCAGCTGCTAAATGGCGGAGCCAGGATTAAATCCCAGGGCTATTCAACTTCAGAGTCCACATTTAACAACTATGCTGCCTTGCCTGTCCTAGACAGTGTTGTTAGCAGAAACATTTCCAAGGACATCATGCTTGGTTCTTCCTAGAAAAGATTAAGTTGAAGAGGCAGCTAGCTATGTGTTACTGGCTGGGGTAAAAGGGAAGAAAGGCTTCATACATAGTATATTTTACTCAATTTATCAGAAAAAACAACTCCCAATTACCTACTTTGTCAGATGTGTATGTTTTATTTTGAATTTTCTCATTTATTCTTTTGTTTTCTTCCTTATTTTTTTTCTAGAGACACCCAGATGGTGTGGCCTCTGTGTCCTTCAAGGAACCAGAGGAAGCTGATTATTGTATTCAAACTCTGGATGGACGGTGGTTTGGTGGTCGTCAAATCACTGCCCAAGTATGGGATGGAACTACAGATTATCAGGTAAATTCTGCAACTATCAAGGGAACATAATTTGTTACCAACAAACACTGAACTAGCAGTCCTTCAGATAAGTTTTGGATTTGGTTTAATCTGTGTATTGTAATAGTAGTACTTTTATTATTTATTTATCTATTTATTTTAAATCCTCACCCAAGGATATTTTTCCATTGATTTTTAGAGAGAGGGAAAGACAGAGGAATATTGATGTGAGAGAGAGACACATCGATTGGTTGCCTCATGCACAATCCCTGACCAGGGCCCAGGCTGGGGAGGAGCCTGCAACCTAAGTATGTGCCCTTGATGGGAATCGAACCCAGAACCCTTCGGTCCCCAGGCTTACGCTTTATCCACTGAGGCAAACCAGCTAGGTCTAATAGTAGTACTTTTAAGTAATATTTTGCATTCAGAGCATAGAAAGAAAAATGTTCAACTTTTCAGTTTACAAGTCTGAAATTTGAGGCTTGCTCAGAATAGTGAGAAGAAAAGAACACATTAATCAAAATGTTCCTCTTCTTTACTGTAAAGGCAGAGTTCAAATATTAACTTTTTAATTGATGAGACATTTCTGCAGTACTGTGGTGTTGGGCATTTATTTAAATGATCTTAAGGTCAACTCTATAAATCAAGATGTAAAGTTTTGAAAACTGAAGATAGGGAATTGCTTTGATTTCCTAAGAAGCAATGACTTATAAAATCAGGATACTTTTGTCAATATTAGTATGCTCAGAGATGTTAATACTTTTAGCCTAAAACTTATTTTAATGGAAATTTCCATTTATGCACAGGTGGAGGAGACCACAAGAGAAAGGGAGGAAAGGCTGAAAGGATGGGAGGCTTTCCTTGAGTCTCCCGAGGCCAATAAAGGTCTTCGGCGTTCAAATTCCATCTGTGCTTCAGAAAGGGCAGGGCCTTCTAGAATAAGGCATTTTTCAGAGTGCCCTAGCACATCTAAAATGAATGATGAAGAAGCTGAAACTCAAATGGAATTTGAAGAGCCTGTAGATGAAAAGAAGTTTGAAAAATCAGAAGATGGGGGAGAATTTGAAGAAGATATTGAAGAAAGTGGCCTCAAAAAAGAGGCTGAGAAACGCTACCCCCAGAAAGAATCTGAAGAAGGCTGCCCCCAAAAAGAGTTTGAAGAGGGTGGTCCTAAAAATGAGTCCAAAGTGAATGGCCCCGGAAGAGAATCCAAAAAGAAGCTACTCAAAAGTGATTTTGAAGAGAATGGCTTTAAAAAGGAGTCTGGAGAAGATCGCCCCAACAAGGAGGCTGAAGAAGACTACTCTGAAAAGCTCTTTGAAGACAGCTCTGAAAAAAAATTTGAAGAAAATGACCCCAGAAAAGAATTTGATGAGAATGGCTCTGATGAGTTTAATGGAAGCTTTCTCGAAAAAGAGTTAGAAGAAAATGACTCTGAAAGATCACAATTTGACGATGACAGCTCTGAAAAAGTTATTGATGAGGAAGGCTCTGAGAGAGAGTTTGACGATGAAGAATCAGATGAAGACGGAGAAGAAGATACTTATGAAAAAGTTTTTGATGATGAGTCTGATGGAAAAGAGGCCAAAGAAGATGCAGATGAAAAGGGGCTTGAAGATGCTGATGAAAAGGAGGAAGATGATGATGCAGATGAGAAGATGTTTGAATATTCAGATGGAAAAAAAGGTGAAGTAGATGCAAAGGAGGATGAAAACATGCTCGAAGATGATGAGGATTCATTCCTCTGAGAAATCTGATGGTTCTGATGAGAAAGGGACTGTGTGTTGTATGAGGAATATTCGGGGAAAAAGGGCCCAGTCCACATGCAGCAGCTTTATCCTCAGTAGTGGTGGTGGTGGTGATGATGATGATATTTAATCCCTTAAACTTGCTTTTGAGGGAAATTCCTCCATCTACATTTTGCCTATGCTCCAGGGTAATTACTAGTAGTGTTAATAAACATTGCATAGTGATAGGATGCCATTAGATTAATGCATTTACTTTTGCATTGTTACCTGTACTTAATGATCTCAAATATATGTTAATTGGCTGTTCAGTTAAAACTTCATAGTATAATACAAGTAAACTGATTACTCATCCTTTGTCAGATTTATTAAATGCATGCAGAATATTTTTTAAAGTATTCTGATTGAAGTTTGTGATATTCAAAAATAAAAATAAGTTGTTAATATGCAGAAACTGAAAATTGGACTTGCGTTAAGTTGCATTTTATGTTCTTGCTATTGCTTTATTCATACTTAAGGTTTCAGTTGTTTAAGGATTTGAAAAATCCTGTAAGAGTTTCCTTGCTTCCATCTTATATTACCACTTAGGTCCCCATTTCTCCTCTCTAAACCAGAACATGTTACTAAACTAATAATGTAAACAGCACTTTGGAGTTTTCCCCTGTCCAGTCCTAGCAAGTTATTTTTATTTGTTTTCCTTTCTACCCTCTTTCCATGAAAATTAACTCTTACATGTGCAAGAGTAAACTTCCTGAGGTCCATCCACAGCTTTCTTTACTGAAAATATAGGGAAGGGTATTAGAATTCTGCTCTGTACTGTTTGGCCCCTTTAGAAGTTGATTGGAGTTGTGGAACCTCTCCCCAAAAAAGTGCATGCACTACACAACTTTTTGTATACAGTTTTGGGAGGTTCATTGATCCCCTGGAGTTTAAGAATGTCTGTTATCATTCATGCTTAAATTTTGTGTGTTTTTGTTCTAGTATGGTGCCTAGTACTGTGCTAAATTGTGTAGTCCCAATAAAATGTTGGGTCTTTCTTGCTTATGCTTTCAAAGTTAAGTATTGACTCATTGACTTCTGATGTAGCATTAAGCACTTGTTCTCGTAAATTAGAAGTATTGAAATAAACTGCATTGATGTTTTTTCATTATACCTCTTGTAAGTGTAATCATTACCCCATTCAGATCGAAAAGAATTCTTGTACTTGAAGCCAGCTTTCAGAGAAGATTTTAGTTGATGTCTGGGATTTCTTAAGATCTGCAGGATTTTCACCAGGTATAAATCAGTAAAAGAGGTAAAGAGTTAAATTGAAAGTTTGCAAACCAAAATAGGATTCCCTTTAAAGATAAGCCAGAAGCACCAAAACACAACTTTTTGGAAAATTCGTTTTCTAAGTGAAAGGAAAATAAAGCTTTATCTTCCATGTACAATAGGTGGGACACATAACTACAACTTGTAAAAGACCATTAGAAAGAGGCTGTTTTCATTCTGACATCCCTGCTCACTAATTTGGTTGGTATCAAAATATTCATGCTCTTTTCACATAGACACCTGGAAATGAAAGTTGCAAACACCTATAATTGGTTAATAATTTATGAGGTGTTATTGATAAATTAAGTGTCAAGAAGCACACACAGAGTCACCTGTTTTCTAAGTAGTTTTTTTTTCCTGAAAATAAAGTTTATTGTGAGGCAACAATACATCCTCTTAACAAAAGAAAAGAAAATAGAGGGTTGGATATTAAACATAGCAATGCTCAACAATTAACCCAGCATTTTCTAAATGTAAAGCTCCTTAAGGGTATATATATAAACTATATAAATATCAAATAATGTATTCAGCCCTGAATGTGTGAACCAGAAGTGTCTTCAGGGATGCCTTTGAAAGGGTTTTATGCCCTGCTCTCTGAGTCTAAAAGTGCCTTCATAGAAACAAACTTGAAACTTTATTTTAGAAGATAAAAATATTACTGGTCTTGCCAGTATTAATGAAATATTTGAAATCATTACTGCTTTCTACAAAACAACCAGATGGCAAAATTGGACTAATTTATTCCAAGGATCTCTGTTTTTCTTTGTCAAGTACTGATAGCCCTGATCCATTTGTGCCACACTGCCTCTTCCTTTTTGGAGTGGAACCTATTTTCCTTATGTAAATTATCTGGTGTTTCTGAGGCTTGGAAAAGGAAGGATTTAGCTAATTTTCTGCATATGCCTTTCTGAAATAACATGAATCTTATTTTTTAAAGTAAACCAACCTTTCAGTGTAATGCCCAGAAGCGCTGTTAAATTGTTTGAACAAAACCGTGGCTTGGAGAACAGTAGAAGGCTTATCAACTTGCCCTTTGTGAATGTTTGTGCATACATTGTTTTTTCCTTATTGGGTCTCTTTCAGATACAAACTGCATGCCTTTTTGGTGGTTGTTGTTTTCCAGACAGTCACTTCATTTACAATCAGTTTGCTCAAATTATTTTTCCTCTTATCACACCTCATTTACATGACTGGCTTTACATCTCTATGTAAAATACCTGATATAAGAAAAAAAGTTACTGGGTGAAAAAGGTAAAGGGATTAAAAAGTACGAATTACCCCTTATAAAAACAGTCACAGAGGCCCTAGTCGAGTAGTTGATATTGTTAGAGTTTCATCCCAATATGCCAAGGTTTGATCCCCAGTCAGAGCACATACAAGAAGCAACCAATGAATGCATAAGTAAATGGAACAAGAAATCTATGTTTCTCTCTCTCTCTCTCTAAAAATCAACAAAAAAAATAAAAATCAACAAATAAATTAAAAACAGTCACGGAGGCCCTAACTGGTTTGGCTCAGTGGATAGAGCGTCGGCCTACGGACTCAAGGGTCCCGGGTTCGATTCCGGTCAAGGGCATGTACCTTGGTTGGTGGCACATCCCCAATAGGGGGTGTGCAGGAGGCAGCTGAAAGATGTTTCTCTCTCATCAATGTTTCTAACTCTCTATCCCTCTCCCTTCCGCTCTGTAAAAAATCAATAAAATATATTTTTTAAAAAATGTAGAGCATACGGAATGTAGTCAATAATATTGTAATAACTATGGTGCCAGGTGGATATTGGAAATATTGGGAGGATCATGTTGTAAATTACATAAATGTCTAATCACTATGTTGTGTACCTGAAACTAATATAATTTTGCATGTCAAGTGTAATTGAAAAATTAAGTGTTAAACATTTTCCTAAAATCACAAATTGATATTGCAAATAGCCAGAAATTCTTGAACAATTATCACAGGAATAGATTGAGAAACATATTTCATAGTTTAAAGTTTAGTTTTAGGTGTTCAGAGACCTACAGACAAGTTTTACTTTTCATTTGGAACCAAGAGGATCCTGATACAGTTTGTCAGCTGCATTATTCTCAAGTAGAAAGCATAAGCAGGTTGGCTTGTGTTTATCGTTTAGTTATCAGTAGACTTTACAGGCTGTGATATTAAAATGCACTGGCAGTTCTGGGCCAATAAAGAAAGCTAGGACAGCTACAGCAGCACAATGGTGGCTTTTGTGCTGCCAGAACTCTATTTTTGTACCACTTCTTTTTTTCCCCCAACATATTTTATTGATTTTTCACAGAGAGGAAGGGAGAGGGACAGAAAGCCAGAAACATCAATGAAAGAGAAACACCAATCAGCTGCCTCCTGCACACTCCCCACTGGGTATGTGCCCGAAACCAAGGTACATGTCCTTGACTGGAATCGAACCCGGGACCCTTGAGTCCGCAGGCCAATGCTCTATCCACTGAGCCAAACCGGCCAGGGCTTGTACCACTTCTTAATGTTCCTACTGAAATAACCATGATAACATTAGAAGAGTAAAGCTCTAAGAATAAGTATTTTTTTGATTTGCCATTTCCAACTTTCTAACAATTATTTAAGTCTAATTTCTAGTGATAAACTTGCAATACCTTAATGTAAAAATTTCTAGGCTTAACTGTATGTCTAACTTTAAAGTTTGAAAATGTGATATCTTAGCCCTAGCCCGGTAGCTCAGATGATTAGACCATCATCCCAATACACCAAGGTTATAGGTTCCATCCCTGTCAGGGCACATAGAAGATTCAACCAATGAATACATAAATAAGTGGAATAACAAATCATTGTTTCTCTCTCTCTCTCATCTCCCTTTCTCTCTCAAATCACTACATAAAAAAATAAAAAGTGATATCTTTACGTCCTACCTTATTTTTGTAAAGGGGAGTTTTTCCTTTTTTAAAAAAATATTTCATTTTTATTTATGAATTTATTTTTATCCTCACCTGAGGATATGTTTATTGATTTTAGAAAGAGTGGAAAGGAGAGAGGGAGAGGGAGGGAGGAAGGGAGGGAGAGAGAGAGAGAGAGAGAGAGAGAGAGAGAGAGAGAGAGAGAGAGAGAGAAACATTGATGTGAGCGAGAAATATTGATCAGTTCCCTCCTGTATGAACCCAGAACTTATCAAACTGAAACCTAGGTATGTGCCCTGACCCGGAATCGAACCTACAACCTTTTGATGTATAGAACAATTCTCTAATCAACTGAGCCACCTGGCCAGGTATTTAATTTTTAAATTTTTTATTGATTGATTTTAGAGAAAAGGAGAGAGGAACATCAATTTTTGTTGTTTCACCTATTTGTGCATTCATTGGTTGATTCTTGTGTGTGCCCTGACCAGGAATAGAACTGAAACCTTGGCATATTGGGACAATGCTCTAACCAACTGAGCTACCTGGCCAGGACTTGTACTACCATTTATTTATTTGTTTGTTTATCTATCTATTTATTTTAGGTTTCTAGTGTGTTTTTTGTTTGTTTTGTTTTAAATATGTTTTTATTGGCTTTTTAGAGAGAAAGGGACAGGGAGAGAGAGATAGGAACATCAAACATCAATGAGAGCAATATCAATTGGCTGCCTTCTGCACGTCCCCTACTGGGAATCAAGCCTGAAACCCAGGAATGTGCTCTGACCAGGAATCAAACCAGCGACCCCTTGGTACATGGGCTGAGCTATGTTACCTTTTAAATAAACAATATAAGCTTTTGTTTTTAGATGATTAAGAAATTATAGATTGGGATATTAAAAGTTTGTGATTTAATGGTTTTCTATCACCTTTTGCTAGGAATATATTGATTGCCATATTGAGATACTAATAGTATTAGACTATTGATTTAGTGTATTTTTACTCACTATGAAATCTTTTCAATGTAATTTTGTTCAGTTAATTAGCAAGTATGCTAGATGAGGTGGAGCAGTGAGAATAAAGGCAGCATTAGACATGGACCCTTTTCAAATAGCAGTTGCAATCTATATTGAGACAAGGCAGCCAAAAAAATGTGGCATTGATTCAGTAATACACCTACAGCCTAGAACTGTGCCTGGCACATAATAGAGGCTCAATAAATACTTGTTGAATGAATGAATTTATCCTATGGATATGCTGGCAAAGTCCCATTCATTCATTTGCAGAGGTATTATTAGCTTCACCACTACCTCATCACCATTCTTTTTGTTAATTTGAAGATTCAATTGACTTTATTAAGCAACATCCCATCTAGCAACCATCTCCTTCCTCATCACCATTCTTTTTTTTTTAATATATTTTATTGATTTTTTACAGAGAAGAAGGGAGAGGGATAGAGAGTTAGAAACATCGATGAGAGAGATCAATCAGCTGCCTCCTGCACGCCCCCCACTGGGGATGTGCACGCAACCAAGGTACATGCCCTTGACCGGAATCGAACCTGGGACCTCTCAGTCCGCAGGCAGACGCTCTATCCACTGAGCCAAACTGGTTAGGGCACCATTCTTGATTATTTCAATATCAAAGTAAATAATCCTGTTCTTTCTCTAGTCTTCCCAGCTCAGCAGCCCAACTGTCCAAACCAAAAATCTAGGAATCATCTTTGATTTCTCTCTCTCCTTTGTCACCCCCAAGCCCTGTTGGCTCTAACTCCAAAAAACCCCCAAATCTGAATACTTCTCCCCATGTCCACTCCCACCACAGTACTACATGACAACCAGGGTGATAAAAAAATTACTACTTACAACACCCTGATGGCTTTCCATTAAAACACTCCAGTAGCACTTAAATAAAATCCAAACTTCTTACTATGGCCTGCTCACAAAGCTCTGAGTGATCTTGCCCTGCCTGTTTGTGCAGACTCATTGCAGAACTCTCCCTAGTGCACCACTCTTCAGTCACACTGACATTATCTTGGGTTCACATTCCTACCTCAGGACTTTTGCATATGCCTCAGCCTTGGATGCTCTTTCCCCAGCTAAGCTGGATGAATCTCTCTCATCTTTCAGACTGCTTAAGTATCACCTTTCTTGGGAATTTGACCACCCCACCTCCCTCCCTTGATGCTTACTGTTGAACCCTTTGAGCACCAAATTACCTTGTTTATTTGCTTACTTGTCCCCCAATCCCATCCTTCCACCACTCTAGCAGCATGCAAGCTCTGTAATAGCCAGGGCTTTCTCCTGTTCTCTGCTGTCTCCCTAGTCACTGGAACAGTGACTGGCATATAATAGACCGCCATATTTTTTTTTTTTTCAGTTTTGAGGATAATCATCATGAATGCAGTGTACTTTGTGAGGAGCTCCATGTCCTTAGAAGAATGTTCAGAACTTCAAGTATGGCAATGGAGGAGGAGTAATAGTTATCTGTAACAAAACTGATAAGATAAGATTTTAAAAGCACAGGGCTTGCGGGTAGAGTTAATCTCTACTTGGGGCCATATTAAGTTTGAGATGTGTATATGACATCTATGGGGATGTATCAAATAGGCAATTTGAGATATAACTCTGAAACTCAGGGATAAAGTTAGAGCTAGAAAGTTAAATTTGTTGACATCAGCATCTAGATGACATTTAAAGCAGGGGACAGGGTGAGGAGTCCCCAATGAGAGGCCAGTAACAAGTGGACAAGTGGAATGGGGAAACTGAGACAGATAGATGAACAAATTGACAGAGCAGGTATAGAAGGTCACCTTCCTAGAAACAACATTTAGGCCTCAGTTGTATTCCAGTTCTAGACCCAGAAAAGCAGCAACACTGGGTGGGTGACACAGGACCAGCTGTGATGACTGACAACCCCCTTCCCTGACACTGACCAATCAGTGAAGACCATGGACCTGGAAGAGTACACCTAAAAAATTGATTAATATTCTGCTAAAACACTCCCCTGAGGCCTCCCCTAAGATTCCTGCCTGTGAGAAAGACATAAATCCTCAAGACAAAGGACCCAGCTTGTGTTCTCTCTCTGAGGAACAGCCCCCGCCATTCCCTCTCCCCTCTTCTTCCTCCACTTTTCCCCCACAGGCATCCATCTCCTAAATTCCAAGGGACCTCAGGAGTCTTGCAACTTGGGGAGCAGTGGTCAGTGCCTGCTTTTTGCGGGCTAGTCCCCTGAACCTGTTCCCAAAGCTCCTTTTCTCTGACTTCCCAGACTGCTAAGGCAGACCAGCCTAGGCTCTTCTGTTGCTTCTTCTAAACTAAGCCCTTTCTTGTTTTACTGTGTCCCAAGCTTTAATAAATGCTCCCTCATAGTCACCTGGACTCATGTTGTGAAATTGTGAAATTTTTCCTGCACTAAGTCAAGAACACACACACTACCAATCTGCCTTAGGCAGACTCACTCAGGGCCGGTCAGCTGTCCAGTAACACCAGGTCACACTGGAAAGACCAGATCAACCCCTCAGGTATTTGAGCATTTGGTGGTGAGACAAAGGAAGAGGGGACAGAAAAAGAGATTGAGAATGAGTGGCCAGTGATATGGGATGAAAAAGAGGAGCTATGGGTTTCTGGAGGCCAAGAAAAGACAGTATTTCAGGAAGGCAGAAGTGATCAGTTGTGCCCAAGGATGCTGGGAGGTAAAAATGAGGACAGAGAATTGACCATTTTATTTGAAAAATTGGAGGTGGTCAGTGATAGTTTATACAAGCCATTTCAGCAGAATGCTCAAATTGGGGAGAGGGTGAGAAGAGAATGGGAGGCAAGAATGTGGAGACAGCAACTATAGGTGATTATTTGGAGGATTTTTGCAGAGAATGGGGCAAATTATAGAGGAGAATATAAGGTTAAGGGAAATATTTTTTCTAAACCTATGCTTACTCCTTGTCCAATGTTCTCCTTTTCTTATGTCGATCTGAGTTTCTAACTACTCTGTACCACCTAAGCATCTAAGCGGGGAGGGAAGAACCCTGAGAAATACTGGTTAAGTTCACATTCCAGGAACACAGGCTCACTTGAAAGACTGAGACCTAATCACAGAACTTTAAAATGCGTTCCATCCATTCCAACTCACCACCACAATACTGAAGGCCTATGCACAGCAGTTCCTTTTACCCAGCAACTCTTCTCCCCTGTAACCCTCCCCAGGAAAACTTCGCTTTATTTAATTGCCACAAGCTCTGCCCGTCCAATAAAGAGAGACTTTTACTCTACCTCTCTATAGACTGACATGCTTTAGTTTGGCTTAGTTTTGTTTTTGAATTAAGCAAATACTAACAGTGTTATCAGTCTTTCTCAAGGTTTGCACAGATGAGCCGTGTTTATGCTAAAATTTCATAACTGACTTGCAGTTATCTTGTTATAAATCAGAAATTTGTTTTTTCAAATAGCCAGTTTATTTTAAAAATATATTTTAGTATTAAAAAAGATTTCATAAAGTAGGGTTAATGCATCATAAATCCTGAATTTTAAGTCTTGATCCATTAGGCCAAATTGCCCTCCAGAAATATTGAACTCACACACACCACCACTCCAAGTGTGTAAAACTGTTTGTTTCCCATATTGTTATTAATACTATTATTAATCTTTAAAATTTTTGCCAATATTATCATTGAAAATGGCATCCTATTTCAATTTGTATTTCCCCAATAACTAGAGAAGTTAAACAGCTCTTCAAATGCTTACTATTTGTACTTATTTAGCTTGCATTTGGTTATTCATAGACTTTGTCAAGTTTTCTATTGGCTTGTTTGCCTTTTAATGATTTGTAAAAGTTCTTTTGTATTATAGATAGCAACCATTTGTTATAGGTACTGCAAGAAATTACTTTCAGCCTGTCCTTACCCTTGAAATTTTATGTTGGTTTTAGACACACATGTTCACTGTGTGTTAATTGGTAAAACTTTCTCTTTATGACTCCTGAGTTTTGTGTCATGCTTAGAAAGACCTTCCCCAGCTCAATATTATACTTATTGTAATATATTTCCCATATATGTGTTTCTATCTATTCTTTTTGTAGTTTAAAGTTTAATTTGTATGTTTATATATTTAACCCTCATGGTATTTACCTTTGCATAAAACATGAAGAACAAATTGGGGTGGGGGAATTAAGACTCAGTTTTAGACATATTACATGTGAGATGCCTAAAGGTAGAGGAGAGGTCAGGGCTGGAGATGTGAATCTGTTAGTCATAGTAACATAGAAGATATGTAAAATCCCTCTGGGGCTGAAATCATCAAAGGAGAGATTACAGAATCAAAGGAGAGAGCTCAGAACTAGTTACTCCTTGAGGCAATCCAATATTTCGAAACTGAGCAAAGAAGATTAGAAAGAAGCCAATGAAGTTAGGATAAAAACAGGAGAGAGTGATGCTATGGAAGAAGCCAAGAGAATGTATGAAGAATAAAAGGAGTTATCAATCCTGCTAAATGCCTCTAAGAGGTTGAGTAGGATGAGCACATAGAGATGCCATTGGGTTTGGTAACATTGAAGGGATTGGTGACTTTGACAAGATCAGAACATTGGAGTGGTAAAAATGGAAGTCCCACTAAAGTAGGTTTAAGATCACAAGAAAAAGTGAGAAGTAGAGATGGTGACCAACCTTGGCCAACAAGTTCAAGAAAGTGTTGCTGTGAAAGGGAACAGAGGAAAGAAAATGAAGGTAGTTGGGTTGTTAAAAATGGGAAATACATGGGTATATGTGAATGATGATAGAAATGATTCAGTAGATATGGAGAAATTAAAGTGGGAGAGAAATGGGATAACAGGGTTAAGATAGGCCTCTAATTTGATTTGTTTCCAAATAAATAGCCAATTTTCTCAATGCCATCAGTTGATTAATCCATCTGTTCTCTACCAATTTGAAATATTTAAAAATATGAAATTCCTATTTGTACTTTATAGTCTGTCCCACTAATTTTCCATGACTTGGGCATGGGAAGTACTAGAACAGTTTTCAAATTATGTCTATTGCTATTTATCTTTATTAATTTCAGCAATTGTTTTTAATTTGTAATAACTCTGTCTTATTCTCTGATTACTTCTTTTTCATAGTGGACTAATTTTCTTATATGGATGCAATATTCTACTGGACATCTCTCAAGATACTAGTTAGAAATTTAAAAAATTTTGCACATTAACTTTTCCCTCAGAAGTCAGTTGTTTTGCTTGTTCATCTTAGTGTTTCTCTTTCATGCTCTTGGTTTTTCTTAAATGTCTGGTGATTGCCCATTCATTTGAAGGATTAGATTGCTACATTTTGGTGACTGGTTTGGAGCCCTCAGCCATTGTGAAGGTCACTATTCATCTAAGAGGCTTTTTCTCTGAATATGACATAGCTGTGCAGGTGAATGGCTAGGGGTGTGCCAATAGGAGGATTCACATTTATGAAGCATGGATAGGGTACAGGTGGAGTCAGAGGTTGGGAAAATGCCTTATTAGATATAAAGTGCTTTAGATGATTGAACTGCTGTGCCAAGATGCCTTTTGTGTTCATATCCTTATGGTGATCCCCGAATTACTTGGGCTCTCCCAACTTCTCTATCCAATGACAAAGTCCACACCGGGCTCTGTCTCTGTGAACAAGAAGTACTTTATTGAGAAAGAGGTTCTCACTGTGTACAGAGTTGGAGAGTGGCCCAGTTGCTTGGCAGATCTTTAACTAACTTCTCTGCTTTTTGCTCCATGACTCACTCTAGTTACTAGCTAGCCCCTACTAATTCTGAGCTATTTCTAGGGCTCTATTTGGAAGACTTATAATCATTTCTCCAATAGCTTTCTCTCTTTTTTTTAAATTAAATATTGTTCAGATTATTACATTTGTACCTCTTTTTTCCCCCCATAGCTCCCCTCCTCCCAGTTCCCCCCCCACCCTCCGCCCTCACTCCCCACCCACTGTCCTCATCCATAGGTGCACGATTTTTGTCCAGTCTCTTTCCGCATCTCCCACACCCCTTTCCCCCCCAAGAATAGTCAGTCCATTCCCTTTCTATGTCCCTGATTCTATTATGATCACCAGATTATTTATTCACTTGATTCTTAGATTCACTTGTTGATAGATGCATATTTGTTGTTCATAATTTGTATCTTTACCTTTTTCTTCTCCTTCCTCTTCTTAAAGGATACCTTTCAGCATTTCATATAATACTGGTTTGGTGGTGATGAACTCCTTTAGCTTTTCCTTATCTGTGAAGCTCTTTATCTGACCTTCAGTTCTGAATGATAGCTTTGCTGGATAAAGTAATCTTGGTTGTAGGTTCTTGGTATTCATCACTTTGAATATTTCTTGCCATTCCCTTCTGGCCTGCAAAGTTTCTGTTGAGAAATCAGCTGACAGTCGTATGGGTATTCCCTTGTAGGTAACTGGGTTTCTTTCTCTTGCTGCTTTTAAGATTCTCTCTTTGTCTTTTGCTCTTGGCATTTTAATTATGATGTGTCTTGGTGTGGTCCTCTTTGGATTCCTTTTGTTTGGGGTTCTCTGAGCTTCCTGGACCTGTAAGTCTATTTCTTTCACCAGGTGGGGGAAGTTTTCTGTCATTATTTCTTCAACTAGGTTTTCAATATCTTGCTCTCTCTCATCTTCTGGCACCCCTATAATTCTGATGTTGGTACGCTTGAAGCTGTCCCAGAGGCTCTTTATACTATCTTCATATTTTCGGATTCTTTTTTCATTTTGCTTTTCCAGTTGGGTGTTTTTTGCTTCTTTGCGTTTCGAATCTTTGACTTGATTCTTGCGCTCCTCTGGTCTGCTGTTGGGTGTCTGTATAATATTCTTTATTTCAGTCAGTGTATGCTTAATTTCTAGTTGGTTCTTTATCACAACATCGAGGGCCTCATTAGATTTCTTGAGGATCTCACTACATTTATCGGCGGTCTCACCAGTTTTTTCGAGGGCCTTACTAAGTTTATCGGCAGCTTCTAGACAGTTCTTGAGAGACCTTAAAAGTGTGGTTTTGAGCTCTATATCTTCCATTTCTGACATTTGCGTCCTGTTTCTTTGTCTCCGCATTTTTTTATCTTTTCTTGGTGCACCCCCTAGTGGTCTTTGTGCACAGTCTTGTTGTAGTTAAGCCTTCATTGTTGTTGGCAATACCAGGGGTGATTTGACCTCCAGGCTAACTGGCTATGAGAGTCAGCTGTGTCTGCAGTGGGAGAGCTTCTGTGCTGGATCTCTAGGGCAGTGCTAATCTAGCGTTTGCCTGAGGCTATCCGGCAAATGGCTCTGCACAGGGCTTGTGCGGGGTGGGTCCCTGGGGATCTACAAGGCCGGCAGAGCAAGCAGTTATGGCCGCTCTCAGTTCCGTCCCTAGGGGCTCTGCCTCTCAGAGTCCCAGCAACTGCTGCAAACCTTGGAGAGAAAGCTGCCTTCGAGTTCTGACCAAAGCCAGACAGTCCCGCTTCTCCCGTTTGAGTCTGGGTCCCCAGAGACTCGCCCAGATCTGGAGCTCAGAGTCTGAAACTCCCTCCCGATTGAAAACAACAACCGCGCCCTCACCACCAGCCTGCTCCGCGCACGCACTCCGCACCTTTGTATTTCACTTCAGCACTGGGCCTCCTCTGAGTCTGGGTATGATATTCTCTTTCCTCCTAGTTGTAGAATTTCCACTCAGCCAGCCTTCCTGTGGTTCTGGATGATGTCCGTTCTGTCCTTTAGTTATATCTCTGAAGTGGTTGTTCGAGGCAGCAATCTCCGGCGTTAACCTATGCCGCCATCTTGGTTTCTCTCAGCTTTCTCTTATTCCTGTGTTAGCAGAGTGTAGATTCCACATTATAATTGCATAAATTTCTTATTGTTGCTGAAAGGTTATGTAACAGTGGTTTACCATGCAGACTCCAGAATCAGACTGCCTGGCTTGGATAAGGTCTTAACTTCGCTGTAGTTCTGTTTACTAATTTTTAAACTTTGATAATAATAGTATCTATTTTGTAGAGTTATTTATGTGGTTTAATACATGTAAACTGTTTAGTGCAGTAGCTGGCCCATTGAAAGCACTGAATAACTATCAGTCATTTTGTTTCTTTGTCTGAATATCTTTTCTGGCTTTGTAGCATTGCTCTGGATTTTTCTTATTATTTTTATATTTCTTCTGGCATTTTAGTAGGATTTTATTTTTTAATATGTTTTTATTGATTTCAGAGAGGAAGAGAGAGTGAGAGATAGAAACATCAATGATGAGAGAGAGAATCACTGATCAGCTGCCCCCTGACATTTCCTATTGGGGATTGAGCCCACAACTTGGGAATATGCCATTGGAATCAAACCAGAGACCCTTTAGTCCTCAGGCTGACACTCAATCCACTGAGCCAAACCAGGTAGGGCTAGTGGGATTTTAGAAGGAAGATGAGATTAAACACACTGGCTCAGTTCATCACCTTGAACTGAAAGTGAGCGCTTGCATTTGAAAATAATAAAAATGAACATTCTAGGTTGTTAATTTTCTGCCATTTTGAATTTCACATTCTTTTTTTTTTTATTTGCTTAGAGTAGCACAGATATAAGAGACCTTAGAGATCATCTAATAGAGCTCTCTCACTTTAAAACTGAGCAAAGAAATGAGAAATAACTTCCCTAAAGTAGCAAATCTTTCTAGGGGAAGATCTTATACAAGAATCGAGATCTCTTGCCTCCTAGTCAAACTCTCCTACCACTAACAATAAGTAAATAAATATCTACCATAGGTGCCAAGGTTATACATTTCATATGTCTGTGCCCATCCAATGCTCATTTCTTCCTATTTAAAGCCAATACTTCCACCTGTACGTTGATCCCATCCTCTCCTTCTACTTTCTCCAGAATTTTATATTAGTAATAATTCCTTCTTTTTTGTAGTATATTCAACCTATTGTTCTTAACTGGATTATTTCCCTTGGCCTTTAATCATGTTGAAACTATTACTTTAAGAAAAAGGATAGTGACAATTTGGGGGTGGGTGGGTAGGGGCTGGGAAGAGGGAGGTAAAGGGGGGGTAAAATGGGATATATCTGTAATACTATCAACAGTAAAAAATATATATTAAAAAAAGAAAAAGGAAGAGCAAACTCATTTGACCCTCCATACTCCCACTACCAGATTCTGCTCTGTCTTTTCAGTCTTTCATCTCCAAACCCTTGCAAAGTACTCTCCATCCAGTGATGGTGAACCTGACACGCGTGTCAGAGGTGACACGCGAACTCATTTTTTTGGTTGATTTTTCTTTGTTAAATGGCATTTAAATATATAAAATAAATATCAAAAATATAAATCTTTGTTTTACTATGGTTGCAAATATAAAAAAATTTCTATATGTGACACGGCACCAGAGTTAAGTTAGGGTTTTTCAAAATGCTGACATGCCGAGCTCAAAAGGTTCGCCATCACTGCTCCATACTGTCAGTGCTTTCCTCTTCTTTCATCGCACTTGACCTCCATGATACTAAATCCAACAGAAATTTTTTAGGCATCAGGTTCTCCTACTTCTCAGCAGCATTTGACCCTTGTAACGAGCTCCACCATCTTGAAACATGTTCTTCTTTGGGCATTAGTTTACAAACACTCTCCTGATTTTTATCCCACCTCTTTGCCCATTTTTTCTCAGTAATGTTTGCTGGCTCATCATTTCCACCTACGCAGTAAATGCTGTGGTTACACAAGGCTTGGTATTAGTTCTTCTTTTTGTCTCACTCTCTACTCTTCCTGGGTGAGTTACAGCACAAGGCTTCAATAACCATCTGTGTACCATCAGCCCCCAGATTTATATCTCCAACTCAGATCTCTCTTTCCACTGAAAAATGTAATCTCTCTCTTTTTTTAAATAATCCTCAACTGAGGATATTTTCCCATTGATTTTTAGAGAGAGTGGAAGAGAGAAGGAAAGACAGAGAGAAATATAAATGTGAGAGAAACACACCAATTGGTTGCCTCCTGCATGAACCAGGACTAGGGCCCAGGCTGGGAGTGGGAGAGCCTGCAACCAAGGTTTGTGCCCTTGACTAGAATCAAATCTAGGATCTTTCAGTCCACAGGCCAACACTTTATCCACTGAACCAAACTGGCTAGGGCTCATCTCTTCTTAGATGGCTCAAAGACTCCTCAAAATAAACATATTCAAACAGAAATCTTTATTTACTAAAGATGACACTCTTGAAATGTTTCATAGCTCAGTGAAAGTCACACTCATTAATCAGGTTATACAACCCCCAAACCTAGGACTAACTTTGATATTACTCATTTCTTATATCAATTCCATACCAAATCTATTGATTTTTTTTCTTACTACATCTTAAATCTATCCACTTCCCTCTACTTCCACCTCCTTCCTCCAATCCCTACATGCTGCTACCATCATCTCCCCACTAAGTGAATAACCCTCTAACTGGTCTATTCACATCTACTTGCTCTCTCAATCCTTGGTTTATACTGCAGCCAGATTTTCAAAATGTACATCTGATTATGTCACTTTCCTCACCCTCCTCTTCCCCACACTCCTCAAACGTATCTCTAAAACACTGTAAAAGCTTCTTGTTCTTAGGAAAAAGACAAAATTCCTTCATAGGGCCTACAAAGCCCTGTTTCCTCTGGCCTCTGCCTACTTCTTCAGCTCATCTTGTACCATATTCCCTCCCACAGTTGCCATTCTAAATGCATATGGCTTCATTTTTTCTTATTTGAGCGTAATTATCAGACACCTCCTACCACAGGGCTTTTGCACAGTTGGTTTCCTCAGCTGGGAACACTCATCCCTCTCTTCTTTGCTTGGTTAACTCCTTCTAGGCCTTTCAGATATCAGCCCAAGCATTATTTCCACAGGGAAGACTTTGGATGAAGTCAAGTATCCTTATCAGAGCTCTACTAGTACCAGATATTGATTTATTACCATTGCAGTTGTACATTTGTATGAATACTTCAGTAATTTCTCTCTTCACCACTACACATTCATTCACTCAACAAATATTTACCAAACCCCTTACTATATTCCAGGCATTATTTTAGAAAGTTCGACAAACTGTAAAAAATAAGCAATATGACATCAAGAGGTGAAAAGTGCTATGAGGAAGTAAAAAGAGGTAAAAAGATTTGAATGAAGCGAGAGAGCAAGTCCTGAGGATGTCTGAGGTGGTGGTGGTGAGAATTTCAGGGAGAGAAAATAGAGAGGGTAAAGACATGAGGGTATTTAACCTGTTTGAGGAACAGCCAGGAATTCAGTGGGGCTGGAGTGGAGCAAAGGGGAGAGTGGTAAGAGATTAGACAGAGAGTGAGGGGCCAGGTCACTCAGGCTGGTGTAGCCATGAGACAGGGAGAGATGTCATTGGAAGCTTTTAAACAAGGAGTTCCTGAAGTCAAATGCTCTACCTCTGAGCTGTACTTAATAATATTGTATTGTATATTTGAAAGGTGCTAAGAGAGTAGATCTTAAAAATTCTTCTCATCACAACAAAAACATTGTAACTACGTATGGTGACAGACGTTGACTTACTGTGGTGATCATTTTGCAATATATACAAATACTGAATGATTATGTTGTACACCTGAATCTAATATAATGTTATATGTCAATTTTATCTCAATTTTACAACGTCTATCACACAGGGGAAAAACAAGGAGCGATTGACATAATTCTATGCCTGTTCTAAAATTATCTCTGTGACTGTTGGGAGGTGAATGGATTGGAGAGAGCTAAGGGTGGAAGTAAATCCAGCTGAGGCTGTGACAGTGGCTCTGGGGAGAAATAATGGGGACTTGGACTAGGGTAAGCATGGTGAGAGAGAACAGATTGGAGTGTGTTTTGAAGGTAGAGCTTTCAGGATTTCGATGTGTTTCTCAGTGGGTTTAGAAAAGTCAAAAGGCTTAACCTGGCTGATGAGGCCCTATATGATCTGTACCACCCCCCCCCGCCACCCCCTGTCTCCCCCTTAGCTACCTCCTCTCCAGCAACATGGGCCTTCTCGCTCTTCTGTGAAGAGACCAAGCATGATCCCACCTTTTGCATTTGATGTTCCCTCAAATGTCAGAAAGCACGTATCAACATGGTTTCCCTGCCCTCCCACCACCGCCAAGGGTTCTGCTCAAATTTCTTCTTATCAGAAAGCCCTTGACCACCCTATATAATTTATCACCTCACCCCTGCATTCTGAATTTTCCTGATTAATTTCTCTTTGTAATACTTATTGCCACCCCACATATACATGTAATATACATACGTATATGTGCATACAAACATGTAACGTGTCTATATTTATTCCACGAAGGCAGAGATGTGGTCTGTTTTGTTCACTCTAGAACAGAACTCCCAGAATAGTGCCTGGCACACAGGTATTTAATAAATACTTGCTAAATTAATATTGTTAAAACAGAGAATGAGGGGAGCAAAGAGTGGCTTCAGGGTTTGGAGCCTGAATGATGGTGCCACTTCCTGAAGTAATATTGAAGATTTTTCAAAATGAGGATTGGGACCCCCTGCTCCAAACTTACATCTGGAGTCCCTCAACTGCTTCATCTATTGCAGGTTCAGCAATGTCCTGACTTCCTCTCGGACCCACTGAAACCTGTGACAAATCTAGAATCCTGGGGGTCTGGGCTCTTCTCTTACCAGAGGGAAAGAGGGAGAAAATAGTGATAAATTAAACTGACTCTCTCAATTCCTGAGACTCAAAATGACATCAGTTTGATCCAAGCCCCACAACTGATGCTTCAGATGTTATTGACTCTGTGTGTGGTTTCCTGGCAAACAATTGGCTGCCTACTTTAAGAGACAATATCGCTAAGTGCTTTTTTTTTCATGCAAAAGAAAGAAATAAAAAAGAGCTACCTATTTTCCTCATTCCTGCAGGTGCCCAACCCGATTGACTTGTTGGAGTGCATTTTCTGCATTCTTAATAGATAGCTAGCAGGAAATGCCTTTTATAGCCCCACTAGAGTGGCAGAGAGCAGCAAGGGGTGGATACAAAATCCCCAGCCCCTGCTTCCGCAAGCACTAAGCTGCTCTAAAGAGGGCCAGGCATCAAAACGCACCTCTGACCAGCCATAGTTTGGCATCTGCATCTTGCTCTGGCTCAGCTGATGGTCAGGAATTAAGGTAGGAGAAGCTGGGGACTTTTTTAGTTATGTGTTGTTTTTGTTTGTTTGTTTGTTTGTTTTTTGTTTGTTTTTTGTGTGTGTGTGGAGGAGGGATGGAAATTCAAATGGAAAGGAATGGGACACGGGGGTAAGTGGGTAGGGAGCTGTGAGCATCATAAGCTTTTTTCAACGAGATACAATCAAGCCCTTTTGGGGCTTTTATTCCAAGTGATCCAAAGTCTCCGACTCCCTACTCCACCTCTGGTGCTGGGTACCGGTTTGCAGAAAGATGGTAAGTGTGTCCGTGCATGCAGACCGTGGTAGAGTTGAGGCCAAACAGCTGGTATGGGATTCCATGTTAAAATATTTGTGCAGAGGATTGGGCAATATTTTGAGGTCTAGTTGAACACTTGGTGTCTGTATATTTTGTGTATTGGGGAAATTGTAAGCTAGGTGTACTTTTGTAACTTTGCTGTTCTCACTGCACAGCTGGCAAAGCTTGGCCTTGGGGTTTTGTTTGCAAGAGGATTTTACTACAAGCCAGGTACTTATACAGAAAATCTTCTCTAGGAAAGTCCCCATCCTTTCTCCTGCTTTACTGATATCCCCTCAGGTCCCGCTTTGCAGCATCCATTCTTGCGACCCATCCTGACCAATTCACTCATTAATAGAGACCCCTCACAGAAGGCTCATTGGAGGATGAAACTGCTCAAGTTTCTCCAAAGATGCACTTCTTAAAAAGATTAAGTCATGTAGCAGTTCTCTGAATTTCAACATCTCTCGAATACAGATCCTGTCCATTGCGATCCAAGTGCAGCCCAGAGAACTGTTTGTGAGCTGGATAGAGAAAAGTCACTCATGGCATTTCTTTGAAAGCATGTCAGTGTTTTGGGGAGGAACAGAGGGACAGAGGGTGTACTTGTGGTTTATTCAGGATCCCCAGTTCTAGGGTCTGAGCCCTTCAAGATGATAAAGCTGAGATGTTGACTTTCTCTATCTCTACCCTTTCCTGCCTGTGGCCAGGTGGCCTGTGGTCTCTTCTCAAGGAGAGTACGTGCTAAAGTACATCCTGAGGTCCCACGGGTCAAGCCAGCAGTTTCTCTCGTGGTTTCAGGGAGACTTGGCAAAGATTGAAAGCAAGCTGTATCAAGCCTTAGCCTGGAGCAGTGGCCACAGGCAGTTCGGAGATTAAGAGTCCTACAAAGGTGCTAAGCGGCTCTTGAAGGGAGAGGCTTCAAAGAGAAGCCCGGAGGGAGGAGGGAGTACGTGAATGTTCTGCCCGCATTCTGTAAAAGAAACCAGATGGCTGGGTTAAGATCATAGCTCAAGGTCCTCTAGATATTAAAGTCCAAGCCCTCACATTTGGTAGATGGGGAGACTGAGGCCCACAGAGGGAAAAGGACTATTAGTTCCACCAGGTAGACCAGGGGTCCTCAAACTTTTTAAACAGGGGGCCAGTTCACTGTCCCTCAGACCGCTGGAGGGCCCGACTATAGTTTAAAAAAAACAACTATGAACAAATTCCTACGCACACTGCACATATCTTATTTTGAAGTAAAAAAAAACAAAAACGGGAACAAATACAATATTTGTATTTGCATGTGGCCCGCGGGCCGTAGTTTGAGGACCCCTGCGGTAGACAGTAAGGGACAATGGAAAAAGGACAGACATTGAAGCTAGAGTGACATGGGTTTAAATCCCAATTCTGCTACTACCTAGCTGTGTGGCTGGGGCAGTTTATTCACATTCTCTAAGCCCCTATTTGCTCATCTATAAAATGGGAATAATGATAGCGACTATGAGGGTTGTAAAGATTGGAGAAAATATGTATGTTTCTGTCACAAAGTAGGTATTCTGTAAACTGTAGCTTTAGAAAAAGTGCTGCCTCCACATTTATTATTTATAATTCACAACACCTTTGCTTTACTTAATTTTTTGAAATATATTTGACATTATATTATGTGACTTTACATGTTACATGTACAACATGTTAATTTGATAAATTTATATATTATATATGATTACCATGGTTGCCACAATTAACACCACTCATGTTTTATAATTATCCTTTTTAGTAGTTGGAATAATTAAGCTCTAGTCTCTAGCAGTTTTGATGATGATAATGTAGCATTGTCTATATTCACTGTACTGTACACTAGATCTTAAGGACTTATATACAACTTGTGGTAGATTTGTACCCTTAAACAACACCTGTTCCTGTTCTCTGGTCACCACCATCTTATTTTCTGTTTTTACAAGTTTGGCTTTTTAAAATTCCACATCTAAGTGATAACATGCAGTACTTATCTTTCTCTAACTTATCTCATAATGTGCTCAAGGATAATACCTTTGCTTTTTTTCTACAACTCTGGGTATGTGAATATATCATGTGCTTTGTCACTGAGGAATAATTTAGCTACAGCAAAATTCACAAATCTTAAGTGCTCAATCTGATGATTTTTGACAAATGTATACATCCATGTATAATCTTCACCCTCGACAAGATGTAGGACATTCCCAGCACCCCTGAGAGTTTCCTCCTGCCTTTTCCTAATCTCTACCTTACAGGCAACCACTTTTCTGACCTCTATATCCAGAGATTGTGCCTATTCCATGTAAGTGGACTCATATAAGGTGTTCCTTTGTGTCCATCTTTATTTCACTCAACACGTTTTTGTGATTATTGCATGATGTTGTGTGGATTGGTAGTTTGCTCCTTGTGGTGAGCCGGCACAGCCATGGCATACTCAGCCCCAGGGCGCCTTATGTGCCATGCCAGCTCAGCCTGGTTCAGTGATCCTGAGTGGGGGGGTGAAAGGATTGAGAAAAGACAGACAAGAGAATGAAAGCTGGGTCTCGGTGGAACACTGCTCCCTGATCAGGAGACAGCGCCAGCACCCACAAGCCGTGTCTTTATTTTATAGCAGATGCCACGAGGCAAAGTAGGGGCATGATCACGTTGTTTACAGCATTCTCATGAGTTCCAACCTCACTCAACTACATGCACCTGAACTCTACCACAAGGCACGTGGGGCTACGTGTTCGGACCATAGGTTCAAGCTTAATTGTGCTGGGAGGGCCCTGCCTTCCAGCTGGGACTTGCACGTGGCAATGAGAGGACCCTGTCCTTTCATTAGTCTGAGGTTTGAACCTGGCCAGAACACTGTAGCCGCACCCCATATCTCCCCCTTTACTTTTGTTTTTTAACACGCCTATTTACATTATCAAAAAAACTCTAAATAAATTATTCAAAACATCACAGCAAACTTCTGGCTATTAACAAAACTATAAACAGCAATGTTACCAAGAGAACAAAACTCTGGCTAATAACAAAGCAATACCAATGCAAAATCAAACTACAAACATATCAACATTCTCAGGACATTCCACCCAGAGTCCTTAGATTTTAGCTCCGCAAGATTTTACAGAAAACTGACAGTTCACCAATGTTAGCACAGCTTCCACTTGCTTTCTTAACATTTGCTTGGCCTCAGTCGCCATCTTCTTCAGCTGACTCCATGTTGATACCTCGGTCACTAGCGTAGTAAGATGCCGCTGATGCAAAGATGTCTTGATGCAAAACTAGACCCCTGGATCACACTGTTTGAACGGTTGACCTTGACGCTGAGTCTGCACCAATCCCAGTCAAATCAGTCCTGTCCACGCCGGTGGAAGTCTGGCCCCTTCTCAGCTTCTTTCTTTAGCCGCTGCTGCATGGAAACGAGTAACCTTCGGTAGCTGGAGACTTCCAACTCTGAGTCTGGGGTCTCACATGGACCCAAAGTCCTAGGGAGCTATCAGGTTGCACAAGCAAAGATAACCAAAGCCTAGAAACAATGCAACTGCTGCAAGAGCTTACAATCTAGGTCTAAAACAAAAATTACTTCCTTAAACATCAACCACCACAGCCATCTGCTGCTTTACAGTGGCTTAAACAAAACCTAGGAGATTTCTACCTTATTTTATATCTTCCTATTCACTTATTTTCTACCACTTATTTTTTACTACTTATTTCTACTTATTTCTCTATTCCTACAGCTTATTTCTAACACTTATTTCTACCGCTTATTTCTACTTATTTCTCTATTTCTACCGCTTATTTCTACCTATTTCTCCAGCTTATTTCCTACCACTTATTTTTTGCTTATTTCTCTACCTCTAACTATGAACTATAGGTCGGCTTGGCTGCTTTTGCCCAAACCTTTCCTGGGTTGCAACCCCTGCTTATTTCTACATTTCTACAGCTTATTTCTACTTATTTTCTACTGCTACCACTTATTTTCTACTTCTTATTTCTATATTCCTACAACTTATTTCCTACTCTCTATTTCTACGGCTTATTTTCTACTGCTTACATTCTACAGCTTATTTCTACCACTTCTTATTTCTACCTTAGAAATTTAAAAATGCTCCAATAAGCATTGTTTTTAGCCGTACTTTCTGCTTTTAGCTTAACTTTCAGCTTTTAGCTTAACTTTCTGCTTTTAGCTTTACTTCTTATTTTCTTATTTTTGTTTCTTTAAGCTTACTCTCTGCGCGCGCCTTGGAGCCTCCTTTCACCTGATCTCTTTTAAATTTCCCCTGAACTCAGTCCCTGGTCTGAAGCCACTTCTTACAGCCAAAACTCAGGCCCTGGTGATCCTGAGCAGGGGGATGAAAGGATTGAGAAAAGACACACTTCGGCTCCCTACCTTATTTTTGTTTTTAGGCCTTCTTATCATACTTTTGCTTTTTAAATTTACTCTCTATTTCTACTGCTTATTTCTTACAGCTTATTTCCTGAATTTCCCAAGTTTTACACTGAGCTAATATTACCACACTTCAGCTCCCTACCTTACTTTGTTTTTTGGCCTTCTTACTTTTGCTTTTTAAGCTTACTTTCTTCTTTTCTTACTTTTGTTTTTTAAGCTTACTCATTGCGCGCCTCGGAGCCTCCTTTCACCTGACCACCTTTTTTATCTCCCCCGAACTCAGTCCCTGGTCAAGCACCATATGTTGCGGCCAAAGGGCCTGCTCTGGCGCTACTTGTTACGGCCAAGCTCAGTCCCTGGTCGCAGAACTCAGTCCCTGGTCAGACGCCAGCTCCTTTTATTATTGAATAACATTCCATTGTGTGAAAATGCCACAGCTAGTTTATTTGTTCTCTTGTTGACAGAGATTGGGTTGTTTTCACTTTGGGGCTATTTAAATAAAGTCACTATGAACATTCACATACAAGTCTTTGTGCGGACATATATCTGCACTTCTTTTGATTATATGTACCTAGAAGTGGGATTGCTGGGTCATGTAGTATGGGTATGTTTAACTTTATATAAAAAACTACCAAACATTTTTTTTTCAAAGCAGTTGTCCACATGTTTTTTGAAATAATGATACAATGGATTCATTTTTCAAGTAGTTCCTGATTATACTTAGTGTGTCTGTCAACCAGGGGGAATAGATTGATGTCCTCAATCAAAGGCTTCTGTAGACAATATAGTCTGGTTATGACTGGGGCTAAAGTGATTCTGAAAGGAGAATTCTTTATAAAGCGTCCCCCGCTGACTGCCAGATTCCTTCCTAACGTCCCCATCATAATCTGTTGACACTTCTAGCAAAACCATAAAAGAATAATCTGCAGAATTCATATACTACAATCTCTTCATTTTACCCAAGAGGAACCTGAAGCCCAGAGAGGCTATGTGATTTCCCAAAAGTCAACCCCAGATCCTCTGACTCCTCTAATTGATATGATTTCCTTGCATTGTGCTGTCTCTGTATGAAATGGCATTCAGCCATTGTTCAATGAATACCTATACTGTGCTAGGTGTTAGGATTAAAGAAATAAGAAAAAGTATCATCCTAAAAGATCTTATAAACAGGACTATTCAACTATCCTCATTTCAGTATATTCACAAGAATGAATATATTAAAGTTGTCTTTAGCCTGAGCACAAGAGTGGCCAATGGTAAAGAAGCAATCCGATGAGCTACTTCCCCAGTTAAAGAAAGGCCACAGCATGTCTTGATTGCCTGTTGTGTGCCATTTACTGGCCTGAATGCAAAAGGACAGCCTCTGCCTTCAAGAAGTTCAAGGTAGAATACAATGATAGAGGCCAAGCTTAAGACAATTCAGTAAACAGTTCTTGAACATCTGCTCTATTTCAGGCCCTGATCTAGATGCAGATGATATGGTGGTGAGCAGAGCTGACAATCTTTCAGATTTGCAAGAAGTGTGTGTGTGTGTGTATGTGTGTGTGTGTATGTGTGTGTGTGTGTGTGTGTGGTGTGTTTTGAGATCTGCATTTGGTTCAGAATATAGCTTTATGGAGGCCTTATGACTGGACTGGTTTGTAATTGCTAGTTTCTAAGATTGGGATGGGGTGGGTGGGTGAAGGCCACCATCATACATAGATTTTGGTATCAGGAGGAGTGGGAGAATTTGATGTGTTTTATTCTCTCGTATGGAAGTAGTCAAGATGGAAAGCAATGCTTACTATGACTATTGAAATTGTCAATACACACTGGATTGCTTAGTCAGGGAACCTCATCCCTTTTTCCAGGAGGATCATGTAGTTCTGGGAGGAGGAAGGCACTTCCCCAGAAAGCAAGTAACCTCATGATTTGGCCTCATTATTATTATTTTCTTTCATTTCCTAATGCTCTTCTAGTCATGTTGCCAGAAAATTCTTCTAATTTGTAAGAAAGGGCCCCTTCAGTTTCCTAAACACTGATCAGATCAGGCTCCTCAGCTGGTCCTCAGATCAGCACAGTGTGGTTGTTGAACTTGTACTTCATAGGAGCTAACTTCTTGCCCCCCAAGGATACTGCTCATCCAAACTATAGCCAAGCCACTTGGAAAATAGTACCAGTAATATTTCTCATTTTATCTGCAGCTATTACCTATATCACAATGGAAGAGATGATACAGAAGCCTATAAAGACTGAGTGGAATTCTCGGTGTGTCATTTTCACCTATTTTCAAGGGGACATCGGCAGCGTAGTGGATGAACACTTCTCCAGAGCTCTGAGCAATGTCAGGAGCCCCCAGGAATTGAGCCCCTTCAGCCAGAGTGGAGATGTGATCCTGAAGAATGGTGAGCATGTTGTGGGGGAATAGGCTGGAACTTCCAATCGAGGCTATCACTGAAAGATAGTTCTCTGATTCTCTTAATGCACATACATATGTATATATTTGCTGAAGGCAAGCCATATTGTCAGAAAGATGCTGCCACCCCCTTCTTAGAAGTTTAATGTGATAATGGACACTGTTTAATCAAATTAGTTCACCTATTTCACTGTTTCCTCAATTGTGTCAAGTGCTGGGTGGATTAACTACTTGATACACAATAAGAGCACCATAACTGTTTGCTATTATTACCTTTACTAGTATTATTATTATTACCATTATTATTATTATTATTATTTCTACTACTGCTGGCTTCACAGGGGCAAGATGACCAAATTATTATTATTATTATTATTATTATTATTATTATTATTATTTCTACTACTGCTGGCCTCACAGGGGCAAGATGACCAAAATATTCACAATATAAAAAAGCATGTCCCATATAGGTACACCCAGACTCCTCTCTACTAATAGTGGATGATCTGATGGTCAGGGAAGCGGCCAGAGAGAGGTAGATGGAACCTTACCACATCCCTCTTTGCACTCTTAACAGTATCAGGGGTGTCTATTGCATTAACTATTTAGTAATTATTTTTAAATATACATTCTTATATCTCAAAACAATTATTTCAAGAGCTATGTAAAAAATGTGCTCATCAAAATATCTAGGTTTGGAGAAAGCCATAAATAAGCTGGCAAGCCCTGCAGTATGGCTTTTATGGACCCTGGGCACTTTGCTTCATAGGCACATTCCACTGTAAAGATATGAAAAAGGACATTTTTTCCTAAAATGGCATAAAAGCAAAATAATCTAGGATGCATTCATTTTATATATTCATTATAATTATTATATTTATTTTTTCTTACAATTTTAAAGGCAGTTAAAATATTTTCATGGGCTCCTAAAAGTATTCATGGGCCCTAGACACTGTACCTGCTGTGCCTAATGGAGAAGTCACCCTGCTAGATGGATGTGATTTGATAGGGCTCTTTATCACCTTTTTGAAATGTGCAAATAGACCAGGGTCTGATTGATTTTTAAAAAATATGTTTTTATAGATTTTTAGAGAGAGAGGAAGGGAGAGGGAGAGAGAGAAAAACATCTGGCCCTGACCTGTCACCTTTTGGTGCATGGGATGATGCTCAACCAACTGAGCTAGGCCAGCCAGGGCAGGCCTGATTGATTTAAGAGCTCTTCATTGCAGTTGCTGAGCGCACATTGAATGCCTTGCTCCCACTGGAAGATGTACATGCCTCCAAATTGGACACTTTGTGCAAAGTGGCCATGCAGGGCCTCTTTGCACAACCTGAGATAAAACATAGGAAGAGCTCCTGAACCTATGTTGTTAGAAGATAGGAGATGGGTTACTTTTGGGGATGGGGGCTAGTGACTGGATGTGGGCACGAGGAGGGCTTCTGGGATGGCGATCACGTTCTGTTTCTTTTTTTTTTTTTAATATATTTTATTGATTTTTTACAGAGAGAAAGGGAGAGGGATAGAGAGTTAGAAACATCGATGAGAGAGAAACATCGATCAGCTGCCTCCTGCACACCCCCTACTGGGGATGTGCCCACAGCCAAAGTACATGCCCTTGACCGGAATCGAACCTGGGACCCTTGAGTCCGCAGGCCGACGCTCTATCCACTGAGCCAAACCGGTTAGGGCCACGTTCTGTTTCTTGATCTAGGTGCTCATTACTCAGTTCATGAAAATTCCCAAGCTGTACACTTTATTTGTAAATTTTTCTGCATGTGTGTTTTACTTCATAAAACCACTTTACAGTAGATTTCTATATCCTCACAGCATAGGAAACTGCAGGGTAAATGACATGGTGCATCACACATATGAGTGATAGACTGAAACCCAGGTCAGTCAGACTCCAGAGCCAATCTCTTGACTACTTCACTGTCCTTCCTTTGTAGACTCTGACAACACCCTGGCAAGAGAGTTAATAATGCCCATAAGAACTATAGCTAATACTGTTTACAATGGCTAACATTTACTGAGCACATACTTTCTGTGAGTGAGACCTCTTGTTAAGGGTGTCACATGGATGATCTCATTGAATCCTCATACCAACTTACTGGTTAACTCTCACTGTGTCCATTTCATGGTAAAGAAACTGAGGCTCAAAGAGTCCAGGATCCCACAGCTAGAAAAGGGCAGCCATTCACAAGCAAATCAGTTTGATTGCAGATTTTGAGCTCTTAGCCACTTTCTGTATTTCACATGTTCTGTATTTCATCTCCATTTTCAGTTGGGAAAGGAATCTGGATAAATCACCAAAACACTAGGTATCTCAGGGAAATGATTGTGAAGTATGGTGAGGGACTGAACAGTACCCCACCTCCACTCCCAGTGCCCAAGAACAGGACTGTCTCCTATAAGCTGTCCCCTCTGTCTCTGGTATCATTTTTATCTTAGCTAATACAAACAATATAATGCAAAGAAGGCAGAGAGGAGAGAGTCAATGTGTGCAGATTGGGCAGGCCAAAGTTTGGACTTTCATGGTATAAGATGTGGGTGTGTGTTCTGAGGGATCTCAGTTTCAATGTAATCACAAAGCAAGATTTGTATTAAAGGTAGAGACAGAGAGAGGGAAAGAAAGAAAGAAAGAAGAAAGGATGGATGGAAGGGAATCTGGTATTTATATGTTGGTCTTATCATAATTATGACCCAGAGTCACTGAGTCAAGAGGTTTTTACTTTAAAATAACTTTTTCTAACCACAAAAATAATGTGTTAATTTTTGAAGAATTTATAAAACACGGGTAAGCAATCAGGGCACAAAACCACATGTGCATCTATGCACACATACTAAGTTTTACAACATAACATTATTTTGCACAAAATGGGTTGTAACTTTTTTAAATCAACAATAGTCATATATCTCTCTCTATGCCATTATATGTTCTACTACAACATCAAGAATATCCTCCTTATAGACATACCAAATCTATTAAAAGTTTTAGACATTTAGGTTATTGCCAATCTTTAACTGTATTATAAATGTCACTTTGAATCATTGTAGCTAAATTTATGCATGCATCATTGATTATATCCTTAAAATAAATTGCTGTAAGTGCAACGATTGGGTCAAAGGGTACACACAAATTTTAGGGTTTTGACATGCACTGACAAAGCACTCCCCAGAAGTGTTATGCCCATCTGCCACCCATCCAAACCTAGTAGTGTGAGAAAATGCCCATCTCACAGTACTCTTTGCAATGTTGGAGAGGCATAGCCAGTAAGAGCATGAGGTTTGGAATCAGACAGATTTATCACTTGCTAACTGTGAATTAGGCAAATTATTTTAACCTCTCTGAGTCTCTATTTTCTCATCTGGGTTACTACATAAGACCACAAATGCAGAATGTTAAGCAAAGTGTCTGCTCCATAGTAAGTGCTCAATAAAGAAAAGCTTTTCTAGATTTATAGTTGTTCCTGCCCATCTCTGACATATTCTTCCCTGGGAATGGACACATACTGAGCACAGGCTTCTGAAATCTCTTTTAGAGCCAGTATCTATTCGATCCTGCACATTATCCCTGAAGTGCTGCTGCTGTGGGCTTTTTTGCTTAGTCCTTTCCTCTCTTCCCTTTTTGGCACTGAGGATAGGAGGACACTCAGGTCTCATACATTACCATTTTGCTTTTTCCTAGGTTGATTATATGAGTGTTGCAAACTAGGAAAGAAACCTATGAATATGAGCCCAAACTGGGTTTATAAACCAAAATAATGATTAATAATAATAGCAACAGCTATCACTATTGAGGGCCTATTATGTACCAGGAACTGTGCCATATCCTTTAAGTGGATTGTCTCATTTAATGTCACAACAGTCCCAGAGGCTCAGAGGTGGGTGGGGACATGCTCAGTGTCACACAGCTTGGAAGGAGCAGAGCTGGGATTAGACTCCAAACCTGTCTGACATCTGACATCGAAGTCTGTGCTCTTAACCACTTTGCATGCTGCTCTCATCAGTGTGGAAAGATTTAATGGAGGAGTATGTGTGTGTGCATATGTTTGAGAATGGGTACATGTGTGTGTAAGCGTATGCGTACATTCATTAGAATAATATTTAGTCAGGGCCTACTAAGTGCCAGGCACTGTGCAAGTTCCTGAGAATATGGTGGTGAAGAAAAGAAAAATTATCTCAGTCCTCTCAAAGTTTACTGGCTAGTGGAGAAGGCTAAGAGTGAGTGAATGAATAAATAAAGAAATTACAGGTTAGGATTACTGCTATGAAGGAAATAAACAGAACATAGTCACAGTCAATAGCAGGATAACAAACTCTAGATTGGAGGGTCAGGGAGATCCTTTCTGAGAGAGTGCATTCAGTGCCTAGGTCATATGTACAAGATCAGTAAGGCCAGTTCAGATGGAAACTACCCAGTTGTTGGAGGCTACACATTGTTTTTAATTTGTTCTTAGGGCATGTGGTACCCTCATTGAATACAAAGAATGGACAATGATTATACTTAGTTAGCTTAATCACTCTATTTGTGCTATACAGTGCTCTGAATTGCT
The DNA here is from genome assembly GCF_963259705.1 of Myotis daubentonii. Taxonomy (NCBI): domain Eukaryota; kingdom Metazoa; phylum Chordata; class Mammalia; order Chiroptera; family Vespertilionidae; genus Myotis; species Myotis daubentonii. The sequence goes on along the minus strand of NC_081861.1, from coordinate 25,607,814 downwards.
ACTCTCCTGCAGATAATCAGTTTTCAAAAGTAGCATGCATCCCCGGGAACAAATCTTATTATATGTTTCCTTGCTCTTGATTTCATTGAAAGAGGCCAATCATTGTAAATGATGTGAAATGTTGGGCAGAATGTCTGTGCCTCGTAGGTTAGGGCTTTTTTGCTCTTACATCTCTATGACATCGAAAAGCTAGGGTGGTGGGTGGGAGCACTCCAGTATCACTGGGTAGACCTCTCAGATGTTTTTATCTTGTACAGAATCCAGGCAAACTGACCACTCAGAAGAACTGAGAGGCACATGTGGAGGGGAAAGAGACCAGACAGCCTCTCCAGCCTTCCAATCTTCCTCTGTCTCTACACCCATGCCCCCTTCATTATCTTGGATAGTTGAGAGGTTCCAAGCTTTAAGTATCTGCTAAAACTCTCTCTTCTTCCCCTTTTGCTTGAATGGGTGTTGAGAATAGAGAAAACATCCATCATGAAACATCCATGTCATGAACTATCCTGGACTTCTTGAGAACTCAAATTCTGCTGCTATTTAAAGGTACAATTAGAATTAGTGTTTCTGAGACCAACGGAGTCTCCATCCTCATTAGTTAGTCCGCAAGAAGAAACTAAGTTATTGCTTGATCTTGAATGCTTTGCTTATGTAGGAAGAGGTCCAAACAACCATTTCCCTACCCCATCACTTATCACTCCAGCTTAGATCCCTACATGGCTAATCTGCTTTGCTAACTTGGTCCAGTCTCCTAACATCCCCATGCCCCAAATTCCTCTTGAAAATGGGGTTTCAACCCCTAGATTTGTATAAGTGATGGACACAGGCAAGTGTTACACCCCTTATAAAGTTCAGTGGAGTCTTCATAGTCTGTGTACTTCAAGGATCAGCTATAAAATAAAGCCAAACAACAGCAACAACCACACACAAATCACCTTTAATCAAGCAATCCTTCAAAAGTTTCCCTGTGGGGCTAGTTGGACAAGGATGCAAAAATGTATATACAAAGGTGTTCATCACAATGTTGTTAATAAAAAAAATTGCAAATAACTGAGTTTCTCACAAATACAATGTTTGCTAGTCAAGTTACTACCTAATGATAGAATACTGTGCAGCCATTTAAAAAGCTGGTGTTGTCTCCATTCATGTCTATGAGGGATATTTGTAGTATTTTAATGATGTGAAAGCAGCCTTAAAAACAATATGTGATGTGAAAACAATGCAGCCCTGGCCAGGTAGCTCAGTTAGTTAGAATGCCATCCCAATATGTCAAGGTTGTGGTTTGATCCCCAGTCAGGGCACATATATGAATCAACCAGTGAATGCATGAATGGGTGGGACAACAAATTGATGTTTCCCTCTCTCCTCCCTTCCTCTCTCTTTCTTTCTAAAATCTCTCTCCTCTCTCTAAAATCAATCAATAAAAATAATACAATGCATACATGAATAAAAACAAACCTTAGTAAGAAATAAATATACCTAAAGGTGGACAATGGTGGTCTCTGCATATTATGATGAGTTTTTTTTAATCTTTTCTACATTTATTCACATTAAAAAATATATTATGTATTAACCAGAAAAATTAAGTTACTTCCATTTTGAAAACAATAAATACATACCTAACATGTCTTCTAAATCTTTCCTTCCCAGATAGTGACATGCCTCCAAATCAGTGGCGTTTCTCTTCTCAGTGGACAAAGCCACAACCAGAAGTATCTTTTGCAAATGGCACCGTCAACTGCATCACGAATGGGTTTGGTCCCATGGCTATGGATCAGTACCCAGTGCCCCTGACTGGGAGTCCCTCTGTTCAGCCTGGTGATCTGTGGCATTTCTCCTCCCTAACCAGCCCAGGATCTCCAGAGCCAGAATATCCTCATGCCTTCTCTGCTGGGCATCTGGTTCCAGAGGCCCAGCCTAATGGGAAATATGAGTCCCTCCTAAATTTCTTCCAGCAAGAGAGATGTGTAGCCTATCCTCAGCAATCTGCCATGTGGGAGAATTGCAACTCCGCCCAGGCAGCCAGAAGCACGGGAATGCCCTTCAACCTGCCTTCCAGCTCAGCCCACTGTAAGTAAATGCTTGCCTCTGGTTGGTTGGGGTTGAGAGTGAGTTGGCATGAGGTGGGTTGTCAAGACTAATTGCTGCTACTCTGGACATGGAGGTTCTGAGGGACAGAATGTTCTGCTTAAATGTTCCATATATCTTCACTAGGCTTCAATGACATTCACAGTTTAATGAATAAGGGTTACATAGAGAGCCAGTCAGATGAACTTGACCTGGAATATTCATCCAGTCTGTTGACTTGGACTTATCCTAGAAAAAGGATGGGTTGCTACCTAAAATTGTAGCGTCTGTATTCACATCACTGTGAGCCACCAAATAATCCATTTGTAAAACAGAACTCGGCGCTATACCTATAAGCTAAAACTCTATTCTTCAAACAGGTTGGCAACTTGCAATGATGTCAGGCTCAGTCAAAAACAAAGGCAATATATACCGGCCATCTGCTCCACACACTAAAATTCAAAGCAACTGTAGAGGCATCCTATTGCTTTCTGGAGACCATCACAGTGCCTGGTTTTCCGTGGAGTCTTGTTCCCTGATCATCACCCATCCCACTGAACTAAAACACTTCTTCACTTACCCACTCATTCAAAAAAATATTTAATTAGTGCTTACTAGATGAAAAAGTCCCATAAAAAAGATTCCTTTCTTTGTAAAAATGTGGGGAAGAATTGGCCCCGGGGTACATTTTCACCAAAAGAGCAACCCACTCTGCTATAAGATTTGCCTTTCACATGAAATACTGAAGATATACACTGAGTGGCCAGATTATTATGACCACCTGATGTTTGTAGGCAAATTAGCTATAATTTCACGCTGAAGTTGCTAGAGGGCCAGACCATTATAAATAGGGAAGCAGGTTGTTTACCACGACAGTAGAAGTGATTTTTCCAGAAGATATGGGTAAGCAACATGATTTAACAAACTTTGAATGTGGTCTATATTTGAACGTGAGTGGCCAGATTATTATGACCACCCCATCAGTACTTCATTGGACCACCTTTTGCCTTCAATAATGTGGCGATTCTTCCTGGCATTAACTCCACGAGATGTTGAAAGGTGATGTGAGGAATCTGACACCATGCCTGATGAATAGCACTGTCTAGTTCTGTGAGATTTGATGGTTGTGGAACCAGCTGCCTAATGACTCTTAACTTCGTCCCACAAATGCTCAATTGTATTGAGATCTGGTGATTGTGGGGGCCACCTAAGCAAGGTAAAGTCTCCCTCATGTTCTTGAAACCACTCCTGCACAATACAATCACTGTGGCATGGCGCATTGTCTTGTTGGAGGAAGCCATCTCCATTGGGATACGCCATCAACATGATAGGATGAACTTGATCAGCAACGATACTTAGATATGTTGTGCTATTCAGACATTGTTCCACACGAATTAAAGGGCCCAAATCATGCCAGGAAAACATGCCCCAAACCATAACACTGCCCCCACCAGCTTGAAGGGTTGTACTCATGCATGTGGGGTGCATGCTTTCATGCTGTTTTTGCCAAATTCTAACTCTGCCATCTGCATGATGCAACTGGAAACGTGATTCATTGGACCACATGACTTTTTTCCAATGCTCGACTGTCCAATCCTTGTGTTCCTGTGCGAATTGGAGACGTTTTATCTTGGTAACTGCAGACAGCAAAGGTGTTCAAACAGGCCTTCAGCTTCCATATCTCATACAATGCAGCGTACGGCTAATTTTCCTACAAACGTCAGGGGGTCATAATAATCTGGCCACTCACATTCAAATATATACCATGTTCAAAGGCTGTTCAATCGCGTTGTTTACCCATATCTTCAGAAAAAAATCACTTCTACTGTCGTGGTAAACAACCTGCTTCCCTATTTATAATGGTCTGGCCCTCTAGCAACTTCAGTGTGAAATTATAGCTAATTTGCCTACAAACATCAGGTGGTCATAATAATCTGGCCACTCAGTGTTTGTGTGAGTGTGTGTGTGTGTGTGTGTGTGTGTGTGTGTGTGTGTGTGTATTAGTTGTCTGTACTCTGGGTGAATTTTCTTTTATAGTTCTCAAATCCATACATATCTGTGGTTCTAGTGTCCCATGCCTGAAATAAATTGCTAAAAGCTGCCTTTACTCTGAACTAAGTATATAGTACACAAAGAGTCTGTTCAGCATAGTCTTCCTAAGTCAGACCTTGTGTTCCATCCTAATGTTGAAAACATTTTCCATTAAGGTACCAGTCCATCACTTACAGAGTTTGATTAAAAATGTACATATTTAAAAAGAGTAAATTATAAATGTCATGATTGGGAAACCTATGAAAATTCCCACCCGATACTCTGTCAAAAATCTGTTTCTACTATATTCAGAGGGAAGATTAGGCCAACTGTGTTTGTGTATATGCCAGTGTATATACACAGCAGAGTCCTGTTTCAACAGTTGGTTAGAACACAGATGGCTTAAATTATCGCCTCCCAAACATAACTCTATAGTTCAAATCCAATTCAGCAAATACTTAGTGAGCTTCTACTATAGGCAAAACTAAAAGGCAGGCATATTCTCAAATGTTTGTCACTGCAGTCTTGACTGCTGCAAAGTCTTAGAACTTTTCTGCTAATGTTGACATTAGTCATATGAATTGGTGACTGATGCTTCCAGATCTGTTCAGGAAGTTAGTGACACTTAATCAAAAACACTGCCTAGAAGATGGGGACAAGGCTCAGGGGACCTTAAAAACAGAAGCTTTTCTGTTTTTGTAGCATCTAAGAAAATATGCCAGGTGTCCACAAACCGAGGAGCAAGTGATTTGGAGGTCCTGGGGTACAACTGAGCACTTACTAACCCAGCCCTAGGAATTTCATTTTCAATCATATTTGTTCTTTACTAGGCAAGAAATATTTCCGCCCAGATCGTGGATCTGCCAGTGCCAGCCTTGCAAGTGGAAGTAAGTATGCGGTTCTGCTTTTGATAGTGTGTCTCTGTGTCCTGAGAACAAACTTGAGGAGAAGCTTGTAGTATAAAAACCAAGATTTTTAACAACTGAAAAGACCCTCATTTGTATTATTTAGTATTTTCATAGTTAGAACTTGTTTCATCAGAATCTCAAAGATTCCATGCACTCGGAATCTTATAAAATTCTTGAGCATTTTCTTATTTTGACATAGATGCAACTCTATTGAGTTTTTAAAAAAAATCTGAGCTGGATTTAACTGAGTTTACTGAGGTGACCCAGAAAAATGAACAAGTTCATAATATTAGTTTGTTCTGTCCCAGATGTCCAGTTTTCAGTTAAGAACACAGGACTACTCCAGAACTCTACAGTCAGGGAAAATGACACTGGTGACCAAAGGCCAGGACTATGGCTTCACACTCAATTTGAAAGTGGTGTTGGTAGGAACTTACAAATAAGGACAATCTGGGTGGAATGACATGAGGATTTTTTTAAAAGCCAGTGTAAAGAACTTTCATTGTAATAATAAAACTTGAAACTCATATGTAATGCAGGGGAGGTGGATGGGAAGTAGGCAGCAATAATTTCTTTCACCAAATCACTACACAGGACAACAAAGGAATAAGAGGAGGGGAAAAAAGCCAGGAAACTTTCAGCTCAGCAGGGGGAGGTGAGCATCAAAAAACAGGAGATGCTGAAGCTGTGATGACCAGCATCATTTTCTTAAGACAGCACTCAAAGATTTGTCATGATGGCTGGGCTTTCATTGGGTTTTAAGTGTCTATAAACAGCACCTTCAATTTAAACTTTTGATTTAAGTTCTTAAAATTTAGAGAGTGGAGCCTGGATAGCTATGACATAAAAATCCTGAATATATATTAGAAAAAAACAACAACACAGGATTGGGGGTGGGGGGAGAGACAGGACACAAAGAAGGCTTCAGAGGTCTCTGATGGCCCTGAGATATGGATACCTGTGGTGTCCAACATCGCAGTGAAAACAATTTGCTTTTAAAAGGCAGAGGGTTTAGGGGAGAGTGGGATGGGACAGTGGAGGCATGGGCTCTCCCCTCCCCACTTCAGTTTTGGGTAGGGCTCTTTTAAAAAAAATATTTTATTGATTTTTTACAGAGAGGATGGGAGAGGGATAGAGAGTTAGAAACATCGATCAGCTGCCTCCTGCATGTCCCCTACTGGGGATGTGCCCGCAACTAAGGTACATGCCCTTGACTGGAATCAAACCTGGGACCCTTCAGTCCGCAGGCTGGCACTCTATCCACTGAGCCAAACCAGTAGGGCTTGGGTAGGTCTCTTAATGCAACCCAAAGACATCTGTCAACTTGGAGATAATTTGGCCCTCAACAGTGCCTCAAGTCTGCTATGGCTTTGCAGGGCAGCAGTAAGAATGTTTAATATATAATAGATAAAAATTTCATCCAAAAAAATAAAATAAAGATTCTTGCATCCTCCACACACCAATTCCTAGTCTAAAGTCAACCCATTACTTGTGCAGTTAATACTTGAGTAATATGTAATTGGAAACCTAGATCCGAAAGACTGAAACTGAATCTTCACCCCAAAACAAAAAAGAGTAACTTGAGGTTTATGGCAAGTAATTTAGGTCAACACACATATGAAGAGAAAGGGGAAGAGCAAAGCTGGGTGACAGAACACATTCAGTCGGAGCAGATGTTTATACAAAAGTGTAGTGGAACATCAGGAAAAGCTCTGCACAGATTCGCGTGTGCGCGTTGGGGGCGCCAGATCCCTCCATGGCACATCCAAGCACAGGGAGCTCAGGGAGTAAGCCATTCCTGTCATTCCAGTTTTAGAAGTTCTACGTCAAAGAGAGTGGCATTGGGTGGAATGATGCCTTGGTGCCCAGTGGCACCATAGGCATAGTCTGGGGAGAGCGTTTGGCTCTCTGACCCACACTCATGTGGGCAACTTCTTCCCAGCCTTGGATCACCTCCTGCCTGCCTAGCATAAACTTAAAGGGCTTGTTTCTGTCCTGGGAGGAATCAAATTTCTTTCCATCTTCAAGCAGTCCCACGTAGTGCAGGAGGCAGATCTGGCCATGCTTTGGGAAGGTGCGCCCCTCTCCATCTGCACTCCCATAGCAGCGGGCGGGCTGCGGTGGCAGGCGCGGGTTGAGTGATTAGTGCAATTGACGTCAGCGGCTGGACTGAGAGCAGACCTGGAGACTGAGGCTTTGCCTCCTCCCTGTGCGCGATGCCTCAACATGAAGATCTTCATGGCCTGGGTTCAAATGTGGCTTTATTACTTACTATTTCAGGAACTTGGTTCCATTTCTTAACCTCTCCATACCTCAGTTGCCTTCTTTGTAAAATGAGGATTAAAATAGTGCCCACCTCAGGGTTTCTGTGAAGATAAAATGATAATATATGTAAACGATTTGAATTTATATCCTAATGTAAATTAGCCATAGTAAGCCACGAAACACACACACACACACACACACACACACACACACACACACACACACACACAACACAACACACACAGCATCTTGTATGCCAAAAGCTGTGCTTCATGCTGTGTTTGAGAGGAACAAAAGGAACAGCTACCACCATGGCACCTGATCTCAGGCACTTTACAGTCTAATGTAAAGTAGATGGGGAGGCGGGGGGCAACATATAGGCCGTACTAGAATGTCAGTTCCTTGAGGGCAGAGACTTTGAGGGGTGTGCCGCCATATCCACATTGCCAGCACCTGCAATATTGCCTAGCACAGAGGTCAATGCATATTTTATGAATGAGTGAATGCTGGAAACAATAAAAACATTGATAAGGGAAATGGTACAAATATATCTGCCAATGTAGTTCAAATTATTTTGTTTGAAGCCCTTGTTTGAGAGTAACAAATAAACAAGCCACAAACCACCCTGAGTGATTAATTGTACATGCCCAAATGAGGAGATGGATTTAGGGCTAGTTCAAGAGCCTTAGCATGACTGAGTCAGGTTTTGTATCAGTCTCTGCCCAAGGGAGTTAGCTCTGCTGGGCTTCTAATTAATGAAGTCAGGATTATAAAGTCTCCTAAATACTTGTTAATCATTTATACATTTTTAAATTATATTAAATTGTAAGCCTTAGAATTATTGAAAACTTGAGATGTTAAATTGTTCTAGGCCAAAAATAATAACATGTATGGGTAGTGACTATGAGACAGATACCCCACACACCATCCTGCTCAATCCTCACAATAACCTCATGATAGGCATATGAGTGTATCTTAGGCACTTTACACATTAGGTTTTCAGTAAATAGGGATTGAACAAATGAATAAATATTCCCATTTTATAGATGAAAAGACTGAGTTTCAAACAGGTGAAAAGACTTGCTTTAATATCACAGCAAGCAGCAGAGGTATCTCTGCTTTCACAGTGTCAAAATATGATCAAAATCATAAATTGCAATAAATAAATAATAAAAAAGAATTCCAACTTAAATCAAGTATGTCAACAGTAAAAATTAGCAACTGGTAAGATTGTTTTACTGTACATGGGTTCACTGTCTATCTGTGGCCAGGACACTATCCTAGAATAAGCAGAGGGATGTAAAAGGCTTGGAAAGCATTCAAAGGAGCAATATTACCTTAGGAAAGGGGCAGAGAATGAGCTTTCATGTGGAGAGTGGTTAAGGAGAGGTGACTATTCTGCCACTTTGGCTCTGAGCAGAGAGAGGCAGAAGAGCATGACAACTGTGAAGGGGGCAACTTAGGGCTCTGAATAAAAGGATCAGGGAACACAGAAAGCCCATGATGCATGCGCTTAGTCAGTCTCCCAGTCTTGCCTGATGGTGAGAACCACAGGGAGCGAGTTTGTGAAATGCAGACTCTGCACCCTCACTTTTTGGTTTGATATATTTGGCGTGGAACTCAGTTGCCTCTGTATGTTTGATTATATATATTTTATATTAACTTGATTTCAAAGTGAACTGGATGAACCTTTCAGGAGGAATTTTGGTTGTTCTGAAAGATTTCCTATGTGAGGCCCCAGATAAATTTTTGTCAAAAGAAGGAAGGCAGTCTCCTCCTGTCCTTCCAAAATGGCTTAGTCCCCACATGTGGGCTGTCAGGTACCTCAGAAGCAGTGACCATGTGGAACAGAAGAGCAATCAGCCAGAAGGGTAGTCAGATTTTCTCAAGGTGATTTAAAAACTTTGGTGCCAAAATTTTTAGTGAATTTTATTTTTTTCATTTGTAGAAATAACACGATGTATATAGCTTCTATGTCCACAGATAATAATAGCATTGGTATTGCTATTTGCCAGACTATATATGAATAAAACTGTCTTGGTCTCTCTCCTTATAGAGTCTAGTGGGAAAGGCAACCCCTCAACCAATAAAAGGAAAAATAACAAATTTGTAAGTTATGACTAAATGCGGTGAAGGAACATACAAGATGTTGAAATAGGGAAAGATGGGGGCCAACTTTGGATAAAGTGGTCAAAGAAGACTTCTTGGAGGAGGTGACATGTGAACAGAGGCCTGAAAGAAGTGAAGGAGCCAGCTTTAGGAAGAGTTGGGGTAGAGATGGAGGAAGCTTGAGTAAGCTGCCCCCTGCAAAGACCCAGAAGTATGAGAGGAATGGGTGAAAGATCAGTGTGGCCAGTGTAGTGAGAAACAGAGTAACACAAAAGCAGGCTGGAGAGGTAGACAGGGACCAGATGGCAGAGGGTCTTATGGGTCATTTTGAGAATTTGGATTTTATATTCTAAGTGATTTGGTGAACCCTGAAAGACGCTTATTAAATCCAATGTCCATTTAATGAGGTCACAAAAGCTGTGGTAGAGAAGATAGATTGAAGAAAGGCAAGAATGAAAATAGACCAGTTTGGAGGCAAGAAGCATGAGAAGATGATAACCTGGATTAGATTGTAGGAGTGGAGATAGAAGTATATGTATTTGATATCTATTTGGGAGGTTTAGCTCTTAGGATTTGCTAATGCTCTGGATGAGAGTGGCAAGGAAAAGGGAAGAATCCAGATTAGCTCTTTGGTTTACTGTTTGAGCAAGTAGGTAGATTAGTGGTACAAAATGGATCAAATAATATCAAAATGAGGAAGACTGTAGGAGACACAACTGTGTTGTGGCCCTGTAATGTCTGAGGTGCCTATAAAGTACCCAAGTGGATGTATCTTTTAAATAGTTGTATATGTAAGTATGGAGTTCAGAAGGGAACTCAGTAAATTTCTGAGATTGTTTGGTATATAAATGACATTTAAATCCATTGAATGGTCCCCTAGGAAGAGAGTGTAGATACAGAAGAAAAAAGGGCAGAAGACAGTTCTGGAATGTGCCAATATTTAGAGGTTGGGAACCCAAGAAACAAAAAAAGGATATGACAAGGAGCAGTAAGTGTGTGAGAAGGAGAACCAGGAGAGTGTGGTATTAAAAAAACTAAAAGAAGATAATTCAAAACAGAGATTGATCAACTGTATCAAAGGCTTCTGAGAGATAAAATTAGAGAAGGGTAGATAAATGTCTCTTGGATGTGGCATCAGAGATTTTGATAACCTTGTTAAGGGCAATTTTTGTTATGTGATATGTACAGAAACCAGATTGTAGTGGGTTGAAGAGTGAATGGGAGATGAGAAAGGGGATACAATAGTGCCAGCAGCTTCTTAGAGAAGTTTAGCATTGAGGGGGTAAATAGAAATGAGGTAGTAGCTAAAGAGACTAGTGGGGTAGGGAGGGATTTTTTAAAGGCAAATATTAGAACCTATTTGTATGGTAATGGGAAAGATCCAACAAAGATGAGGAGTTCGATGATGGAGGCGAATGAGGATAACTTCATGGGTGAGGTCATGGAGGAGATCTAAGGGACATAAGGAAGCATTGCCATTTGCTAGGAAGAGAGAACATTCTACTGTTGAAAGTGTACCAAAAAAAAAAAATAAAGATATAGGTACAAATATATTTACAGGCTTGTTTGTGGGGAATCTACAAGGTACTAATCAAATGATTTATATTTTCTCCTTCAACTATGGGGCAAGATCATCAGCTAAGATTGAGAATGTGTGATATTGGGCACTGGGAAAGAAAGCCTTCTGGTAGCCAGATATGAGCAGGATTTCTGAGTGCTAATCTCAAGTCTGAGATCATGAGTTTCATGTGGAAACAGTTAGCTGGGTTGTGTGATTTTCACCAGTGTTGTTACATTAGTGTAATGCACACAGAAGGCAAATTGTGAGGCTCAGCCAGGGTTGAGGTTTTGGCAAGTGAGTATGATGGATCAAGAAAGAGGAAAAGGAGTCTAGGGTATTACAAGTGAGTGATTATCGCAAGGGACCATTGTGTCTAAGCTGCACAAAGAAGGAAACAGACAGATGGAGGGTAATGGGTGGTGGATGTTGATGGAATGGAGGATTAGATTATGTAAAAATGCAGTAATAAGACTAAGCCAATGAAATGGGAAGGGGTGGTTGGAGAGTAGATGTTTGAAATTGAGATGACAAGGGTACCACCTGTGTAGATGATGACAAAGTCTAGTATGTGACTATGGGAATGTCTGACTGAGGTAAAGTAAAGTAAAAGGTCATCAGGGATGAGGAGAATGACAAGAATCACAGAAGTGAAGCAAAATAAGAACCAATATCTACCTGTAATGGAAGTGCTATTATTATGCAGTTAACAGAAAAATTGAGGTTTACATAGGTTAAGTAACTTGCCCAAAGTCAAGGTGAGTAAATGCCAGAGTCAACTTTTTCTGACTTCAAAAGTCTTGGTCTTATCCAAGACCAAGCTGTAGTGTGACCACAAATTCCTTTACTACAAATAAAGACATTGCCTCTTTAACAAAATAGTAGCTAACATTTACTGAGCATATATATATGCCAAGCACTGTTCTAAGGGCCTTACATGTGTTTAACTCACTTAATCCTTCCAGAATCTTAAGAGGCAGGTATCATTAGTACTCACATTTAACAAATGGGGTAAGTGGAGTTCAGATAGCCCTTAGGTTAACTTGCCCAACGTCACACAGCTAGGCAGTGGTGAGGTCAAGGTTCAAACCTGTATTCATTTAACCCCCAGAACCAGCTTCTTTCTCATCATGCTTATCTTGTTTTTCAGAAAGCCAGTCTCCAGAGAGAAGAAAAGATTTGTTCTTTTATTGAACTTCAGTTTAAAGAAAAGAATTCCTTTTTCCAAACCTGCTCATGATTTTCTACTGTGAAACCAGAGGATCTAAATACAACACGGTCCTTTTCTCTTTTTGTCACTAAAGAGCACTGAGTCTAGAGCAAGTTTCCTTTCTCCCTAAAATTGTACACTTCTCTTCCTTTGCACCTATGCTCTATGGCAGGGGTTTTAAAATTTGTTAAGTGATTCCCCAGCGCATAAAATCATTAGAAAAGCTATTCAGGGATGGGAAGCATGGGTCCCACCTGCTTGCTCATCCCACCCTGCCACTGCACCACTGCTCTCCTACTTAGAAATCATAGTACACTTACTCTCTACCAGAAGGATCTTTCAAACCAAGACTGACTGTGGGGTATTCTACGAGGTTGTCCCACTTTTCCAATTGAATAGAGATACCAGGATCAGTATTAAGCTTTCCAACCTTAACCAGACTGTGATCAGCTTCACGCCTACCTTTACCAAAATCAAAATGAAAAAATGGGGTGGGCAAGGTAATGGGTTGAGGCTGTCTATTCTGTGCATCCTCAAAGTCTAGAAGAAAACTGAAAAGGTCTCAGGCTGACCCTGATGAATGAAATAGTTTCACTTGGAAATTTGGACTCCTCACTTCTAAAAAAGTGATTCCTACTGGAATTGCTGAGAAATCTGAGGACTAACTTATTGAAGTTAGTTAGCAAACTGCCTCATTCCAAGTTGGACCTAGAGTAAGTTTTGTATCCCAAGCATTTCTTAGCCGCAGTTCCATGAGTTCCTGTCTGCCCTCAGTCTGAGGGTGAGGACTCTGGCATCTGATACTCCACAGGTATTCATTTGGACCTTGGCGGCACCTTGCAGCTTTCCACAGGGGCCAACCTAATTTACATAAACAACGTAACATTTCCTTTAGCTCTTTCACTGTTAGTGACATCTGGGAAAATTAACTTTTTTTCAGCACAGAACCTTTGGGGCCACCCATGTAAATAACACACAGTATCTTAGATGAATTAGAGGTGAAAGGAAATGGTTGGTCCAAGACATAGCAGCAAGACCTCCCTGCAGATTGTTCCTAGTAAAATGACAAATTTCTCTAAACTCATTAATCTCTCTAACGTAGTAGACAACCTTGCGTCCACTGTGAGCTTGATACTTAACATGTGACAACCCTGGAAGCCCCTGCAGTCAATGTTCCCCATTCACACTCCACTTGTTCCTGTGTACTGCTTAGAGGGTAAATAATAAAACTTCAGTTTTCTGAATTGTGCTGTTCTTTTTTTAAAAATATATTTTTATTGATTTCAGAGAGGGAGAGAAAAATAGAAAATGATGAACAAAATAGACCCAGAGACATAGAAGCATGGAACAGACTGATGAATCTCAGAGTGGGGGGGGGGTGTGTGGGGAGATTAATGGGGGAATTTATATGCATATGTGCATAGCCCATAGACACAGACAATAGTGTGTTGAAGGCCTGGGAGGGGTGGGTACAGGGTGAAGAGGATCAGTGGAAAAAGGGGAGGCATTGTAATATTTTCAACAATAAAGATACATTTACAAAACATAAAGATGTGCCCCACTTTATTAAAAAGTTTAATATGTAAAAATCTTAAAAAACACAAATATCAATGATTAGAGAAAATCATTGATTGGCTGCCTCCTGCTTGGCCTGTACTGGGGATTGAGCCCAAAACCCAGGTATGTGCCCTGACAGGGAATCAAACCATGACCTCTTGGTTCATAGGTCAATGCTCAACCACTGAGCAACACCAGCTGGGCTGGATTACACTTAATTCTAAATTCTTTCACATCCATGATCTTATGCAAAGTTTCCAATAACCCTGGGATTGGCATTATTATCTTCACATAGTACATGTGGATACTGAGAGTCAGAGTTGATAAATGGCTTGCCAAGATCTCATAGCCAGGAGTAGTGCTAGTGCTGAAGACATGTCTGACCTCAGAGCTCTTTTCTCTCTAACACAGTGGTTCTCAACCTTAGCTGCACATTAGAATCACCTGGGAATCTTTTTAAAATCCTGATTTCTGGGCCTCATCCTCCGGAAATTCTGTTTCTTTGTTATGGGTTGAGGCCACAACATTAGTAACAAAGATAACAGAATTTCTGGAGGATGAGGCCCAGAAATCAGGATTTTAAAAAGATTCCCAGGTGATTCTAATGTGCAGTCAAGGTTGAGAACCACTGCATCTAACATAATACTTATCAACATCAGAATAACTCTAAGATATTTTTTCTCCCATCTGCTATATATTTATTGACCACAGCTCTTGTGTGCATGAATCATTGACTTGGGTAGTAATACAGTAATTCTGTCTCAAGAACAGTTTTTCCAGTGTGTTACATGTTTCCTAGATTAGTTTAAAAAGTAAAAAATTACCCAGTACATTTTCTCTCAAAAGTTATTTACCTTCAAGCCCAGCTGGCATGTCTCAGTGGTTTAGCATCGACCTATGAACCAGGAGGTCAGGGTTCTATTCCTGGTCAGGGCACATGCCTTGGTTGCAGGCTCAATCCCCATAGGGGGTGTGCATGAGACAACCAATCAATGATTCTCATCATTGATGTCTCTCTCTCTCTCTCCCACCCTTCCTCTGTGAAATAAATTAAAAAAAACCCATATATTTTAAAAATTCATGCTCTGGTTGGGAAAATTCAGGGTGGAGGCTGATTCTAGCACTTGTTACACATAATTTATATAGATGTGTGCTTATCTTGTCTCACTCTAGAAAGACTCATCTGTATTAGAAGACAGCATGTACCATCAGTATTGAACTCTTAATATACTATTTAGGGAAAAGAAGTGATTCCATAAAGACTGTCACCTTATGTAGCCCAGGTAGTCTGATAACACTTTCCTACAGATCACTCAGTCTGGAAGCTCTTGCATAAAGCTGAGAGCAGTAATCAATTTTTCCACTTTAATAAGCAGGAAAGAAAAGGTCTTTGGTCTCTGAGAGATCCTTGACATACATAGGTAAATCCCTGCCCAGATCAACTCCAACTTAAAATCCAAGATTTAGCCCTGGCCGGCTTGGCTCAGTGGATAGAGCATCCGCCTGCAGACTGAAGTGTCTCAGGTTTGATTCCTGTCACAGGGGACATGCCCAGGTTGTGGGCTCTATCCCCAGTGGGAAGCATGCAGGAGGCAGCCGATCAATGATTCTCTCTCACCATTGATGTTTCTATATCTCTCTCCCTCTCCCTTTCTGAAATCAATAAAAATGTATTTTAAAAAATAAAAAATAAAATCCAAGATTTAGATTTCTGGCTTTATATCCATCCTTTATTTCCCTTTCCCAACTCACTTCCAAAAAGCTAACCTGAAAAGCATTTCTTTGAGCCACTTGGGCATTTTACTCTTCAATGAAAAGTGCACACAAGATGTGTGCCACCTTTCACACAAAGGCTGGCCCCTGTGTGCTCACATGGCTTCATCCACATACCTAGTTGATAATCCTGTGAGAGTCTAGTTGAAGGGGGATGTGGAATTAAAAGATTGATCAAGGTTTTAAAATTGAAAATGATCAAAGTTTGAGACAGGAAGGTTGGGGCCCAATCGGGTTAGAGCACATAAACCTCATTTACATCTTTCTCTACAGTTTTGAGAAACTGACAAGTGGATTGATAGACTGAGTCACCATCTGCAGGACCCCTCCCCCACACTCCTTACCACCACCTCCTAACCCCCCAGGCCCACCATTTCTGAACTTTACAGTCTGGAAGAATGAAGCTTGCTTTATATGGGCTGATTCACATGCTTGAAGAATTCCTGTCCTGAAAAAGAGAAAAAAAAGGTGACAATTTTCCTTTTCTGGTAGCAGACTGTCTTTAGCATTCCAAATAAAATGTTTGCAGATCCAATTGAGACCTGTGTTTAAGCATTTCCATTCTAAAAATTAGTATCACTGAAAATAAAATTATTCCTCCACAAAAAATGCTAACTAGAATATAATAGTTATCTTTCTGCCATATAAACAAGAACCTCTGCCCTTTTCATCATTGTTTCCCTGGCTTGACAGAATTGAAAATTTTTGCCAAACATTTGTATTTTCAAAATGTGAAGCAATAATGCAATGGGCTATTTAAATTCCTTTAATGTGTAAGATTTTAAAATAGCATGCTGTTGAATTTTTATAGACTAGTGGTGATTATAGAAATGAACTGGGCAATATAGCATTTTCATAAGGATTGCAGTTTTATCACCATTTCTTCGCAAATTTAAGACAAATTAAGCCTCAAGGATCCTCTCAACGATGTTTTGTTATTTTTTTTCTTCATTTTAATGATTCTGCATGCTTGGAGTCAAGTTGAGACTATTTGGAGTAGTTACAGTTACTTTTTTTAGGTGAAAACTGACCCTCCACTTATTTTTCAAAATGAGCAGTGTTTTCTTAATGCTACTGAAAATCTGAACTAAGAGTTAG
This sequence comes from Myotis daubentonii, assembly GCF_963259705.1. NCBI lineage: Eukaryota > Metazoa > Chordata > Mammalia > Chiroptera > Vespertilionidae > Myotis > Myotis daubentonii. The sequence continues at coordinate 25,591,241 of NC_081861.1, read as the reverse complement.
GACACCTGAGTTCCAGTCCTGGCTCTGACTAGCTAGCTGTGTCATCTTGAATGAGACACACACACACACACACACACACACACACACACACACACACACTTTATCTGTAATAGGAGATGATCCCTAACATCATTACCAGCTCTAATAGCCTATATTTTGAATTAAATATAATAGTTATGACAAGACCTATCAGCAGTTGCCATACTGGGGCTAAATGAAGAGGACAGGGTCTGGACAACTGAAGAATAGGACAAACTGGCAGCCAAGGATCTGCCAATCAGCTGCAAGGAGTGCAGTTAGTCAAGTGCCTTCATCTATTAGTAATACCTTAGGATCTGCTTAGGCCATGCTCTATGTGGAGAGGCTCCAGCCAGTGACTCAGCATTATAAGTGTACTAAGGCCTAGCCATTTCTGCCCAACATGGTACTCCTCTAATGGGCAATATTTGATCCAGATTTCATGTTGAATTGTTTGAGACTTTCTCAGATTTGCATCATGGTTTGAGTTTTCCCCCCCTGCTCAATTCTGCTTCCTCCCCATTTTATCTTTCATAGGTGTTACCCACCAAGCTTCCATACCTCTCATACCCCTAACTCTCAGTGCTTGCTTCCTGGAGGACCCAGCTGACAAACATATAGCAGTATTTTAAGGGCAGACACAAAAGGAAATCTCAAGACTCATGGAATAGATGATAATTAGACTAGTCCCGCTGGAGTGGAGCATTCAGGTCAACAAGCAGTTGAAAATCAAGCTGGAAAAAAAAAAGATAATCAAGCTGAAAAGATAGGTTGGGGAGTCAGATTAGTGAGGTTAATTGACAATGTCACACGGACATATAGTTAAGGTTGGTGCCAGATTGGAGCCCCAGGTCATCCCAGCCACATCTTAAATCACTTACCAGGCCAGCAATTGGCTGTCTACATAAACAGAAGATGGCTACTTCTGCAGCCTATGTGATGTACCTATATCAATGATTCCCAAAAGGCCCCCTGGATGCATCATTATCAGCTGGGGAGCTTGGTGAAAATGGATACTCCTCAGTTCTGCCCTAGGCTTACTGAATGGGAGTCTCTGAGGATAAGAAACACTATCTCCCACTTTTCTTTGGCTGGAACCACCATTTTCCAGTAATTCGCCAAAATAACACAAAGGGAAAGAGGAGAGGCACCCACTACGTGTTCTCTAGGTCTTTTAGAAAACATGGACTTGTTCCTTTGGCCACATAAATGCAAATATACAAGAAAGGTGATATTGTGGACATCAAGGGAATGGGCACTGTTCAAAAAGGAATGCCCCACAAATGTTACCATGGCAAAACTGGAAGAGTCTACAATGTCATCCAGCATGCAGTGGGCATTGTGAACAAGCAAGTTAAGGGCAAGATTCTTGCCAAGAGAATTAATGTACGTATTGAGCATATTAAGCATTCTAAGAGCTGAAATAGCTTCCTGAAACGTGTGGAGAAAAATGATTAGAAACAGAAGGAAGCCAAAGAGAAAGGTACCTGGGTGCAATTGAAGAGTTAGCCTGCTCCACCCAGAGCAGCACACTGTGAGAACCAATGGAAAGAAGCCTGAGCTACTGGAACCCACTCCTTATGAATTCATGGCATTAAAAAAAAAAGACCTCTGTACTAATAAAAAAGAAAAAGAAAGAAGCAACACCCCCACTGCCCTTTCCTCACTTCCTCTAGAAATCTGCTGTACAACAATGTGAATATAATCAATATTACTGAACTATACACTTAAAATGGTTAAGATGGTAAATTCAAAGTATGTGCTTTTTCCACATTTGAAATAAATAAAACAACTCTTGGAAAGTTCTGGGAACTTTTAAACAAAGTCCAAGAAATTAAAAAAAAAAGAAAGTGGGAGAGAGGTGATGAACATATTATGTTCTTTGCTTCAACAGTGTAAGTTTGTTGTTTGCCCTTACACTTATTGTCAATGCAGACCTAGAATCTTTAGATTGCAGACATGAATCTATTGTATTCATGACAAAATGTGGAATCAAGGCACGGAGCTCATAATAATAGTTGAGTGAAGTTTAATATTTCCTTGCACCTATAATCTACATATAGAACAATCAACAATGACCTGAGCCCTTAAAGAGCCTCTTAAAGAACCATTAACTTAAAAAATATTTACATGTCAGCTATATTTGGATACACCACTAGATGGTACAAAAACCTAGTTTTCTGGTCATGACTTGCTTGTTATGAAGGCTATGAAAGAGTATTTAATTTGAAATACTCTGAATATGTCCTTTGTGAAGTTGGAAAGTGAAATACATTGAAATAACATCTGGAAAAAAATAGCATTACATTCTTACTTTCTGTTAGTTTGCCTTCCAGCTTGCTAATGATAGAAAGGGTACTTTTGGGAAGACAATTGGGACACATTTTCAAAATTTCCCAACCTTTTGGCTGGGGTTTTGTGTCCCCCCAATCTAATAGAAATAGTGATATTTGCACTCTAACAGGCTTAACCTCAATAGCTACTAGGATTATTGAAATTATGGTAGAAGCATTTTCAATTCTAGGTCAGAAGAGCTTGGTATTTTAAGAGTATATTGTCTTTTTAAATTATTATTGAAAAGAGAAATGGTTTGCAGTTCCAAAAGGGGAAATAGCAGGATTCCATTTATATAAAGTTAAAAAAAAATAGGCAGAACAAATCTATGTTATAAAATGTCAGGGTTCTAAATGGAATAAAGCTTGAATTTTAAAATGAAACAAACAAACAAAAAACACCTACCATCTGGAAATAAAAACAGAACAAAAAACCACACACCTATATTAAACAAGTCGGTTAATAGGGGGAAGAATCAGAAGTTATACATTTTCTGAAAAAATAATGGTAATGAAAACACTCCATATCAGAATCTATGGGATACATTTAAATACTCAGAGGAAAATTCATAACCCTTAAAGCCTATATTAAAAAAAAATACAAGAATTAATTTTTTGACTAAAAAATCTTGAAAAAAACACACAAGGTAAACTAAAAAAGAGTATAGGAAAGACCATAATACAGATAAAAACAAAAGTCAAGATTTCCTGAGGAGGAGAGTAAGTGGCTGAAAGGGGGCACGGAGGACGGGTACCTTGGGAGTACTAGTAATGTTCTGGGTGCTGATTACTCATGTGTTTTCCCTTTCTGACAATTCATTGAGTGGCCACTTTAGATATGTGCCATTTTCTATATGTGTGCTAAATTTCATTTACATTTTTATTTTTCAGAAAACATGGGGGGAAAGCTCCTTGACTTTGATCTTGGTGATGATTTTTTGGATATGACACCAAGAAAGTAGTCAACAAAAGTAAAATTAGACAAGTGGGACTATATCAAACTAAAAAGCTTCCACATAGAAAAGGAAACAATCAACAAAATGAAAAGGCAACCAGTGGCATGTGAAAAAATATTTGCAAACCATATACAGGCATACCGTGGAGATATTGTGGGTCTGGTTCCAGATTACCACAAAAAAGTGAATATCGTAATAAAGAGAGTGACAATTTTTTGGTTTCCCAATGCATATGTTATGTTTACTCTATATTGTAGTCTATTAAGTGTGCAATAGTATTTACATACCTTAATTTAGAATAGCTTATTGCTAAAAAATGTTAACCATCATCTGAGCCTTTAGCAAGTTATAATATATTTTTTTTAAGTTATAATATTTTTGATGGTGGAGGGTCTTGCCTCAATATTGATGGCTGCTGATTGATCAGGGTGGTGATTGTTGAAGTTGTGGTGGCTGTGGCAATTTCTTAAAGTAAGAGAACAATGAAATTTGCATTTCGATGGACTCTTCCTTTCACAAACTATTTCTCTGTAGCAGGTGATGCTGTTTGATACCATTTTACCCTCCATATTAGCAATAAGGCTGTTTCACTTTCTTATTGAAGGGGAAAATAAGACATTTGGAGAGATAGCTACCTGAATCTGTGCCAGTAACCTGCCTTCTGCCTTCTGATGCACACTCTTGCTTGGCGATAAACTCCATTCTTATCAAGCTCCATTATCTGTGATGCCTGTCCTGCCTTGCAGAACCTGTTTCCTGGAATAGTCCCATTGTACAGAGGCCATGAACCATGAACCATATACAATCCCCAGAGGGGCTGGCACCAGTGCTGGCAGGCCTCTGGGTGTGGTCTCACTTCCCCCATCCCAACTCATGGGGGGCTGCAAAGGGTCTGGAAGCCTGATCCATATTTGGGGGACAAAGGAACTAAAGGGTATAAAGGAAAAGCTTCGTCCATATTCATCACTCAGGATTTGGGGACTGACTCCCCTGAGTCACGGCGCTAGCGCAATCTGCAATAAAGGCTACTTTTCTGAATACCCTCTGAGTGCCTGGCTGATTAATTCTCCCGTGTTGCCTGGCAGCTTATTTACAACATTAATTTGGTGCATTGGCTGGGAAAATATCAGTTGTGCTGCCCACTTAGGGCACCGCTGGTAAAGGCCAACAGCCAGTTCCATTCACCCAGGCCCTCCTGGAGACGGGAAAGGTGCACCTCCAGTGATTTGCTGGATTCCAGTATTCACTGGGCCCAGATGACCAGACCCACACTTGTACCCCAGTGGACTCCAAGGAGGACAGAAAAGCCCTTACTGGAACCAGACATCTGACCAGTGAGTTTTCCCCCAGGGGAACCAGTTCGAGCTCAGGCTTGTCTTTCGGGACAGAAAAAGTGGCTGATCACCACTTAGGCAAAATATTTGCCTCAGTTCAGGGACTTTCCATGGGTGGAAGTCAAAACTTAGACTGACTGGTGTGTGAATTTGAATGTAAGAGCCTGTGTGAAGCGAAAGCTACCTTGTGTTTGTCCTGTGTCTCGTTAACTGGAAGGGATTACACAATGTAACTGGAAATATGGAAAGTAGTTCCTCCAAACCTACTGTTTTAGAATGCATGTTAAAGAATTTTAAGAAAGGTTTTACTGGGGACTATGGGGTGAAGTAAGTTCCCTGGAAGTTAAGAAAGATGTGTAAAATAGACTGGCCATCTTTTGGGGTAGGATGGCCAGCAGAGGGCACATTGGATGTCCCCCAATCAGGAATGTTTACAGAGTTATAACAGGAGACCCAAGTCATCCCGACCAGCTCCCCTACATCAGTCAGTAGCTGGAAATAGCTCCGCTCAAGCCACCTTGAATCCGGCTATGTGTGTGTAAGAAGAGACAGAGTAAAGTTTTAGTGGCAGGAGAAAAGAGGCAGGCAGGAGAAAAGAGACAGTTAGGAGAAGAGAAGCGGAACCCCCTGAGAAAAGCTGCCAGTTTTACCACCTCCATATGTGCCTCAAGTGGCACCCAGAGTTCCTTTGCCCTGTTAAGGAAGCTTAGATACATCACCTCCTTCCGTCTCTCCGCAACCGGACTCTCCAGAGCCAGCTGGATGGCACTTGTGTTCAGCTGATCGGAGACCCAGGCCACCCCCAGCTTTCCAGATGCCTCTCTGGGAGACTTGGGGTCCCCAAGTGCTTGGAGAAGATGGGATCCTATAAGAGGGGGGATTGGCCTTTTACTATCAGCCTTTTACCACCACTAATCTCCTGAATTGGAAACATCACACTCCTATTCTGAAAAACCTCAGGCCATGGTAGACCTCCTAGAGTCAATTTCCAGACCCATAAGCCCACCTGGGTTGACTGCAAGCAACTCCTTCTCATGCTTTTTAACACTGAGGAGTGCATGGGAATAATAACGGAAGCTCAGAAATGGCTCCAGACTCAGGCCCTGGCAGGGATATTAGACACAGACAGATGGGCCAGGGAGGCCCTCCAAGATGAGGAAACTAGATGGGACCCTAACTCAGAAGACGGAAGGGCCAGGCTAGAGAGATACCTACTGGCTTTCCTCCAAGGGCTCAGGGCCGGGGCCAAGAAGCTCACCAATATGGCTAAGACTTCTGAGGTCTTCTAGAAACCTGATGAAAGTCCAGCAGCCTTCTATGAGAGACTCTGTGAGGGATATAAGATCTGCACTCCTTTTAATCCTGAAGCCCCAGAAAATCAAACTATGGTCAATGCAGCCTTTGTAGGTCAGGCTCAGCCTGACATAAGGAGAAAGCTACAGAAGCTTGAAGGATTTGCGGGGGGGGGGGGGGGGGGGGTGGGGTGTGTGTGTGGGGGGGGGGGGGGGCACGCAGCCAAGCTGCTAGAAATAGCAAACAAGGTTTTCATCAACTGAGACAGGGTGGCTAAGGAGGAAGCAGAGGAGAGACTGAAAAAGAAAGCAACCTTGATAGCAGCAGTGATTAAGGAATCAAGCTCCCAGACAGATAAGAAAGGGAAACAAGGACCCAGGCCAGGGGAAAGGAGGACAAACTTTAAGCAGGATCAGTGCGCCTATTGTAAGGAATCTGGACACTGGAAAAATGAATGTCCAAATCACCAGAAAGGGAAGTCAGGGTCATCCAACCCACCCAGCCGCAGATCTCATTGGGCTGGCGGCAGTCAACTCTGACTAGGTCAGACTCGGCTCTTTCCAACTGGGACCCCACAAGCCCATGATCAGAATGAAAATTGGGGGCCAGACTGAACTTTATGTTTGATACAGGGACTGAGCACTCAGTAGTTACTCAGAAGGAAGCTCCTCTCTCAGGAAAGGAGGCCACCATTATTGGAGCTTCCAGGAACCAGACCTGTAGATCATTCTGCCACCCTCATTGGTGGCCACCAAATTATTCATAAATTCCTGTACTTGCCAGATTGTCCAGTGCCTCTAATGTGTGGAGACCTTTTAGCCAAGATGAGGGCAGAGATCACCTTTGCCCCAGATGGCTCAGCACAGTTGTGCCTAGGTGAGGAGACCTTGCCAATGATCCTGTCCTTAGCAGTGCCCAGGGTGGAGGAATGGAAACTTTATACCTCCTAGTCAAAGGACTCACCATTAGAGCCTGAATTAGAGGAAGAATTCCCACTGGTCTGGGCAGAAGGAAATCCTCCTGGCCTGGCCAAGGACCATGCCCCAGTACTAATTGACTTGAAGCCTGGGGCACAGCCTATCAAAATCTGCCAATATCAGATTCCAAGGGATGCATGCCTAAGAATCCAGGTCCACTTAGACCAGCTGCTTCAGTGGGGACTTCTTAAACGGTGTCAGTCTCCGTGGAACACCCGCTCTTGACCATCAGAAAGCCTGGGACTAATCATTACCACCCAGTACAGGACCTGTGGGCTGTTAATGAGGCTGTTATAACCCTGCACTGGCACTGTCGAACCCCTACACTCTTCTGGGACTCATTCCATCAAAGGTGGAATGGTTTACATGTCTAGATCTGAAAGATGCCTTTTTTCTGCCTTCAGTTGGCACCCTCCAGTCAGCCCCTGTTTGCCTTTGAGTGGAAAACCCAACTACGGGGGCCAAGGAGCAGTTCACCTGGAGCAAACTGCCACAAGGGTTCAAGAACTCCCCAACTCTTTTTAGCAGAGCACTAGCATCTGATCTGTCCAAATTCCCAGGACAGGACTTGGGGTGCATTCTACTCCAATATGTAGACAACCTCCTACTGACTAGCTACACGCAAGCTCAGTGCTGGGAAGGAATGCAAGCCCTTCTGAGACTCTTAACTGAAACAGGTTACCAGATGTCCAAGGAAAAGGCACAATTCTGTCAGAGAGAAGTCAAGTACCTAGGTTTCTGAATCACCTGAGGTAAACGAAGACTAGGGACTGAAAGGAAGCAGGCAGTATGTGCTATTCCAGTCCCCAGCACCTGGCGGCAGATTCGGGAATTCTTGGGAGCAGCAGGATTTTGTCACCAAAAAGGGAAGGACTCAGTGTCAGAAGGAAACAGTTGTGAAGACGCAGCAGTCAAGTTGGCTGCTAAAGAACAAGTACCACTGTCGCAGGTCATGTTGGCCCCCGAATTACCTGAACCTCCGAAATACACTTTTCAGGAAGAGGAATGGGCCCAGCAAGAAGGGGGTAAGAGGACGAAGGAAGGTTGGTGGACACTTCCAGATCATAGGGTCTATGTTCCAGAACAGTTAGCCCATAAGGTAGACCTCCAGCAGCATGAACTTACTCATTTAGGGAAGACTTCCCTAGAGGCTTTGTCAGGCAGATACTATCTAATTGCCCATCTTTCCTCCTCATGTGCCTCAGTCTCTCAGCGCTGCCTCCTCTGTGCACAGAACAATGCCAAACAGGGTCCTGTAGGACTGATGAGAGTACAGCGCTGTGGGCAAGCTCCCTTTGAGGACCTAGAGGTAGATCTTACAGAAATAGGTCATAGCAGAGGGAATAAATATCTTTCAGTCTTCATCTGTACTTTTTCAGCCCGGGTCGAGGCATATCCTACTCGCACAGAGAAGGCAAGAGAAGTCACTAAGGCATTGCTGAAGGACATAATTCTGTGGTATGGAATGCCTCTAACCATAGGATCAGATAATGGCCCAGCCTTTGTAGCCAAAGTGGTAAACAAGTAGCTAAGGTCTTAGGAATTAAATAGAAGTTATATACAGCTTACAGACCCCAGAGCTCAGGGAAAGTAGAGTGCATGAACCGGACTCTCAAGCAGGCTATGGCTAAGCTATGTCAAGAGACAACCTTACCCTGGACAGATATCTTGCCTCTTGTACTCCTGTAGGTACAATGTGCCCCGAAGGCCAGGGTAGGTTTCTCTCCCTTTGAAATTCTATATGGCAGACCCCCTCCCTTAATTCAGCCAAAGGGAGATTTGGGGGAAATAGGAAACTTAGAAATCCAGAAGCAATTACAAGGACTTGGGAAAACTACCTTTGAAGTCCACAGATGGATTACTGACCAATTGCCCATCTCTTTAGGAATGGCTATGCACCCTCATAAACCTGGAGACCAGGTTTGGGTAAAGGATTGGAAAAAGTAGACCCTTAAGCCAACTTGGAAGGCACCCTATCCAGTCATACTAATCACCCTCACAGCTCTCAAGGTTGCAGGATTGAACACCTGGATCCACAACTCCCAGGTGAAAGCAGTCCACAAGCCAAGTGACACCCAGCCTGAATGGAAGGTGACCTCCGACGAGAAACACCCCCTGCAGACCACCCTCAAGAAAATGGCAGACTTGGCTGACCAACTTGTTCCAAGGAATTCAGATAACATCCTGCTGAATTCTGCCTTACACTAATATTTCTTTCTTATCTCCCCCCCCTAAAAGTAATATACTCTGGTATTTCTGGATAATCATTGTTTTTATCTTTCTAATAATTCTTATTTTGTCTTTTTATGAGTGTTGCCAGAACTCTAGACTAGTACCAGGAGGAGAACTCTTCTGCCTCTGCTGGGACACAGAAACACTATAAATTACTACCTCGTACACGGCAAAGGAATTTATTGCTGTCCCTGACCAAGATGAGACTGGTTCTTTTACTGTCACTAATTGCCCTCCCCTTCTTGCCTGGTATCTTAGCTGGCCATTGGAGGTCGGGTCCCAGCGACAAACCCAGAAGAGAATGCTCATGTTTTAAGGAGGGCCAGACCCAGAATATCGCTGACTATAATCCTGCCTGTTACCAAGATATTGCCACTTACTGTGAGTGGCAAGGAAGAATTTATAGCACAGGAGCCAACTGGTACCCATCTATGACCTCAACTAGCTCCTTCATGCAGAAAAATAAGTGCATAGGTCACAATTTTCAAAACATATGTGGGGATACCAAGGCTAAGAGGGCTCTAAAAATAACCCTGGGCCACCAGATAAGAAAAAAAAAAGCGTGGGAAAAGGAGACATATGTATAACTTTAGACAATAAATTTTTTAAAAAAGAAAAGGGCTACACAAGTTGCTGAAGGTATGACAGAAAGAAAGAATATTAGAGTAGAAATACTTAATGGAAGGTCTGGGGCATGGTTATGGATTTTTGAAGGACACAGAAAGAAGGTTTGAAGGCTGATTTGAAAGTGTGAAATTTGTGAAGGTTGTGTATGTGATGAGAAAGAAAAGAGAAATGTTGAAAGAAAGAAAGAAAGAAAGAAAGAAAGAAAGAAAGAAAGAAAGAAAGAAAAAGAAAGAAAGAAAGAAAAGGGCCATTTTACTCTGAGCAAGAGAGCCTGAGGCTTCAGTCTCCAAGCCTGACAGGACAAGGTTGCTGGATACTTCTTTATCCAGAATATTCAGCAGCAGAATTTTAAGACAGAGTGTACATAATGCCTCAGACCCCCACCCAGCAGGAGCTGCCCCCTGATGGTCAGTGTGTTCCCACCAGGGGCACACCGCTCAGCCAGAAGCCAGGCTCACGGCTGGCAAGTGCAGCGTCAGTGGCAGGGAGCGGGCCTAAGCTGGCAGTCAGACATCCCCTGAGGGCTCCCGGACTGCCTCAGTCTCTCAGCGCTGCCTCCTCTGTGCACAGAACAATGCCAAAGAGGGTGCAGGCCGGGCTGAGGGACCCCCCTGAGTACATGAATTTCATGCACCGGTTCTCTAATTGATAAATAGATAAAGAAGATATGATACATGCACACACATGCAATGAAATATTATTCAGCCATAAAAAAGAAAACCGTGCCCTTTGCAACAGCATAAATGAACTTGGTAAACATTATCTAAGGGAAATAAGCCCAGACAAAGTAAGACAAATACTCTATGATCTCACTTATATGTGGAATCTAAAAAAAAGCTGAACTCATAGAACCATAGAGTATAATGGTGGTTGCCAGGGGTATGGATGTGGGAGAAATGTGGAGAGGTTGGTTAATTATAAGATGAATAAAGTTCTGAGGATATAACATACAGCTTAATGACTATAGTTAATATTACCATATTTTATACTTGAAATTGATGAGATCTTAAGTGTTCTTGCCACACACACATATAAAAACGGTAACTATGTGAGGTGATGGTTACATTAATGAACTTGATTGTGGTAATGATTTTACAATGTATTCATATGTCAAATCATCATGTTGTACACTTTAAATATATTTTTGTCAATTATACTTCAATCAAGCTGGAAAAAATAAAAATGTCAAACTAATTTTAAAAGTTTATCAAAAGAGCCCTAGCTGGTTTGGCTCAGTGGATAAGCATCAGCCTGTGGAGTGAAGGTCCTGGGTTCGATTCTGGTCAAGGGCACATGCCTGGGTTTCAGGCTCATTCCCAGTAGGGGGCATGCAGGAGGCAGCCAATCAATGATTCTCTATTGATATTTCTATCATTGATATTTCTATCTTTCCCTCTTCCTTCCTCTCTGAAATCAATAAAAATATATTAAAAATAAGTTTATCAAAAGAGAAGTTATAATTTTATTATTCAGTTTTCCCCAGTACATTATTCTTCCCCTGATGCTTAGCATAGTATCTTTCATAGAGTAAGGATTCAATAAATGTTGAATCTTTTTTAATGGCTTTGTGTATCCTATTATTGAACCTACCATTATTAGAATGAGACATCTATCTACACTAATAAAAGAGAAACATGCAAATTGGTGTCACTCTGCTATGCCCACCAGCCAATCAGAGTGACTATGCAAATTAACCCAACAAAGATAGCGGCTAATTTGCATATGCAGGCATGGAATGAAGACTGAAGGCTCCGGCCAGAGTGAAGACTGAAGACTGAAGACTGAAGAGGCTTGGCTTCTTCGCTGCAGCCAGACCAAAGGCCTGGGTCCCGGGTGCTGGAGGAAAATTGGTGTCGGCAGCCAGGGGAAGGAAGGCCTATTGCACGAATCTTTGTGCAACGGAATTCTAGTCCTATCTAATAAAAGAGAAACATGGTAATTAGTTTATGTCTGCTACCCTTCCCATTGGCTAATCAGGGCGATATGCAAATTAACTGCCAGCCAAGATGGCGGCCGGCAGCCAGGCAGCTTGAAGCGAACACGAGGCTTGCTTGCTTCAGTGATGGAGGAAACCAACGTTCCCTGTCTGCCTTGCTGGCCTCTGAGCCTGCAGTTTGACACATTGTAATAAATATAGAAGCTAAACAAAACCCCAGAAACCTGTTTTCAGCGAGCCGGGATCTCAGAGCTGGAGTTATACATTGTTTCGAGTATAGAACCGAAACAAACCAGATACCTGTTTTCAGCAGCAGAGGCCTCAGAGCTGGAGCCAGAGCTAAAGCTGGCCCAGAATAAAAAAAAAAAAAAAAACCAACAGAAAAAAAGGAGCAGTTGGGAGCTTCAGTCACCTGCGAGCCTGAAAACAGCCCTCATCCCCTTACCCAGACTGGCCAGGCACCCCAGTGGGGACCCCCACCCTGAAGGGTGTGTGACCAGCTGCAAACAGCCATCATCCCCTCACCCAGGCTGGCCAGGCACTCCAGTGGGGACCCCACCCTGGTCCAGGACACCCTTCAGGGCAAACCAGCCAGCCCCACCCATGCACCAGGCCTCTATCCTATATAATAAAAGGGTAATATGCCTCCCGGCACTGGGATCAGCGTGACAGGGGGCAGCGCCCAAACCCCCTGATCGCCCTGCGGCTCTGTGTGTGACAGGGGGTGGGGCCACAACCTCCCTATCCGCCCTGCTCTGTTTGTGACAGGGGAAGGCGCCCCAACCTTCTGATCAGCCCTGCTCTGTGCCTGATACGGGGGGAGCTCCCCAACCCCCTGATCGCCCTGAGGCTCTGTGTGTGACAGGGTGTGGCGCCCCAACCCCCTCCCCCCACGGGACCTGCTCTGTGTGTGATGGGGTAGAGCCATAACCTCCCCATCTGCCCTGCCCTGAGTGTGACAGTGGCGGCGCCCCAACCCCCTGATCCGCCCTGCTCTGTGTGTGACAGGGGGTGGTGCCCCAAATCCCCTATCGGCCCTTCTCTGTGAGTGACACGGGGGAGCTCCCCAACCCCCTGATCGACCCTGCTCTGTGCGTGACTGGGTAAGGAGCCCCAACCCCCATGATGGGCCCTGTTCTGTGCGTGACAGGGGGCAGTGCCCCAACCCCCTGATTGGCCCTGCTCTGTGCGTGACAGGGGGTGGCGCCGCAACCTCCCCATCGACCCTGCCTTGAGTGTGACAGGGGGTGGTGCCCCAACCCCCCAATCGGCCCTGCCCTGAGCGTGACTGAAGGTGGCATCGCAACCTCCCGATCCGCCCTGCTCTGTGCATGACAGGGTGTGGCGCCCCAACTCCCCAATTGGCCCTGCTCTGAGCCCGACCAGGGGCTGCACCTAGGGATTGGGCCTGCCCTCTGCCACCTGGGAGCGGGCCTAAGCCAGCAGGGCGTTATCTTCCAAGGGGTCCCAGACTGCGAGAGGGCACAGGCCAGGCTGAGGGACCCCCCCCTTCCCCCCCGAGTGCACAAATTTATGTGCACCGGGCCTCTAGTATATATATATATATAAAGAGATAATATGCTAATTGGTCCTAATGGTGTCCCAGTTATGACCTTTCAACAGGCTGGGGTGCACAGGAGCTGGTGGGCGGGGACGAGGGCAGGGACTTGCACCACCAGGACATGAGGCTGCTGCCAGGGGTGGCCCCCTGCCCTGGTGGCGGTGTGCACAGGCCTGCCATGCCACCCAGCTTAGAGGGGGGCATCAGGACAGGCCACAGCAGCCCCCCCTCCCCCAGAGGATGCACATGCAGGCCTGCCATGCTGCCTGGCCCAGAGGGGGTCGTCAGGATGGGCTGCAGCAGCCTCCCCAGGAGAGGTGTGCACAGATCCACAGTGCTGTCCAGCCTGGAGTGGGGAGTCAGGATGGGGGTGGGGCCTCGGCAGAGAGCTCTCAGCACTCCTGTACCAGGGTCTGAAGGCAGGGAGAGAAAGGGAGAGCAGATGGGCAGTTAGGGAGTTTAGGCCAGGAGGGGAGTGCAGATAGGCAATTAGGGGGATCAGGCCAGGAGGGGAGAGCAGTTAGGGCCATCAGGCTGGCAGGGGAGCAGTGAGGGGCATCAGGCAGGCAGGAGAGTAGTTAGGGGCATCAGGCAGGCAGACAGGTGAGCGCTTAGGAGCCAGTGGTTCTGGATTGTGAGAGGGATCCCAGATTGGAGAGAATGCAGGCCAGGCTGAGGGACCCCCCCCCCCCCGCATGAATTTTGTGCACCAGGCCTCTAGTTATACATAATAAGAGTAATAATAACAATTTAAACAACTATAGCACTTTACAATTTGAGGCTCTCAATTCCTGACTTTCATGTATGTAGAGCAGGTTGCCTGGATCAGACAGGGATTGTAGATGAGATATTTGTCAAGAAAGAGTCCCCTAACCTGGAGATGGTGGCTATTCAGTGATAAAACAAGGAAAGAAAACACCTACTACATACTCATATGGGGTGAGTAACCAACCAGGACTGCCCTGGTTTTAGCACTGGAAGTCCAGTGTCCCATGAAACCCCTCATTCCCAGGCAAACCAGGATAGTTAGTCACCCTAAATCACTTTACATGTGTTAACTCATTAACCTTCACAGTAACACTATATAGGAGGTACTATTGTTATTTTCATTTTACCAATGATAAATGGAGGCTCAAAGGGGTTAAGTCACTTGTCTAGGGTCACACAGCTAGGAAGTAGTGAAGTCTCAACTCTAGTCCTAATTGGACTGACTCCAAAGTTAGTAGAGAGCTGAAAGAGACAGGTGATCTCAGTCAATGAGGACTGAATTACTGAAGTCCTCCTGTTACAAAGGATATTCTTTGACTTGCTCAAAGAACAACAGAGAATTTAAGACAACTGGAAAAAGTGCAAATTGGGATAACTTTCATGGCCCAGAGCTGAAAACTCTGATTCAGTACAGTCATTCTGGGCAAGGTGTCCATTAAAGCCTTCCAAAGGGGGGTAAGCTTTGCAGAGTTACTCCAGGACATTTTAAATTCATTAGAAAAGGGCAAAATTCCCAGAAGGTTGAAAGAATTTCCTCTGACAACACTTTTTAGATAACCTACCAAGTAGTATGGCCGAACTCCACCCAGAGTAGAAATTCAGAATCACAGTCACAGTTTGAGCTAATTATTGTTGTTTTTTCCAAATGATCCACAAAGACCTACTAGGGAACACTGTTGTCTTTCATTGAGAAATCAACATCATGACTGTTTTCTTATCTTTAAGGTTCATAAGGCCAGGATCCTACTATAGACTCAAAGTCTTAAGAGGAAATGCAAGGTTGGAAGCTCCAGGATGGAACTTTCAGTAGGCATATGGGCAGAAATAGCAAAAAAAGTACATGAAAACAAGTAAACAGAGGATGTATCAGAAAGAACTAGCAATGCCTTCCATACCACTGTAAGAGTGTAGGAAACTGTATACTTAAGAGGTACCATGAAGGAACATTCTGGAATTAATAATAAGCACACCATTTAAACATTTCCCAAGAAGCTTAGGTAGGATTTTGTGTCAACTTCCCATCAAAGCAATTTAATACATCCTACCCAAGTGCTCTACACCATGGTAGGTGGGACAAACTTCAGTGTTAACATGTCTGCTCATATCACTGACATTGAGATTGATTTCATCCTCAAAAGTTAAAGGTATGCCCTAACCGGTTTGGCTCAGTGGATAGAGCATCGGCTTGCGGACTGAAGGGTCCCAGGTTCGATTCCGGTCAAGGGCATGTTACCTCGGTTGCGGGCACATCCCCAGTGGGGGGTGTGCAGGAGGCAGCTGATCGATATTTCTCTCTCATCGATGTTTCTAACTCTCTATCCCTTTCCCTTCCTCTCTGTACAAAAATCAATAAAATATATATTAAAAAAATAAATAAATAAACATTCTTCTTAAAAAAAAAACTTAAAAAAAAGTGAAGGTAAGTCTTTCAAGACTCCATTAGCTAATATCATAACATATAACCATGCCAAAAGATTCCAGAAATTCGGGTACACTTTCTTGCTCATGAACCAACACCATTTTGTGACACAAAAAGAACAATCAACAGGTGTTTTAACCAGGCAAAAATCCCACCAATGAGTTCTTCAGACTTAGTTATTGCTACTTATTACCTGAAGTTGATAATTCTAAATAAACCAAAAAAAAGCATCATTGCCACCCACTTCTTAAAGGAAAGAGCCAACTTTCAGAAGGGCAATACCCATCTCTGCCTACTACAGTGCCTGGCACAGGGACATCCCATTCATTAAATTGATATTACTTTTGGCCAACAAATATAACAAGTAAACTGTACAGATCATTCCTGGATCTCTACCCAAGGCAGGGTTAGCTGCCTTCTTCTGAACTCCCATGGCTCCCTGGGCTTCCCCTATCATAGTGCTGGTCACACGTGTTGATCCCAATGGACTATTTCCTTGTCTGTCTTTCCCAACAGCTGTGGGCAAACTACGGCCCGCGGGCCGGATCCGGCCCGTTTGAAATTAATAAAACTATTGAAAAAAAAAGACCGTACCCTTTTATGTAATGATGTTTACTTTGCATTTATATTAGTTCACACAAACACTCCATCCATGCTTTTGTTCCGGCCCTCCGGTCCAGTTTAAGAACCCATTGTGGCCCTCGAGTCAAAAAGTTTGCCCACCCTTGCACTAGACTGTGAACTATGTCTGCCCTTATCATCACTGCACCCCAGTGCCATGTTTATGAATGGTTGAATGTATAGAATAGTAATTATACTCTATGTTCAAGAAGTACAAAGCTATGGAATACTATATTTGTCACTCTTTCTCCAGGTTTCCTTGCTCAGCCAAATCTGTGAACTTAGACAAATAACTTGGCTTCCTGGGAACCAGCCTCAGTTAGAGCAGTGGGCTCGGTGACAGACCTTCAAGGGGGCACAAGGCATTTTCTTACACTAGGACTCTGAGTGATCTAAGGCTGGAGGGAAGAATAGATTGCCCCTCCAGAAAAAGTTGACAGGGGAGGCTTAGTTCTTATGACTAGAAGAAGGGCCTTTGGATTCAGACAGGGCTTAAAGTCTATCTCTAGTATTTTCTGACTAACTGGGCATTACCTTAGCCTTCTAAAGCAAGCATGTCAAACTCATGGCCGGCCACGAGTTTGACATGCTTTCTCTAAAGCCTCATTTCTTTAATAGGGCTTGTTTTGAACATCTTATCATTGCCATTGACTATGCTCAAGATGAATTCATAATTGCTTGTGTGTTTAGAATTCTTACAATATTTGAGTAATAAGGGCTATGATTTACTGAGTACTCATCGTGTGGCAGGCTCTTGGCTCAGTGCTTTAGATGCATCAACTCATTGAATCTTCACAATAACCCTTCAAGGAAAAGATTTGTGTTGCTATTTTATAGATAAGAAAATTAAAGCTTGGAGCAGTGGCTCAGCCCCTGCAGCTGGTAAATTGTAGAGCCAAGATTCAAGCCTGATTTTGTCTGACTCCATACTCTTAACCTCTATACTCAACTGGTGTAGAGTAATTAAGGGGTATTAAAATGGAACCTTGTAAAAGCCATATATATAAATATAAAGCTTTTGCCTTCTCTTAAGAGGCCATTAGTTTCAGCAGCTATTTGGTGTCAAATGAAAAAAATAAGGTTGGTCCATCAGTACAAGCAGTTAGGCCACTTTACCAATATACTGGGCCCTTCTTCCCATTGCTAGCTAAAATAATTACCGTCTATTTAATCACTTGAATGATTCCCAACCTGGACTTGTGGGACTTTCATTTGATTTTCTACGTAATTGTAGAACATCAGAATAATATGTAGATAGGCAGTTCTAAAGGACCTTTAAAAGCACTACTTAAAAAATAAAGAAGCCTCCAGTTCTCAATCTTCTAAAGCCAGGAATTCTTTCCAAATTTGATAGGACCATTTGTCAAATTCATTGAGCTTTGTGTGATGGAATTGGTAAGTGCCGTCCTTCCCTGGGGAGTTTCAACCTCATGGATGCTTCAGCTTAATTAACATTGGGAATGGCTTTGGTGACTAAAACTGCTCCTGTTGCCCTAGTTTCAGGCCAAAATTTGCAAACTGCTTAGGTTCGGGGAAACATTTTAGTCAAACTGAGCATGATTTCCACTTCTTTGGAGAGAGGCCAAATGCTGTGCAAGATTAGAGATAAAAGGAAACCTAGTCCGGATACAGGGGCCTGCATGGAGACAGGTCTATGCTTGGGGTAGGGGGTGGGGAGTCTCTGCTGCTCTCTGCTGGCCATAGGCTGGTGCTATAGTCACTGAAAAAGTGGCTCATTCAAAATGCTCCCGCTGGGGTTCCTCCTCCTATTGCTACTACCATTATTACTACCACAAACTAGTAGCACATATCAAGTGCCCTTCCAATGTCAGGTACTGAACGAGGTGCAGTGGAGACAGAGGGGACAAGTTCTGGTCGGTGTTCTTGACAAACGCAATATGATGGGGAAGACAGATTCCCAGACAGAGAATTAGAATAAAGTGCAGTTAGTGTCCACAATAGAGCAAGGAACAGGATATGTGTTCCTTCAATCAGCAGTACTGAGCTCTTACTCTGTGTCAACTTCCAAGTGAGGTTCTGGGAAAACAATAATGCCACCTACTTGCATTTGTACAGAGCTTGGTGTTTTAAACATTCACTTAGTACACATCTCATTTGGTCATCACAACAAACCTGTGAGATATGCAAAACAAATATTATTTTCCCCATTATTTAGATTAGGAAACTGAGGCTCAGATGGGTTGCATGAGTTGCTATATGATATAGAGCTGGCTGTTAGGTTACAGAGCTTGGACTTGACTGTCTGACTTCAAATCCATTCCCATGACTGTTGTACCACACTGCTCTGTGCTGCTTACTGAGATGTAAGTAGAGTAATGGTTAGGGCCAAGTGCTCCTAGAGTCCAACCACTCTCTATAGACAGTGGCTGGCAAATTATTTCTCTTTGCTTCATGTTCCCCATCTTTTAAATGGGAATAATAACAGTACTTAATTTATAAGGTTATTATGAGGACTAAATGAGTAAATGCTTATGTCAGTAAAATAGTAAACATTTAATAAACATTAGCTCTTAATATCACTCTCAACACATGAGGCAGACAACTTTGGCAATGTGTGAAAAGTCCACTCTAATAGCTCATTTTTCAGTCTTCCAGGGACAATACCTCTTCCTTTTGTCTCTAAGAGTACCTGTAGAAATAATGGTGCTACCAAGTGTAGAGGAACAAAGTCTGCCCTAGAGAGGTGACCTCTGTCTTTCGGCACAGGGCTGAGGGGGAAACTGCCAGAGGGATCAGGACTTGTAAAATAGAATTTTAAAATGTTCATGTTAAACACAATGTCATTGAGAGGTAATATGTCAATATTGCTCTGGACTCATCAGTGAAAAATCAGATGCCACTCATGTCAATGACCAGAATTATAACTTATACATTAGCAGTTTAATTAAGCCGTATTTTTTAAAAGATATTTTTATTGATTTCATAGAGGAAGGGAGAGGGAGAGAGAAATAAAAACATCAATGAAGAGATAGAATCAATGATCGGCTGCCTCCTGCACGTCCCACACTGGGGATCAAGCCTGCAACACAGGCATGTGCCCTTGACCTGAATTGAACCTGGGACCCTTCAGTCCGCAGGCTGATGCTCTATCCACTGAGCCAAACTGACCAGGGCAAATTAATTAAGTCGAATTTTAAGAGATGAGATGTTTGGTATGCATTTTAACAATTAGAAATGATTCTTGTTAACAGGACATTTATCAAAGAAGGAACTTACAATACTTATCCATGTACGCAGTTGGAAAACTTTATCTGGCTGAAAATAAGTGAATTTTGTAGCAGAAGGAAAACAAAAGAATTAAAAGGTGTTTTTATTGAGCCCAGCCAGCATGGCTCAGTGGTTGAGTGTCGACCTATGAACCAAGAAGTCACGGTGCAATTCCCAGTCAGGGCACATGCCTAGGTTGCGGGCTCAATCCCCAGTGGGGGGAGTGCAGGAGGCAGCAGATCAATGGTTCTCTCATCATTGATGTTTTTATCTCTCTCTTTCTCTTCCTCTCACTTCCTATCTGAAATCAATAAAAATATGGTTTAAAATGTTTTTATTGAAAAAGTTACCTTGTTAAAGAGAATTTAAAAATTATAGAGAATTTATCACTGGACAAAATTCATCTTATCCATAGCTTCAAAACAAGGTCAGTATGAGCTGGTACTGAGAATGTGGACAAAGAATTATATAATAGTATTTGAACTGGAGCTTCTATCTATCTGGGATCCCATGAAATTTCTTTTCCCACTTTGCTGCATCTCCTCAACTCTTCTGAGTGTCCTCTTTTGGCTCCTTCATGAACTCTTCTTTCTCTACCATCTCCTAAATGTTTGTATTCTCCAGGGATCTTCCTTTGCCTACAGCCTTTATATACTACACCCTCTTCCTAAGTGATTGCATTCTTTCTCACAACATCAATTAATATTGATGACCAAATTGATTGCTCCAAAATCTCCATCTTCCACCAAGACCTCTCTCAAGAGCTTGAGACTCATTATCCACATGTCTATTGGACATTGGTACCCAAGATCCCACAGACACTAGTACCTCTTAAATGTGTTCTGCTACCTGACTTCTCTGCACTGTTTAAATGACACCATCATTAACCCAGCCAGCCAAAGTAAGAACTTGAAAGTCATTCTTTTTTTTATTGAGATATAATTCAATATTCATCCTTTTAAAGTGTACAATCTAGTGCTTTTTAGTAAATTCACAGAGTTGTGTAACCAGCACCACAATCTAGTTTTAGAGCATTCAATTACCCCTGAAAAGATCTCTCATATCCATTAGCAGTTACCCCTCCTACCCCTGAAAACAACTAATCTACTTTCGCCTTCTGTAGATTTTGCCTATTCTGGATATTTCATATAAATGGCATCATACAATATGTGGTCTTTTGTGACTGGCTTCTTTCACTTAGCCTAATGTTTGCAAGGTTTGTCCATGTTGTAGCATATATTAGAACTTCATTTTGTTTTATGTTTGAATAATATTCCATTGTATAAATGTATCATTTTATTTATCCATTTATAAGTTGAGGGACATTCTGGTTGTTTCCAATTTTGGTTTTTATAAATTAAGTTGCCATGAACATCCGTATGTAAGATTTTGTGCAACATATGTTTTCAGTTCTCTACAAGCAGAATTTCTGGGTCATATGGTGATCTATGCTTAAGCTTTTGAGGAACTGCTAAACTATTTTCCAAAATTAATATGCCATTTTACAACCCCACCAGTAATGTATGATGGTCCAAATTCTTTTGGAGTCATTCTTGATTCCTCCCTTTTCCTTAGTTTACACATTTAATCAATCACCCAAGCCTTGCCAATTTAACATACTAAGCATCTCTCAAAACTGTCCCTTGCTCTCCAGTCCTACTACTACTGTTTCGGTCAATCCTATGTCATCTCTCATTTGGAATATTGCAATAATCTCTAAATTGGCTCTTGCCTCTAACTGCTCCTCTATCTGCTGTCAGAAAGAGATTTCTAAAACAGGCATCTGACAACATCATAGTTCTGCTTGAAATCCTTTAATGCAGTGGTTCTCAACCTTCTGGCCCTTTAAATACAGTTCCTCACGTTGTGACCCATCCATAAAATTATTTTCATTGCTACTTCATAACTACAATGTTGCTACTGTTATGAATCATAATGTAAATATCTGATATGCAGGATGGTCTTAGGCGACCCCTGTGAAAGGGTCGTTCGACCGCCAAAGGGGTCTCGACCCACAGGTTGAGAACCGCTGCTTTACTGCAATGGCTCTCAACCGTGGCTGCGCAGTAGAATCACCAAGACAGATTTAAAATATCCTGATGCCCAGGTTTCACCCAAGGTCAGAATCTCTGGGGTGGGATCCAGGAATCAATAGTGTTAAATATTTCCAGGTGATTTCAATATGGAGCCAAAATGGAGAAACACTGCTTTTTAGTGGCTTCCTATTGCTCCTAGGATACAGTTTAAGCTTCTTAATGGCCCAGAGGTCCATCATCAGCCCCCTTATACCTCTTTATCTGCATCTCTTGTCCCTCCCTTCCTCACACTAAATAAGCCAGCCACACTGATCTGCACATGGTATCCAGCAGAAACATATTTTTTCTTCCCTGTCTCTTCTGCCTGGATCATCCTTCCCAGGTCTCTTCCCAGGAGTAGAAGCTCCTACTCATTCTTTAAGATTCAGCATCCCCAGGTCCATCCATGTTGTCACAAAGGGTAAAATTTTCTTCTTTTTATGGCAAAGTAGTATCCATCATGTAAATGTACCATGGCTATTTTATCCACTCATCAACTGATGGGCTGTTTCCAAATCTTGGCTATTGTAAATAACATGGCAATGAACATAGGGTGCATATGTTCTTTGAAATGAGTGTTTCGGGTGAACATTGTGCTAAGTGACATAAGCCAGTCAGAGAAAGACATGATTTCACTCATATCTGGAATCTAATGAACAAACCGAACTAACAAGCAAAATAGAGACAGACTCATAGAGAACAGCTCTCTGCCAGGAGGGGAGAGAAGCTGGAGGTGTTAGGGGATTGAACAATAAAGGAAAAATAAAAGAAAGAATTCATGGACACAGACAACAGTGTGGTGACTATGTAGGGAGGGGTGTGGATAGAGGTGGGAGAGGGTACAAGGGGGATAAATGATGGAAATAGAATAAAATTTAATAAAAAGATTCAACACCTCTAGGAACTCTTCTTAAACAAGGTTTCTCTTGCTCTGTGTACTCCTTGAACCCTATTGGAATCATCTTCCCCCCACCCCCACCCTCTGCCTAGCTGATTCATTCATCTCTCATCAGCACCTGAAACATATGCACTCTATAAAGAGTAGTTGGGTGAATAAATTAATGAATATCCTCAACAATACAATATTTATTGGTTGACATCTTAACAGCCAGACCATGAAGGCAACTGGGCCAGAATAGATAATGACTTCAACCATGGAGAAAGGGCCTGGCATAACCAGTCTCACCATAGCAGCATACAGCTTCCCTAGCCAGGAAACTCCCAGGCACTTCAGAACTGTCCTCAACCAGACAAGTGGCTCTTGACTAGAACACACTGAACATAAAACTAGGACTGACCACGAAGCAGATGCCTTAGCAACAGTGGTTGGCAAACTCATTAGTCAAAACCAAATATCAACAGTACAACGACTGAAATTTCTTTTGAGAGCCAAATTTTTTAAACTTAAACTATATAGGTAGGTACATTGTTATTAACTTAATTAGGGTACTCCTAAGGCTTAGGAAGAGCCACACTCAAGGGGCCAAAGAGCCGCATGTGGCTCGCGAGCAACAGTTTGTGACCACGGCCTTAGCAGATCCCTCTCCTGAAACTTCAAAAAACCTGCCAAAGAGAAGGGAAGCCACTTTCTGCACCTGAATAAAGACTAGTGTGGCAAAAAGTGAAGCACTCTTGCTCTCTCTTAGCCTGTTCCAATGCTCTATCCCATCTCTGGGGCTTCCATGTTTCATGTCTCTCCACACTGTCTCAAACTTCAGTATCAAATAAACCCTGCCTGCTCTGACCAATCTCTATATACCTGCCTGGCTCTCATACTTTGGCTCCACCTTGATCATATGAGAGCAACTGATTGGCCAACCACACCAAGTGCCAAGACCACAAGCTCTCAGGAGCCCATATCTCTGAGAAGGTTGTCAGCCTTGCCAGCCTACTGTCTGCTTAATGTCAGGTCATAGAGTTGGCTTCCTGATTAGGTATTCACTTTGCATATATTTATTTCAGTACTAAAATGAGATACCACATATAAAATGGAATACTACTCAGCCATGAAAAAGAGAAAATCTTCCCATGTGCGACAATATGGATGGACGTTGAAGATATAATGCCAAATGAAATAAATCAGACTGAAAAGACAAATACCATATGATATCAAATTATATATGGAATAAAAATAACACAAACAAACAAAATAAAACAAAACTAACTCGTAGATACAGAGAACAAACAGATCAGTGGTTACCAGAGGAGAAGGGAATTAGGGGTGGGCAAAATGGATAAAAGGAGTCAACTCTATAGTAATAGATAATAAATAGACTTTTGGGGGTGTATAAGAGGTCAAATTAATAATGTTGTACACGTGAAACTTGTGTAATAAATTAATTAAATAAAATGAAATACCAACACTAACACTAATTGTCTATATTGCATGCCAGCTATAAAAGAATGCACCATTTGGAAAAACACAAGACTATATAAACATTAGAATATTTTGTTATTTTAGCAATGCTTTATTGTTGTTTAATTCATGATTTTCACTCAACCTTGGCTATACTAGTACATTGAAAATACCTAGGGAGTTAAAAATACTGATACCTATAAGTAAGTAAATCAATCAATCAATCAATAAATCAGAAAAGTTACTTATTTAAATAAACATATTATAAAATACTGATTTCTTTCCCAGAGATTTTTATTTCAGCCATTTGGAGCATCTCCCGGACATTAAGAGTTTTTAAATCTCTGCAGATGATTCTAATATGCAGGTAAAATTGAGACCACTTACCTTAGGTTTACTTCCTAGACACCAAATATACTTCCCCTGACTTGATTCTGGGCAGTTGACATTGGCAATGCTATGACTTGGTATCTTACAATGGTTTTAGTCTCCCCCAATCAGGACTTCCACTTATGCCCAGGATCTTAGAGGCTACTCTAAGGGCATTATTTTGGAATGACAGCTGACCACCTCTATGAGTTCCCTTCCCCCCAGGCCTTTGAGAGTTTATTCCTATTATTCCACCTGTATTTGCAAAGGATCCTGAAGCCCACTCTTCTTTGCAACTTGGCCTTTTAAAAATCACCCCTTCTGGCTTTAATTTTTGGCTTGATCTTTCTGTGTCCAAACTGAAAACTCAAAGTGAGAGAAACCCACACTACAGAGTGAGTTGCTGGGGTTTGGTGCCAAATTCTAAACGCCCACTTTCCAATCAAGGGTGACTAAACTATGAAGTAGCTCAACCCCACCCCCTCCTTTTTAGTTCCTCACGATTTTATAATTAGTAGTTGATTAGCATAAAAAAGATCTTCCTTCCCGAATGAGGCCTCGCAATTGTGTTTTTCAACTTCTGACCCAAATTGCAGAACAATTTAGGGTTTTGGTTTGTTTGCTTGCTTGCTTTTTGTTTTTACTCAAACTCATTTTGAACAAAGTAGCTTGAAAACAGTGTTAGGCTGTTTCTGCATACAAATAGCTAGAAGAGCACCTCTCTAAGCCCGTGTCTTGTCAATGTAAGAAACATTCAAACCTATGAAGAATTTTTGTGAGTTTATTTGAGCTAAACTTGACAATTGTCAGGAAGCAAAGTCTCCAAGGATTGAGATAATGCCCCAGAGAATGGCAGTTTTGCACCTTATTTTATACTTTACAATCAAGAGAGGAGATATATGTAAGTTACATGAAATCCATTGGCAATAGATTGGGGGGGGGTAGGAGAAAGCAAAGCAGGGATACCTCTGGGATTGGATAGACATATACTTCATTTATATAAGTGGGTATTGGATAGTTAACAGTCAACAATTAACTCAATGACAATGATGGGGGACTTGTGGTCTCTGCAGAGTGGTGGATGTTCTTTGAGGGGTCTGGAAAAAGGAAAATTACTTTGAAAGCCCAACGATATGTTATCGTAGATGCAAAAAGACAATAGACAGGCTCAGTTAAGGTAAAGATTGACCTTTGTCAGGGAAGATACCAGCCTAGGACATGACTATCCATCACAAACTGCTTTTGGTTTTAAAAGTTTAATTTTAGACCATCCTTTGTGATTACTTTAGGTCTCTGAGTTTTCAAGGCCACCATGCAGGCCTTCCCTGAGCTAGTCAGGTTAGCATGTGGCTCCTTTTCGTCCACTATCCAACAGTGGTAGAAAAATGACTTTTTCCTATTGTAGGAAAAGATAAAGATCAACAGCCATGGTGGACCAAGGCTCAAGATTCACTTAAAGGAAACTGGATCCAATTTTCAATGTGACACTGAGTTTTTATTCCAAAGTCAGGGTTTACCAAGCCAGAGCTCCCTTGTTTTAAGGGAAAGTGTGGATTCTACATATTGGGTTTTTAGGGTTCATTACTGGCCAACACAGAGGTACCACTGCAGCTTTCTCTTTGAGAAGGTTCCTCCCACAAAGCATCCCACTTCCTTTTCAAAATTTACTTATTTTGCTTATCAGCAAGAAAATGAAAATGTCTTTTTCAGTTCTCTATGATCATCTTCCCAACTCAGCAACTTAATGCACCTTTGTCACTTTGATTTATTCAAATGACTTGAAATGTCAACCTGTTGAAGATCTGTAGGGGAACGTGGGTAGTGTCACCCACTGCCCTGAAAAGGCAATGGATTTCAACTCTCTGAACGGATGTTAGAGAGGCACAAAGTTGAGCCCATGGGATCTCTTCCTGCCATGCTTCTCAATGGAGTGATTTGCTTGAGCACTCTTATTGAGGAAGCCATATCTCCTGCCAGTTTGATAGCACCATCTTGGCAACAAAGTAAATAGTCTCTGAGAGACTTTTCCTCTAACTGATTTATTAGAGACTCACAGCATAATTTTTATTATTTTTTTAATTTTTCAATTACAGTTTAGATTCAGTATCATTCTGTATTAATTTCAGATGTACAGCAAAGTGGTTAGGAAAGTTATATACTTTATAGAGTAGTTCCCCTGCTGCTTCAAGTACCCACCTGGCCCCATAGATATTTATCATGATACTAGAGGCCTGGTGCACAGATTTGTGCACTGGTGAGGTCCCTCAGCCTGGCCTGCACCCTCTCACAATCCGGGACCCCTTGAGGGATGTTGGAGGCCCAGTGCACAGATTCAGCCCAATCCCTGCAGGCCAGGCTGAGGGACCCCACCAGTGCACAAATCTGTGCACCAGGCCTCTACTATGCATATAAGATCTTTGGTTAATCTCTTTCCGCCCACCCCTCTCCCCTCTTCCCTCTGAGATTCATCAGTCTGTTCCATGTTTCCATGCCTGTGCATTGAGCGTCTGCCCCCTGGTGGTCAGTGCGCATCATAGCTACCAGTTGAACGGTCGAACAGTCGCTTAGGCTTTTATATATATAGATTATTGATCTATGCTGTAATCTACATCTCTGTGGCTTCTGCAACTACCAATTTGTACTGTAGAACCTTTTGATCCCAATCAAAGTCTGATCTTACTGGATTATCAACAGCTTCAATATACAGTGGGGCCTTGACTTACGAGTGTAATTTGTTCTGAGACCGAGCTCATTAAGGAGCTCATTAACTCAAATTACTCTGTCAACTCAATGCAAAAAATCGGCCAAGAGACAACTGGTATCTCAAAAAACTCGTTAGTCAGGACACTCGTAAGTCAAGACCCCACTGTACTTACAATTTGAGAGTACAACCAATTGAGGACTTTTATGTGAGGTGTCATTAATTAAGCCATTCGAATGGCCTCACATGGTGCTTGGCACAGAGGTAGAAAGCACTCATTGCATATAAACTATTGCTATAATTACAAAAAGTTCACTTCCAGTGACTGAAATGTAGGCTTACTTACTACAATTAGGATTTGACTATAAACACACTGTGACTATTGCTGTGGTTCTGTCCTGCTGGTGGCCAGTCTGGTGCTCTCAAAACCATTAAAAGAAACCTTAGGAAAATGTCTAAATTCTTCTTTTAGACAATTGGTTGTACTTTCAATTCTTCTTTCAATTGGTTGTACTCTCAAATTGTCAGTACAGTGGGGTCTTGACTTACGAGTGTCCCGACTAACGAGTTTTTTGAGATACCAGCTGTCTCTCGGCCGATTTTTTGCATTGAGTTGACAGAGTAATTTGAGTTAATGAGCTCCTTAATGAGCTAGGTCTCAGAACAAATTACACTCGTAAGTCAAGGCCCCACTGTATATTGAAGCTGTTGCTAATCCAGTAAGAAATTTGGTGAACTCTAATGAGTTTTGAAATAATTAAATTGGTGTCTGAGGTTCGGAAAGGCAAAAGTTCTATTTTGTTCGTTGGGATTTGGTGTGAATTTGGCATCAAGAGCAGACCTGTACTTGCTTACTTCCTTAGTAAGAAAGCTGGAGCTAGCCCCTTCAAAGAAAGGATAAAACACTTGCAGAGCCTTGTTCAATTTTCTCAACAGGGAGTGGCACATTAGTTTAGTGTATAGGAAGTTGGTCATAAGGTGCTATATATAACAAAGATCTGACCTTGTTCTTAGCTGAGGTTGGTTGGCTTCCTCTAGAGAGTTTGCCAAGTGGCCTTTGTGGTTAAACAGCACACTGAGCTCTCTCTTAACTTATTTTTTAAAGTTGAATTTATTGGGCTGACATTGGTTCAGAAAACCATACAGGTTTCAAGGGTACAACTCAACAAAACATCATTTGTACACTGCATTGTGTGTCCACAACCCAAAACAAAGTCTCTTTCCATCCCCATTTCCCCCCACTTTGCCCATCTCCACCTACCCCTATTCCTCTTTTCCTCTGGCTATCACCACACTGTTGTCTGTGTCTATGTGTTATGTGTATATGTTTTTGTTAATCCCTACACCTTCTTTCATCCAGTCCCCCAACCCTCCTCCCCTCTGACAGCTGTCAGTCTGTTCCATGTATCCATGCCTCTGTTTCTATTTTGTTTGTCAGTTTATTTTGTTCATTAGATTACACATATAAGTGAGATTATATGCTATTTGTCTTTTTCTCACTGGCTTATTTCACTTAGCATAATAATCTCCAGGTCCAGTCTATCCATGCTGTTGCAAATGGTAAAATGGCCCTTTTCTAAGTCCAAGTAGTATTGAGAAGACAAAAGGATGGATTTGCCTGGTTGCCACTAGTGAACATTTGTGAGTGACTTCTCTATGCTAGGTGCTGGAGGTACAATGAGTAACAAGAGAGTTACTCTTTTTTAAAAATATATTTTATTGATTTTTTACAGAGAGGAAGGGAGAGGGATAGAGAGTTAGAAACATCGGTGAGAGAGAAACATCAATCAGCTGCCTCTTGCACACCCCCCACTAGGGATGTGCCCGCAACCAAGGTACATGCCCTTGACCGGAATCAAACCTGGGACCCTTCAGTTCACAGGCCAATGCTCTATCCAGTGAGCCAAACCAGTTAGGGCCAGAGAGTTACTCTTAAATCAGTATATATTATTTTGTGTACAAGGAGCTCACAGTCTAATCAGGGAGGCAGTGATGTGCTGGAGCCAGCTCCTACTGGCTCATGAGAACTGATAAATTTCAGAAATTTTGCAAAACAATTATTAAACACACTTATTAAAAGTTAAATTATATAAACTTGCAATTAAATACAAATATAGTTAAAACAAAGGTAATACCAATTCTAAGCTTATTGCTTTCTAATTATTGTTCTGACTTTTACTGGTATACTATCAGTGTTTTTGAGATAACCTACAGCTACTGTATCTGTATAATGGAAATACTATATAATGCTGTGTTGCTGAGCATTTCTTTCCAACACAGTGCTGAGTGATCAATATCACATTAGTAGCAAAATACTCCTACATTGACTGTGGTAGGAGTACTTACACCTTGGAAATCAGCAATCACTATAAACTAGGAATTTTTTTCAGAAAACAAGTTATTAAACATTTAACAACACACCACTGGACACAGACAAGCAAATAGGTGATTATATTAAATCCAGTGGGTCACAAGGCTATAGGATTTCGGTCTAGGGTAGAGGAATATGAGAAGGTATTAAGGAAGGCTTCACATAGGAGGCAGTGCTTAAGCATAGCCATGAAGGATGATTAGGAGTGAAGGTCCAGAAGCAAGATAGGATAGAATTGAATGAATGAAAAGGTTGAATTCCTTACCTTCAAGACTCTCAGTCTAATGGAAGACACAAATGAGAAATAGGATGAAGGAGATATGGGCTCAAGTGCTTTGCTGGGCCTGCTTGGCCTGCTTGGAAGCATAGAGAAAGTCACTCTATTGGTCGGGGTACAGGGAGGCTTCCTAGAGGAGGTGATGTGGCATCTTAAGCTGAGATAAAAAGAAAATATGGATCGGAGAGGGAGGATTGGGTGAAAGAAGGTGAAGGGATTAGCCAAAGAACATATATGCATAGCCCATAGACACAGACATCAGTGTTGTGATGGCCTGAGAGAAGGAGTGGTGGGGGATGGATGAAAGTGGGCAAAGGGGGGAGGAGAAATGGAGACATCTGTAATAATGTCAACAATAAAAATAAAGTTTTAAAAAAGAATAGGTAGACATTTTTAAAAAGATAATTAGGAGTTTCCATCTCTTTTGGAAACTGAGGCAGAAAACTAATTTCTTATATATTAAAACTAGAAGCCCAGTGCATGAAATTCATGCACAGGTAGGGTCCCTAGGTCTGGCTGGTGATCAGAGCCAATTGGGGCCTTCCGGCTGCCAGCTGCGGCCTCCCTTCCCTGCTGCTGCCAGCTGCCAGCTGGGACCTTCCTTTGTTCTGCACCACCCCCTGGTGGTCAGAGCATGTCATAGCAAGCGATCAAACTCCCCCACTCTTGAGGGGACACTTTGCATATTAGCCTTATATATATATAGATATGTTAGCAACATTATGTTAAGAGAAAAAAAGTAATAATTGTTTTAAAAGGAATTCTTAAGTGCCACACTATTTTTTTTTAGTTGATATAATACTTGATATGTTGCCTTGTGAGTGGGTGTGGTTAGTTTCCAGGACAGCCTCCCAATGGGTAAAGGCTTCTAAGTTCTGCCTGAATAATATAGAAATGGGAAGGTGGAGTAAATTGGGTGCATTTGTTAAATTCTGAACTAAATGGGACCGAGTCCCTCATTTGGGGGAGTAATTACTACATTCTATATTCAAAAAGCTGGTGTTTGCTAAGCCCTTGGGTTTTGCACAAAGCACAAACCACACCATTCTCTTCTCAATAATATACATTCCTATAAACACCACAGCCTAACTTTTACAAGAAAAAAATTGGCCTTGAGATAAGGATGGATTACATTCTGGCATATGTGTGAGGAACTGTGACTGCATTCCCAACTATGATAATCTAGGAAATGATGTTGTCTCACTTTGATAATAACATCTGGGGAAAATACATATTCTCTCTTTGCATTTGGTG
The DNA here is from genome assembly GCF_963259705.1 of Myotis daubentonii. Classification (NCBI taxonomy): domain Eukaryota; kingdom Metazoa; phylum Chordata; class Mammalia; order Chiroptera; family Vespertilionidae; genus Myotis; species Myotis daubentonii. The sequence continues at coordinate 25,560,315 of NC_081861.1, read as the reverse complement.
CCTTAAAAAGAAAAAGAAAATTAAAGGTCAGATTAGCAACCTAAAAATGAAACTAGAATGGAGGTGAGAAAAGAAGGAGTAGTATAACATTTTACCCCTCTGCTGAGAAGAGAAAGCAGATCTAGCTATCTAAGCACTGGGTGTGAAATGTAGGTCCTTCCTGTTACAAACAGAATTAATCCCTTTGTAAATAAACTCTTGGAAAGAATCCTGGGCTAAGATTTCTCAGAGACTTTGCTGTTTTCATTAATTCCTTTGCATTCTACTCAAGTTTCTTGCTTGCATGAAACAGAAACCCATTTAGCTAATTCAGATAAAGGATGAGTAGGGAAATTGAATTAACTCAGAAATACAGCATTTACTGAGCATCCACTATGCGCCAAGTTCTGAGGTAGGAGTTTCTGATAAGCAGTGACGAAGATGGACACAGTCCATTTACTCATAGAGCATACCATTTAGTGGGGGGGGGGCACTAAACTCATAATTACAGAATTTGTTATTTAATTGTAAGGGTGATGTGTACTCTTAGGGAAAGGAAGAGAGACTGTGGGATCCCATAGGGCCCCAACATAGTGGGGCTGGAGGAAAGGTCAGATAAAGCTTCCCTAAAGAAATGATACTTAAAAACAGGAGTTTTCTTTAGCTGGGATGAGGGAGGCATATTTGGTTTTTCTTCCTAATTCCCTCATCAAGCAATGAATTATAAATCTGCATGAAAATTGAAATATTAAAACTCAGAAAAAAATGTAGAAAATGAGCCCATCAAATCTATTTTCGACTTGTAGGATCCTTCAGTTAGAATGCTCAGTTATGTTCCAGGATTTTTCATTCACTCAGGGATGTATTTTTTGGCTACTACTGACAAAATATTATTTAGTATATCATTTACATCTGTGTATCTACAGCATTATACCCAAAAAGCATTCCAGGAAGGAATTTTCATTGGTAAATGTATGGCCTTAGTCATGGGAATGATATGTTTGAAAGGTTGTGGGAGTGTTGATTATCTTATCTAATAAAAGAGAAGCATGAAAATTGACCATACCTCTGCTACACCCACAAGCCACGCCCACCAGCCACACCCACAAGCCAATCAGGGGCGAGTATTCAAATAAACCCAACCAAGATGGCAGCAGCCACGGAGCTGGAGTGAATAGGAGGCTTGGGTTGCCCCTGGCAATAAAGGAAGCCAAGCTTCCCACCTGCCCTGGCTGGCTGTGGGCTTCGCTCAAGGCTACAAAGTTTCAATTATGGAAGAAAAATAAATCCCAGATACCTGCTTCCAGCTGCTGCGTCCTCCACTCAAGGAGGGTCTGGGAGCCTGGGTTGCCCATGGCTGCGGCCAGCCTGCAAACAGCCCTCAGCCCCTCACCCAGGCTGGCCACACCCTCATGGGGTGAGGGTCCCCACTGGAGGACTTGGCCAGACTGAAAACAGCCCACAGCCCCTCACCAAGGCTGGCCAAGCACCCCAGCGGGACCCCCCATCCTGAAGGGGGTGTGGCCAGCTGGAATACGGCCCTCAGCCCCTCACCCAGGCTGGTCATACCCTCATGGAGTAAGGGTTTCCGCTGGGGGGTTTGGCCAGACTGCAAACAGCCATCAGCCCCTCACCAAGGCTGGTCAGGCACCCCAGTGGGACCCCCACCCTGAAGGGGGGGTGACCAGCTTGAAAACAGCCCTCAGCCCCTCACCCAGGATGTTCAGGCACCCCCGCGAGGACCCCCCACCCTGAAGGTGGTGTGGCCAGCCTGAAAACAGCCCTCAGCCTTTCACCCAGGCTGGCCCTGCCCCCCCAGTGGGGACCCTCACCCCATGGGGGCATGGCCGGCCTGCAAACCACCACAGGCCCCTTGCCCAGGCCGCCCCACGCCCCAAGGGAACCCCCACCCCGATCCAGGACACCCTTCAGGTCAAACCAGCCAGCCCCCACCCGTGCACCAGGCCTCTATCTATACCATCGGTTCTCAACCTGTGGGTTGCAACCCCTTTGGGGGTCAAATGACCCTTTTACAGGGGTTGCCTAAGACCATTGGAAAACACATATATAATTACATATTGTTTTTGTGATTAATCACTATGCTTTAATTATGTTCAATTTGTAACAATGAAATTGGGGGTCACCACAACCTGAGGAACTGTATTAAAGGGTTGCAGCATTAGAAAGGTTGAAAACCACTGATCTATGCTAATAAAAGGGTAATATGCTAATTAGACTGGGAGACCTTCCAGGAGACCTTCCAGATGTTCTTCTGGACAAAGCCATGGTGGCGGGGCCGAGGTAGAGGCAGTTAGAAGCCAAGAGGGGAGGGCAGTTGTGGGTGATCAGGCTGGTGGGGAGTGGGGTCGTTGGGGGTAAGCAGACCATCGGGGGGCCAGTTGGAGGTGATCAGGTCAGCAGGGGGGCAGTTGGGGGTGAGCAAGCCAGTGGGGAGGGAAAGTGGGGGTGAGCAGGCCAGCAGGGGGGGCAGTTGGGGGTGATCAGGCTGGTGGGGGGGCTTTGGGGGCAAGCAGGCCAGCAGGCAGAGTGGTTAGGGGCAATCAGGCAAGCAGGCAGGCAGGTGAGCGGTTAGGAGCCAGCAGTCCCGGATTGCGAGAGGGATGTCCGACGGCCGGTTTAGGCCCGATCCCTGTAAACCGGCAGTAGGACATCCTTCAAGGGGTCCCAGATTGGAGAGGGTGCAGGCCGGGCTGAGGGACATCCCTCCCCCATGCATGAATTTCGTGCACCGGGCCACTAGTTTAAACATAACATTATTTTTTAAACTTTTATTTTTCAATTAAAGTTTATATTCAATATTATTTTGTATTTGTTTCAGGAGTCAGTATAGTTTTGACATTTGTATAACTTAGTATATGATCCCCAGGTGTTTCTAGTACCCATCTGGCATCATTCATAGCTATTACAATATTGTTGACTATATTCCCTATGCTGTACTTTACATCCTCATGACTATTCTGTAACTACCAATCTGTACTTCTTAATCCCTTCACACTTTTCACCCAGTCACCCAACCTCTCTTCCCTCTGGTAACCATCTGTTTATTCTGTGTATCTATGAGTCTATTTCTATTTTGTTTGTTCATTTATTTTGGACTTTAGATTTGGAATATAAATGAAATCATATGGAATTTGTCTTTCTCTGTAAACATGACATTATCAAATTTTAAAGTTGGAATCTCTATTGTCACAAACAACTGACTTAATCTGTTTGAGCTGCTATAACAGAATAAAATATACTGGGTGGCTTATGAATAACAGACATTTATTTCTCATAGTTCTGGAGGCTGGAAGTCTAAGATCAGTGTGCCAGCATGGTTGGGCTCTGGTGAGGGCCCTCCTCCAGGTTTCAGACTTCTCACTGTGTCTGTTCATAACAGAAGGGTTGGGAGATCAATTTGGGGCCTCTTTTATAAGGCACTAATCCCATTGATGAGTATTCCATCCTCAAGACCTAATCACCTCAAATACCATATTGGGGATAAGGTTTCAACAGATGAATTGGGAGAGTGTATAAACATTCAGTCTATTGCAACAACTATTTTTTTTAACAGTGATGTAGAATTAATAACATTGTTGACTTGTATTTTGTTCTTTACACAGCAGATATATGCTTTTGACAGTTCTATCATGTGTCAACAAAGACTTCCCATCTGGGAAACTGGAAAGAAGGCATTTGCATTAACCCCATGGCCATCAAGCATGTTTCTGACTAAAAGCAACTGCCTACAGGTGACTTGATACATCCAGGAGACACTGAGCCACTGGGAAAGATCACATCTTTAACTTTCTTCCAACCATCTCTCTGCCACACCCAGAATAACTACTGAGTAGAGGAAGAGGCCTCTTCTCTTCCCATAGCCATTTCTCTCTTCTAGACTTATGGCTCCACCAGTATAAACAGATTTGTGTGGCCTAAGAAGACAAACTGACCTAAGATTTGTGCAAAACTTAGCACTTACCATTTTGCAGAAACTTTTTTCAGTTACAGTTGCATAAAAGAGGCTTTAATTTTCACTTTGAATTCTATCTTTGACTGAACCCAAATATCAGAGTGAAATTTAATCAAAACCATAGTTTATATCCCAAAGAAGTAAAGATTTACTTGAAACCTGAAGAATTTCTCAAAGTTATTGAGAGGGTACAGATAGAAAGAGCAGCCTCACTCAGATTTACAACAAGGAGTGAAATCTAAACCATGGGTTCTAGACATTTGCTACCACTAGAGGTGGGTGGTGAAATAATAATAATGATGATAATAATAATAATAATAATAATAATAATAATAAACTACTACAAGTAGTATCATTGTGTATTAAGCTTTTATTATATACCAGGAGATATCATGCTAAGCATTTTTTTTAAATCTCATTGACTCATGCCAGCAAACCTCTGGGGTAGTTGTAATTATGTCTTCACTTTACAGATGAATAAATGAGCTTTATGGAAGTCAACACAAATGGCCCACATTCTCATACTCCATAAGTATCAGAGCTGAATTTGGGCATGGATTTACTTATGCCAGTGCCCGTGTTTTTAACCCAGGCATTGGAGAGTGGGAAATACTTGAATTAATAATAAAGCTAATCTCCAAAACAAAAGAGCAAAGTGTTGTTTTTATGTCTGGATTCCTGTAAATTAATGACAAACATCACACCCATTATATATACACAATTATATACATAGCTACTCTGTAAAGTTCAGGGCACTGGTACTCTTGATAATTCTTGTTTTGACTAGATGTGACCCCCTTATATAATTGCTTCTTAGTGTGTTAATAAAAATATGCATTATTACCTGACCAGAAATGTTGCTGTCTTGAAGCAAAGAAAAAGGACTAAGAGGAGGCAGCCTGGCTTTAACAAGGTTCAAAACAGAATTTTGGTTTTCCTTGGAGTTATCACAATGGGCAAATCCACTTACTTTGGCAATACTCTTTCAGGCTATTATACATGGGGAAAGTTTGGATCAGGAGGGTAGGTGAGAAGTAATAGCACTAATAATGGGCATGTAAACAGCCCTTCTCAATTGACAAAGGACTTCATATTTGGAGTCTGTTACTTCGTTTCCAGATGTTTGTTGTAATGTTTTATCTTTAAATAATTATAAATTCACAGGCGGTTGCCAAGAAACACACAGGGAAGTCTTGAGCAGCGTTATAGCTTCCCCTGATGTTGACATCTTATCCTATATAATAAAAGGCTAATATGCAAATCAACCAAACTGCAGAATGACCAGTTGCTCTGACATGCACTGATCACCAGGGGGGCAGCGCTCAATGCAGGAGCTGCCCCTCGTGGTCAGTGCGCTCCCACGGGGGGAGCACTGCTTAGCCAAAAGCCCTGAGCCAGGCTTACAGCTGGCAGGCTCACAGCTGGCCAGTGCAGCAACAGCGGCAGGACCCTCTCCTGAGGGCTCCTGTACTGCGAGAGGGCGCAGGCCGGGCTGAGGGGACACCCCCCCCCAGTGCATAAATTTCATGCACTGGGCCTCTAGTTCAACTATACTACAATATCAAAGTCAAGAATATATTGGTAAAATCCACAGAACTTATTCAAATTCTTCCAGTTATATACAGGTACTCGTGTGTGTGTGTGTGTGTGTGTGTGTGTGTGTGTGTTGGGGGGGGGCTCTATACAAAATATTTTTATTACATGTGAAGATCTGTATGACCACTATCACAATGAAAATACTTAACTGTATCATTACCACAAAACTCTCTTGTGTTACCTCTTTACAGCCACACACTCCTGGCAAACATTAGTCTGTTCTCTATCATAGTTTTGCTATTCTGAGAATGTTACATACATGTTATATAAATGGACTTATACAGTATATATTCTTTTGAGATCAGCTTTTTCTCCTTCAGCATAATTCCCTTGAGACTCATCCAAGTTGTTGCATATCTCAGTAATACATTCCTTTGTACTGCTGAGCAGTATTCTACAGTATGGATGTACCACAGTTTAACCATTCACCTATTGAAGGAAGTTTGTATAGTTTCCAGTTTGGGGCTATTATGAATAAAGATGCTAAAAACTTTTTTTTTTTAATGTATTCCATTGATTTTTTTACAGAGAGGAAGGTAGAGGGATAGAGAGTTAGAAACATCGATTCAGCCGCCTCCTGCACACTCCCCACTGGGGATGCACCCGCAACCAAGGCACATGCCCTTGACCGGAATCGAACCTGGGATCCTTCAGTCTGCAGGCCGACGCTCTATCCACTGAGCCAAACCGGTCAGGGCTACTAAAAACTTTTGTGTACAAGTTCCTGCAGGTGAATTTGGGACCATAAAGTTGTTGAAGTATTCCCTTATTATCTTCTTAATGGCTACAGTATCTGCTGTGATATCCTTATTTTGTTCTTCATGTTGTTGATTTACACCTTCTCTTTTTCTATCTTTTCAAAAATTCCTAGAGATTTATAAATTTTATGGAGGGTGTTTTTTATTTGTTTTTGCTTTGCAGAACCAGTTTTTGTTTAATTAATTTTCTCTATTGATTCTCTCTTTTCAATGTCATTGATTTCTGCTCTTATCATTATTTCCTTGCCCCTGCTTTCATTGGATTTATCTTGTTCTTCATTTCCTATGTTATTAAGATGATCAGATTATTTATTTGAGACTTTTCTCATGTAAGCATTTAGTGCTGTAAATTTCTGTCTCAGCACTGCTTTACATGCATCCCATATATGTTGATATATTTTCAGTTTTATTCAGTTCTATATAGTTTGTTTTGTTTTGTTTTTAATTGTTTTATTGCTTAAAGTATTACAAAGAGTATTATATATGTCTCCTTTTTTTTCTCCCCTTGACCTTCCCGTAGCCTCCCATACCCCCCAGTGTCTTGTGTCCATTTGTTATGCTTATATGCATGCATACAAGTCCTTTGGTTGATCTCTTACCCACACCCCAACCCTCCCTGTCCTTCCCACTGTAGTTTGACAGTCTGTTCGATGTTGCTCTGCCTCTATATCTATTTTTGATCATCAGTTTATAATGGTCTTAATTATCCATAAATGAGTGAGATCATGTGGTATTTTTCTTTCATTGACTGGCTTATTTCACTTAGCATAATGCTCTCCAGTTACATCCATGCTGTTGCAAATGGTAAGAATTCCTTCTTTTTCACAGCAGCATAGTATTCCATAATGTAGCTACACCACAGTTTTCTAATCCATTCATCTGCTGATGGGCACTTAGGCTGTTACCAGATCTTATCTATGGTGAATTGTGCTTCTATGAAAAATAGGGAAGCATATATTCTTTCTGATTGGTGTTTCAGGTTTCTTATGATATAGTCCTAGAAGTGGGATCACAGGGTCAATTGGCAGTAACATTTTTAACTTTTTGAGGAAACTCCATACTGTCTTCCATAGTGGCTGCACCAGTCTGCATTCCCACCAGCAGTGCACGAGGGTTCCTTTTTCTTCACATCCTCTCCAGCACTTGTCATGTGTTGATTTGTTGATGATAGCCATTCTGACAGGTGTGAGATGGTACCTCATTGTTGCTTTGATTTGCATTTCTCCGATGATTAGTGACTTTGAGCATGTTTTCATATGTCTCTTGGCTTTCTGAATGTCCTCTTTTGAAAAGTGTCTATTTAGGTCCTTTGCCCATTTTTTGATTGGATTGTTTATCTTCCTTTTGTTAAGTTGTATGAGTTCCCTATAAATGTTGGCGATTAAATCCTTATCGGTGATAACATTGGGAAATATGTTCTCCCATGCAGTGGGCTTTCTTGTTGTTTTGTTGATGGTTTCTTTTGCTGTGCAGAAGCTTTTTATTTTGATGCAGTCCCATTTGTTTATTTTATCTTTAGTTTCCAATGCCCTAGGAGCTGTATCGGTGAAGAAATTGCTTAGGCATATGTCTGAGATTTTGTTGCTTTGGATTCCTCTAGTATTTTTATAGTTTCCCATCGTACATTTAAGTCCTTTATCCATTTTGAGTTTATTTTTGTGTATGGTGTAAGTTGGTGGTCTAGTTTCATTTTTTTTGCATGTATCTGTCCAATTTTCCCAACACCATTTATTAAAGAGACTGTCTTGACTCCATTGTATGTTCTTGCCTCCTTTGTCAAATATTAATTGAACATATTGGTTCGGGTCGATTTCTGGGCTCTCTGTTCTATTCCATTGATCTATATGTCTGTTCTTGTGCCAGTACCAGGCAGTTTTGAGTACAGTGGCTTTGTAATACAGCTTGATATCTGGTATTGAGATCCCACCTACTTTGTTCTTCTTTCTCAGGCTCTCTGCAGCTATTCGGGGTCTTTTTTATTCCAGATGAATTTTTGGAGAGTTCGTTCTACGTCTGTGAAATATGCTGTTGGTATTTTAACACTAGAAAGACTGAAATTTAGTATATACTTATATTGCCCAAAAGCAGTCAAAATGACTGCATTGTGAAAGAATAATATCGAAGCACTCTTCACTTATGTTCCTTAGCTTTTCCAATAACTCACTTCTATTCGACATTTCTTTCGTGAATTTAGGGCGCAAAAGAAATAAAATAAACAACTTATTAGAACAAGTATCACTGCATAAAGATTCGAATAACAGGTACTAGTTTAGCTTATTGAGCAACTGCAACTTATCAAGTATCGACAATTTATCATGTACTTGTATGTTATCATGTGACGGTAATAAAAAAAAATGAAAACTGTAATTTCAATACAGAGCCGAACTGTTATTACTCAATTCAATAATAAGAGTCATTTGATTATTTAAAATTTCCCCAAGCAGTCAAAATGACTGCTTTTGGGCAATATAGGTATAACACATATATATATATATATATACTGGAAATGAAGGAGGGGGAGGTAATTACAATTATTAATAAACGCATTTATATGTTGTACAAAAAGTCACAAAATTCTAAGACATTGTGTCCTTATATACATAATTGTTTTTCTAATTGAAATTAAAAAGCAGTCAAAATGACTTCCTTGGGGAGAACCAAGATGGCGGCATAGGTTAACGCCGGAGTTTGCTGCTTTGAACAACTACTTCAAAAGTGAAACTAAAACACGGAACGGACATCACCCAGAACCACAGGAATGCTGGCTGAGTGGAAGTCCTACAACTAGGAGGAAAGAGAAACGCATACGGACACTCAGAGGAGGCGCAGTGCTGAAGTCAAATTCTGAGGTGCGGAGTGCGCGGACCCGGCTGGCGGCGGAGGGCGCGGTTGTTGTTTTCAATCGGGAGGGAGTCGCAGACTCTGAGCACCAGATCGGGGCGAGTCTTTAGGGACCCAGACTCAAACGGGAGAAGCGGGACTGTCTGGCTTCGGTCAGAGCGAGTGCAGCTTTCTCTCCCAGCTTTGCAGCGGGTGCTGGGACTCAGAGAGGCAGAGCCCCTGGGGACAGGACTGAGAGCCGCCATAACTGCTCTCTCCGGCCCACCCTGTTGATCCTGTGCGACCCGCCCCGCCCAAGCCCTGCACGGAGGCATTTGCCGGATAGCCTCAGGCAAAGGCAAGATTAGCACCTCCCTAGAGGACAGAAGTTCTCTCACTGCTGACACAGCTGATTCTCATAGCCACTTGGCCTGGAGGTCAAACCCTCCCTGGAATTAGCTACAACAATCAAGATTTAACTATAAGACTTCGAACAAAGACCACTAGGGGGTACACCAAGGAAGCATAACAAAATGCGGAGACAAAGAAACAGGACAAAATTGTCAATGGAAGATATAGAGTTCAGAACCACACTTTTAAGGTCTCTCAAGAACTGTTTAGAAGCTGTCGATAAACTTAATGAGATCTACACGAAAACTAATAAGACCCTCGATCTTATATTGGGGAACCAACGAGAAATTAAGCATACACGGACTGAAATAACGAATATTATACAGACGCCCGACAGCAGACCAGAGGAGCGCAAGAATCAAGTCAATGATTTGAAATGCGAGGAAGCAAAAAACATCCAACCGGAAAAGCAAAATGAAAAAAGAATCCAAAAATGTGAGGATCGTGTAAGGAGCCTCTGGGACAGCTTCAAGCGTACCAACATCAGAATTATAGGGGTGCCAGAAGATGAGAGAGAGCAAGATATTGAAAACCTATTTGGAGAAATAATGACAGAAAACTTCCCCCACCTGGTGAAAGAAATGGACTTACAGGTCCAAGAAGCGCGGAGAACCCCAAACAAAAGGAATCCAAAGAGGACCACACCAAGACACATCATAATTAAAATGCCAAGAGCAAAAGATAAAGAGAGAATCTTAAAAACAGCAAGAGAAAGAAACTCAGTTACCTACAAGGGAATACCCATACGACTGTCAGCTGATTTCTCAACAGAAACTTTGCAGGCCAGAAGGGAGTGGCAAGAAATATTCAAAGTGATGAATACCAAGAACCTACAACCAAGATTACTTTATCCAGCAAAGCTATCATTCAGAATTGAAGGTCAGATAAAGAGCTTCACAGATAAGAAAAAGCTAAAGGAGTTCATCACCACCAAACCAGGATTATATGAAATGCTGAAAGGTATCCTTTAAGAAGAGGAAGAGGAAGAAAAAGGTAAAGATACACATTATGAACAACAAATATGCATCTATCAACAAGTGAATCTAAGAATCAAGTGAATTAATAATCTGATGAACAGAATGAACTGTTGATTATAATAGAATCAGGGACATAGAAAGGAAATGGACTGACTATTCTTGGGGGGGAAAGGGGTGTGGGAGATGTGGGAAGAGACTGGACAAAAATCGTGCACCTATGGATGAGGACAGTGGGTGGGGAGTGAGGGCGGAGGGTGGGGCGGGAACTGGGAGGAGGGGAGTTATGGGGGGAAAAAAAAAGAGGAACAAATGTAATAATCTGAACAATAAAGATTGAATAAAAAAAAATGACTTCCTTGGGCAATCTAGTGTTAATGGGAAGTGCGTTGAATTGATAGATTGCTTTGGGTAGCATGGACATTTTAATGATGTTGATTCTACCAATCCATGAACATGGTATGTTCTTCCATCTCTTTATGTCTTCCTCTATCTCTTTTTTCAACGTCCTGTAGTTTTCTGAGTAGAGGTCTTTTACCTCTTTAGTTAAGTTTATTCCTAGGTATCTTATTTTTTTTTTTTTGGTGCGATGGTAAATGGGATTGCTTTTTTAGTCTCTCTTCCTGTAAGTTCATTATTGGTGTATAGAAATGCCATAGATTTCTTGGCGTTAATTTTGTATCCTGCTTCATTGCCAAATTCATTTATCACATCTAATAGTTTTTTGATTGAGTTTTTAGGGTTTTCTTATGTACAATATCATGTCATCTGCGAATAAGGACAGTTTTACTTCTTCTTTTCCAATTTGGATGCCTTTTATTTCTTCTTCTTGTCTAATTGCAATGGCTAATAGTTCCAGTACTATGTTGAATAGGAGTGGTGAGAGTGGGCATCCCTGTCTTGTTCCTGTTCTTAGGGGAAATGGTTTTAGTTTTTGTCCATTGAGTATGATGTAGGCTTTGGGTTTGTCATGTATGGCTTTTATTATGTTGAGGTATGATTCTTCTATACCCACCTTGCTGAGAGTTTTTATCAAAAATGGGTGTTGGATTTTGTCAAATGTTTTTTCTGCATCAATTGATATGACTATGGGTTTTTTTCTTTCATTTTGTTTATGTGATGTATCACGTTTATTTGTATCACATTTGCGTATATTGTACCATCCTTGCATCCCTGGGATAAATCCTACTTGGTCATGGTGTATGATCTTTCCGATGTACTGCTGGATCCGATTTGCTAAGGTTTTTTTGAGGATTTTGGCATCTATGTTCATGAGGGATATTGGCCTGTAATTCTCTTTCATTGCGTTGTCTTTACCTGGTTTTGGTATGAGGGTGATGCTGGCTTCATAGAATGAGCTTGGAAGTGTTCCTTCCTCTTGAATTTTTTGTAGTAGTCTGAGGAGGACAGGTTTTAGTTCTTCCTTGAATGTTTGGTAAAACTCCCCTGTGAAGCCGTTTGGCCCTGGGCTTTTGTTTGCTGGAAGCTTTTTGATGACTGCTTCAATTTCTTAAATAGTTATTGGCCTATTGAGATTTTTAGATTCTTCCTGATTTAGTTTTGGAAGGTTGTATTTTTCTAGGAATATGTCCATTTCCTCCAGGTTGTCTAGTTTGTTGGAGTAGAGTGGTTCATAGTATTTTTTAACAATCATTTGTATTTCTGTGGGTTCTGTTGTTATTTCACCTCTATTATTACTGATTTTGTTTATTTGGGTCCTCTCTCTTTGCTTCTTGGTGAGCCTGGCTAGAGGTTCATCAATCTTGTTTATCCTTTCAAAGAACCAGCTCTTGGTTTCATTGATTTTCTGTATTGTTTTTTTGGTCTCTATGTCATTTATTTCTGCTCTAATCTTTATTATCTCTTTCCTTCTGCTCACTCTGGGCTTTTCTTGTTGCGCTCTTTCTAATTCTTTGAGATGTAGAGTTAGATGATTTACTACCATTTTCTCTTGTTTTTTGAGGTAGGCCTGCAGACCTCTAAACTTCCCTATCAGGACTGCTTTCATTGTGTCCCATAGGTTTTGGATTGTTGTGTTTTCATTGTCATTAGTTTCCAGGATGCTTTTAATTTCTTCTTTGATCTCATTGGTAACCAAATCAATATTTAATAACATGCTATTCAGCTTCCAAGTGTTTAAGTGTTTTGGGTTGTTTTTATTGTAGTTTATTTTTAATATTATGCCATTGTGGCATGAGAAGATGCTTGGTATGATTTCAATCTTCTTGAATTAGGGGAGACTTTGCTTGTGATCCAATATGTGGTCTATTTTGGAAAATGTCCCATGTGCACTTGAGAAGAACGTATATTCCGTGGCTTTGGGGTGAAATATTCTGAACATGTCAATTAAGTCCATCTGATCTAGTGAGTCATTTAGGATTGATGTTTCTTTGCTGATTTTTTGTCTAGAGGATTTATCCAGTGATGTCAGTGGTGTATTAAAGTCCCCTACTGTGATTGTATTGTTGTCGATCTCTCCCTTGATACCTTCCGGGAGTTTTTTATGTATTTGGGTGCTCCTGCATTGGGTGCATATGTTTATCAGGGTTATATCCTCTTGTTGTATTGATCCCTTTAGTATTATGAAGTGGCCTTCCTTATATCTTGTTATGACCTTCACTTTGAGGTCTATTTTGTCCGATATAAGTATTGCTGCCCCAGCTTTTTTTTTCATTTCCATTTGCCTGAAAGATATTTTTCCATCTCTTCATTTTCAGTCTGTGTGAGTCCCTTATTCTGAGGTGGGTCTCTTGTAGAAAGCAAATATACGGGTCATGTTTTTTAATCCATTCAGCCACTCAATGTCTTTTGATTGGAGCATTTAGTCCATTTACCCTTAAAGTTATTATTGAAAGGTACTTGTTTGTAGCCATTTCTATTTTTTGTGCCTGTTTTCTTTCTTAGCTTTTTATTTCTTCTTTTTACACCAGTCCCTTTAGCATTTCTTGCATTGCTGGCTTGGTGGTGATAAACTCCCTTAGCCTTTTTTTGTCTGTGAAGCTTCTTATTTCCCCTTCAAGTTTGAATGATAGCCTTGCTGGATAGAGTATTCTTGGATTCAGTCCCTTGATTTGCATTATTTTGTAAATTCCCGTCCATTCTTTTCTGGCCTGCTGTGTTTCTGTTGAGAAATAATTTGATAATCTAATGGAAGATCCCTTGTATGTAACTTTCTGTCTGTCTCTTGCAGCCTTTAAGATTCTCTTTTTGTCCTGAACATTTGCCATTGTAATTATGATGTGTCTTGTTGTGGGTCTTTTTGGGTTCATCTTGTTTGGGACTCTCTGTGCTTGTGTGACTTTTTTCTTCCCCACCTCAGGGAAGTTTTCTGACATTATTTCTTCAAATATGTTTTCTAACCCTTGTTCCTCTTCCTGTTGTTCTGGCACCCCTATTATTCGTATGTTGCTTCGTTTCATGTTGTCCCATAGCTCCCTTAGGCTCTCCTCCTGTCTTTTAATTTTTTTCTCCAATTGCAGTTCAGTTTGGGTGTGTTTTGCTTCCCAGTCTTCTAATTCACTAATTCGGTCCTCCACTTCTCCTAATCTACTGTTGGAACTTTCAATGGTGTTTTTTATTGCAGCTATATCACTCTTCATTTATTCTTGATTCTTACAGAAGTTATTGATTTTTTCATCCATTTCTTCTTACATAAGTTGTTGATTTTTTCATCTATTTCTTCTTGATTCTTTCCTAAGTTGTTGATTTTTTCTCCATCCAGTTTATGCACTCTAGGACCCTTATTCTGAATTCTTTTTCTGCCATGTTGCATGCCTCTGTTTCACTTAGCTGCTTTTCTGGCGATTCTTCCTTTTCTTTCCTTTGGGGGTTTCTTTGTCTACCCATGTTTAATCTCACCGACAGATTTAGATGTTGAGTTTTTCAGGGGCTGCTCTTTGGATTGCAGTGGCTCCTCGGGCTGCAGTTGCTCCTCGGGCAGTTGTGGTAGCAGCTGCTCCTCAGTTGGCAGCAGCTCCTCTGGTGGGTGCTGTTCACAGCCATGGTGGTTCCTCTGGCTGATGGGGGGAGGCTTCTCACACAGATGCTGTTCCTCAGGCAGCGGGTGGGCTGATCATGAAGCTGCTGTTTCTTGGATGGGGCGGGCTACCCACGCAGCTGCTACTCCTTGAACTGGGGCAGACTGCTCATTTGGCTGCTGTTCCTTGGATGGGGGCTGGCTGCACGCTGCTGTTGTTCCTCTGATGTGGTGGGCTGCTTGTGGGGCTACTGCTCCTTGGACTTGGGTGGGTTGAATCCAAGGCTGCTGCTCCTTGGACGGGGGTGGGCTGCTTACGTGGATGCTGCTCTTTGGATGGGAGTGAGCTGCACGCATGGCTGCTCCTCATCGGACGGGGATGGGCCACTCACATGGCTGCTGCTCATCGGACAGGTGCAGTCTGTGTGTGGCTCTGCTCCTCGGGCTGGTGCGTACTGCGCAGGGCTGCCGCTCCTTGGACATGGGTGGTCTGCTTGTGTGGCTGCTGCTCCTCAGACTGGGGTGGGCTGCTGCTGGTCCTCGAATGGGGACGGGCTGCTCACAGAACTGCTGCTCCTCGGATGGGGGTGGGAAGCTCACACAGCTGCTGCTCCTCGGATTGGGAAGGCTGCTCATGTGGCTGCTGCTGCTTGGATGAGGGCAAGATGCTTGCACAGCTGCTGCTCCTCAGACTGGTGCAGGGTGCGGGCTGTGCGCAGCCGCTGCTCCTCGGATGGGGGTGGGCTGTGCAGGACTGCCACTCCTCAGACATAGTCAGACTGCTCGTGCAGCTGCTGCTCTTCGGACAGGTCGGGCTGCTCATGTGGTTGCTGCTCCTTGGATGGGGGATTGGGGCACTCACACAGCTGCTGCTCCTTGGACAGGGGCAGGCCACATGAGGTTGCTGCTCTTAGGTATGGGGCAGGCTGCTCGTGTGGCTGATGCTCCTTGGACAGGAGAGTGCTGCTCACGTGTCTGCTGCTCATGTGGTTGCAGTGCCCTGGACTAAAGTGCTGGGCTGGTCAGAGGTGAGCGTGCTTCAGAACTCACAGGAACCTGCACCTGGGGTGGCTGGAGACTCAGTGACCATGGGACTGCAGCCAAGGTAGCAGGTCCCTGGCAGGGGTGGCTGTAGAGTCCCAGGTGTTACCTGTGGGCACCCTGGGTGGAGGTGAGGCTGGGCTCTCAGTTACATCAGCTCTCCCCTTCGAAAAGGCGAGGCCTCTGAAGAAGAGCTGGCCTCCTCGTCCTGTTTGCAATGGTAGCAGCGGCTGGCTAGTTAGGCTAGCCCAGGTAGCCTGTCCTCGAAGGTCCTGCGGGGTCTAACTGTGCCTCATTCACACCCCCCCCCCCCACACACACACAACCACACACTCCTCTTTTGCTCCCTCGCTGCCGCCTTCTTCCTGCCTCTGTAGCTGGGTCTAGGGTGTAATTGACCCATGCATTAATGAAGTTTCCTCTCCAGGTGTCTGGTTATGTGGCTTGCTCTCTAGCACTTTAGCCAGACAGGATAAAATTCACCTTAACAAGACATGACCCAAAGGGAACAAAGCATGAATGTACTCACGACATTGATAACCGCAATGACCACCTGAAAAAAGAGAATTAAGGGAGAGAAAAGAAAGCACAAATGATATCTAAGAGAAAAAAAATGATTGGAGAGTAAAGAAAAAGGAAAATCTATCTATCTATCTATCTATCTATCTATCTATATCTATATATATCTAAATCTATATCTATCTATCTATCTATCTATCTATATCTATATCTATATCTATATCTATATCTATATCTATATATATATATATATATATATATATATATATATATATAGAGAGAGAGAGAGAGAGAGAGAGAGAGAGAGAGAGAGAACACCACTGAACCTATAGATAAACCGAACAAATACAAACACCAAACACCCAGTAAAGAGGATGGGGACAGAATCTGTAGAGGCTGAGCTGATATACAGGAAATAAGGTTAAGAATTGGATAAATATGGGGAGGACCTCAATTCAGTATAGAGGAAGTAGAAAAGGGATGAGTGGATAAGAAGAGAAAAAAGGGGAACAAAATAATATATTTACAAAAAAATTGATTAGAAATGGTGTAAAAATAGAAAATAGCAAGTAAAAATAAAATTGAATGATGAAAAAATAATGTGAAAAGTAGTAGAAAATAAAGCAACAAACAAAAAAAATGGAAAACAAAGCAAAAAGCAAAAAAAGAGCTAACAAAATAATAATAAAAAATGAAAAATTGAAATGTCGTTCCTTTGGCTGGCTTAAGACCCCAGTTTTCTGGAATGTCTGTGATTTTTTTTTTCTTCTGTTGCTGGGACTGAAGGCCTGTCTATAAGCCAGGCCCTGTTAACTCCCAGGGATTAATCAGAATTTTTTAATCTTCCTTACCATTCAGGGTGGAATCTGGGTGTGGCTGTATTCCTTTCCTGGAGACTGGAGGGAGGGGTTATATCTTCAGGAGACAATGGCTGCCCAGGTCCTGGGCTCAGCCGTGACTCAGCACTCAACTTGCTGCCACCTCTCCTGGACCCCCTTCTCTACCCAGCCTCTCCCCAGATTCCACTCTTCCATGCCTGCTCCCACTCCTCAGCATGGGTGAGTGTCTGTATCTGAAATGTCCTATGAACAGGGTTCAGTGAAAAAAAACAAACAAACAAATGCCGGCTGCAGAAACAGGGAAGACTGAGTCTCTGTGAGCTCCTCTCTTACTGGCACTGCATGGTCTGGTCAGCGCTTCAGGCTGCCCCCTCTGGGCTCAGTCTTCCGTAATTATGGAACCCCAATTTCAAATCCCCCGGAGCCAACAGTCCTGCGGATGTTCTTTCCCAAGTCAGAGGCTGTGCCTGTCCCAAGGGATGTGGCTGGGTGCCGCATGGTTTCCCTCTCACCCTCTGGGCTCAGAGATCTGGCAAAATTTCCTGCCCAGATCCCTGGTTTTTACCTTTCCAGGGAAACTCTGCCCTTCCCGGCTGCAAACTGTCTCACCAGCTGAGTCTCCTTTGCCAATTCGGGGTGGATGTTATTCGTTTCAGCTGCTCTTTCTATTTGCTCTGGGACAAGCCTTGGGATGCATCTGCCTATTCCGCCACCATCTTGTCTCCACTCCATGAATAATGTGGGAAGCTCATGCAGCTCACCAAGCCTCAGTCTCCTTCTCTGCAGTGTCACTTCCTGTCGTTTCGGAAATACGAAATGGAAATCTCAGAAATAAACCTCCCAGGTCTTAAAATGTCCGCCGTTCTCAGTTCTATATACTTTTAAAATTTCTTTTAAGACTGCCTCTTTGACTCAAGGATTATTAAGTGTATTGTTTAGTTTTCAAGTGTTTGAAGATATCACTTTTACCTTTCCGGTATTGATTTACAGTTTGATTTTGGTCAAAGAACATATTTTGTATAAAACTGTGCTAATGTAAAAAAGAAAGAACTCTTACCATTTACAACAGCATGGATGGACCTGGAGAGCATCATGCTGAGTGAAATAAGCCAGCCAGAGAATGCTAAGTATCACATGACCTCACTCATTTGTGGAATATAATGAACATCCTAAACTGATGAACAAAAATAGATCCAGAGACATAGAATCATTGAACAGACCAACAAACCTCAGAGGAAAGGCAGGGGAGGGTGGATGGATTGGGGTTGTGGGGTAAGAGATCAACCGAAGAACATGTATGCATATAAGCATAACCAATGGACACAGACAATAGGAGGGGGTGAAGGCTGGGGTTGGGGTGGGGCAGGCTGGGAGAGGACAATGAGGGAAAAGGGGTCATATGTAATACTTTCAACAATAAAGAATTTACAAAAAACATTATATGATTCCATTTATATGAAATGTCCAGAGTAGGCAATTCTGTAAAGAGAGGCAATAGATTGGTTGTTGCTTAGGGCTTGGTAAGATGAGGGGTTAGGAGAGTAATAGCAAAAGGGTACAGACTTTCTTTTTGATGATGAAAACATTCCAACTCTATGATTACACTAAAAAACCATCCTAGCTAATAAAAGGGTAATATGCAAATTAACTGTCACTCCATCACAAAAGATGTCAAGGCCCATAGCCACAAGATGGCAGTGCCCAGTCTTCTCAGCCCCTCCAGAGTCCCCCAGCCCCTGGGGGTGGGGGGGTCACGCCGCTGAGAGCGGGCAGTATGAGCAGCCTGGTGGAATGCTTGCTTCATAGCTGCAGCAACGAGGCAAGAGTTCCACGCCTGGCCACAGATGGGCCTCTGGCCAGGCTGGGGCACAGAATGCTTGCGTAAGAAGAGAAGGAACTGGCGAGCTGAGCAGAGTCGAGTGGCCCCTGACTCCCGGGCAAGGTCAAGTCTGGGCGGCCAGAGGGTGGAGGGGGTGGAGGATAGTGTGACAGGAGGGCCTGGTGGCAGAGGCACAGGGGTGAAATCCAGCAGAGAAAGAGAAAGGAAGCCCTTTATTGGAGTTCCTGAGAACAGGGAGGGAAGTCGTTTACATTTTCCAGCCGCTGATGGGCCTCTGGCCAGGCCAGGGCATGGAATGCTTGCATCGTTGCCCCGGCAGAGAGTCTCTGGGCAGCGGGCACAGAGCAGCCAGACCCCACAGAGAGCTACTGGCACACGGATTCATGCGCAGGGCTACTAGTTAACATATAAACTTAAAATGGATGGAATGTATAATATGTGAATTATATATTCAATAAAGCTGTTTTTTTTTTAAATGAGAGTATAGTCAATTTTTTGTAAAAATTTTGCTTTGAGAAGGAATAGCTAGAGGAGTATGTAGGATCAAAAAATAATTTGTTTTAAGATAGGAATTACTAGAGTGTGTTTGAATATTGATGGCCTTGATGCAATGGGAACAAAAAAATTGGTGGTGCAGGGAAGAGAGGTGATACCTGCAGATATTTCCAACTACCATGAGGATAGCTCCACCTGGAGTTCCTATCAGTTCTAACTCAAAATTATATCCCAAATCCACCTAGTTCTCTCCACCTCCACCACTACCACCTTGATCTAAGCCATCATTATCTCTCACTGGATTATTGTAATAGCTTCCTAACTTGGTATCTTTGTTGCCACTGTTGGTGCTCTCAAATCCATTATTTACCCTGCAGCTAAAATGATCTTTCTAAAATATTACTCTGATC
Source organism: Myotis daubentonii (assembly GCF_963259705.1). Classification (NCBI taxonomy): domain Eukaryota; kingdom Metazoa; phylum Chordata; class Mammalia; order Chiroptera; family Vespertilionidae; genus Myotis; species Myotis daubentonii. The sequence continues at coordinate 25,540,684 of NC_081861.1, read as the reverse complement.
TTTATTTGCCTGCTTAAAGCTCCCCATTGGTATTACCATATAGTCTGAGCTCCTTAAGTTGGTCTACAAGACTCTAAGATCTGACCCCAATTCTACATCCACATCTTTGAGCTCTCTCTCCCTTACACATTAGGCTCCAGTCATAGTGACCTTCTTTTTATTCCTGAAATTCATCATCATGCTTTTTCTCACCTCTCTTATCCTGTTCATCTGACAGCTTCCTACTCATTTTTTTTTTTAAAAAAATCAGATATGGGGTTAGCCCCTCCAGTAGAACTTCCCTGACCTCTCTGGAGAAAGGTAAGGATTTTCACTTCTGAGCTCCTGTGTTTACACCTTCACTAAAGCACCTATCATAGACAGATATGTCTGGTTCCTCCACTGGACACTGAGATCCTGGAGGACAGGGACTAGTTCTTAGTCACTCTGAATCTCTATACTAGATGGGTATCAGTCACATAATAGGCCTTTGAGAGTGAATAAAAAAAAGAATAATGATTGCCCTGGAGAAGATGTAAAGATGTATTCCAACAAAGCATCTGCTTCCAACAATAAAATGTGCTGTTTAGTGACATAAATTGTGTTAAGCCTCTAGACATTGCATGACCACTCATGATGGATGATAATATGGAAAGAGGTTATGCACAGGTGGGAGGGCTCCATCTGCCCCCCAAGTCCTCTTCCAAATCTGATTCCCTGAAAGCATGACCTCCTTTTCTTTACTTCTGACTGGATGGGGCTTCTGGACTGGAGGTCATATCAACTTTGAACTGGCTGAGTAGGCTTGGGTTAGAAAAGGTACTTTCCAGAAGTTTACCATCCCAGGCAGACTCATTGTACCTGGGTTTGCCTTCTCAGCACCTCTGATTTCCCATCTGAAAACTGACTAATACTTGCTAATTGTGTGTTCTGAGATCCTTTGATGAAAATGCCATTGTATGTAAGTATGAAGTATTGCTATGAATAATAACAATGGATGAAGTTTCTGTTGCTTACTCCTTGAGTGAAATTATAGAAAATGGATGTTTTTTGCAAAATCACAGGTCATATCTTCATTGCAGAAAAGAGGCTGGTAAAACATATTCAATCCCTCAGTCATTTGGATTCAACATAGCAATATATTTGCTTTTCCAAAACTCTGCTGTCCATTCTGGATGCTACAACAAAATACCACAGACTGAGTGACTTATAAACAACATAAATTATTGCTCACAGGTCTGGAGACTGGAAGATCTGGAGATCAAGGCACTGGTAAATTTGGTGTCTCGTGAGAGCACACTTCTAGCTATGTCTTCACATGGCTAAAGGGGGCAAGAGATCTCTCTAGGGTATCTTTCATAAGGGAGCTAGTGTCATTCCACACTCTTGAACTAATCACCTCTCAAAAGCCCCACCTCCTAATGCCATCATATTGATGGTTAGATTTCAACATACGGATTTTGAGGGGGGCATTTTCATCAAAGGATCTCAGAATACACAATTAGCAAGTATTAGTCAGTTTTCTGGAGCTTCTTCAGAGGGACTCTGTTGCAGGTCAATGTCAGATGTTGCCTGTGACTTCCCCTGGGCAACCTGTTTGGAACTACAAAGCTATCTAGTTTGTAGCTGCCTCTGCTTGGACTTGGTGTGCATGCAAAGGACCAAGCTGTGTACCAAGGCTGGCTTCTACCAGCCCTGATCCTGGGGGCAGGTTAGCCAAAGGCCCAAGGTATCCTGAGATCTGCCTCCTCCTGCCTCTGTCTGCTGGCTGTCTGTCGTTCTCAGTCACTGAAAGAGCTCTTGGTAGTACACAAGTTACATGAGGTAGGATCTTAGTAAATCACCATGTAGGGGCGAGGGGTGTTCATCTTATTGATACAGGTTCAAACTCGGTGCCAGTCCTGGGTCTGAGGCTATTCAGCAAAAGTCTCAGGGTGCACCAAGACTAGCTTCCCCCCACTGGGTACTCAAAGACCTTTATGATTGGACAGGGTGTAGGGAAGTCATCAGGGTGAGGCCAGTATAATTTGTCAGGGCCAAACAGACCAAGATTTGAGCATGTGAAGGGAGACCTCAGCACTCTTCTGGTATGTGAGGGGAAAATGGCCCTTATCCTAGAGCTACACAACTCAGTTTATCCCATATTCTGCCAGAAGCCTGAGCTCAACAGGCTGGGGCTGCCAGTAATCAGGACAGTGAGGCTAGTAGGTCTCCCGTGAGGGAGAGGTGCCAGTGAGCTTGGAGGAAGGCAGGTGTAGTATCCCCTGCCCCAGAGCCACACAACTCAGCCTGTCTCAGATTCTACCCAGATCTCCTGAAGAGCCCATGCTCAACAGGCTGAGGTCACTAGGAATCAAGAGGGTGGGGCCTTGGGAGCCTGGAGGGTGGGGATAGTGGATCTCTGAGGAGGAAGAGGCACTGGTCAGGTTCAAGGGAAAGTGGGGGGAATGGTTCCCACCCCAAAGCCACACAACTCAGTCACTGACACCCCCCTAAATCTGCCTGGACCTCTACACCTCAGGACAGGCAGCTGACTCGGCAGGGTATGAGATCAACAGAGTGGAGTGACAGTGAGTCCAGAGGATAGGCCTTCCTCCAAGCTGATATTGTATGGAGGGGATTGCTGCAGCCAAGAAAGATGGTGTCTGCACTGTGGGAATAGGTCTCAGCACAGAGATCCTGATGGCTGCCCCTTCAGCTCTCTCTGCAGAGCCACAAAACCCATCTCTCCTTTAAAAAAATATGTTTTTTATTGTTGATAGTATTACTGATGTCCCCCATTTTCGCCCCCCCCATCTGCCCAGCGCCTACCCTCCCTTACACCTTCACCACACTGTTGTCTGTGTCCATGGGCTATTCATATAAGTATATAAGTTATTGTTTTTTCTCTTCTCATTCTTCTCACCCCCTATTCTGAGATATGTCAGTATGTTCCATGCCTCCATACCTCCAGACTTATTTTGTTTGTCAGCTTATTTTGTTTAATAAATTCCACATAAAGTGAGATTATGTGATACTTGCCTTTTTCTGACTGGCTTATTTCACTTAGCATAATACTCTCCAGGTCCCTCCATGCTGTCTCAAAGAGTAAGAGATCCTTTTTTACAGCTGCATAGTATTCCAATGTGTAAATGTATCACAGCTTTTTTATCCACTCATCTATGGATGGTCACTTGGGCTGTTTGCAAATCTTAGCTATTGTAAATAATGCTGCTATAAACATATGGGTCCATATATTCTTTCTGATTGGTGTTTTGGGATTTTTAGGATATATTCCCAGAGGCGGGATTGCTGGGTCAAATGGCAGGTGTCCTCTTAAAGGAACAGTTCACAAAATTCTTGCTTATTATAGGCACTTACCCTGGGTTCCGAGTTTGGTGGGTACAGGGACAGACTGAGTTGTGTGACTTCGGGATAAGGGTTAGAGATGAGCCACCAAAGTCACTGTATTGAGTTCTCCTCCTACATGGCCCACTGATGCCATCTTTCTTGGGTTGGGCCCTCCCTGCCACGGCATTAGCCTGGTGAGCTACACTAGTTCCACCCTGATGACTCCCTCAGGCCTTGTCCTACCCAACTCAGACACAATCTGAGATTCAACCACACCAGTCTGGGCCTGCATTGCAGTCTTTGTTAAAAACAACAACAACAACAACAACAACAAACTCTCCAGGAATTCCAGTCATGCTTGTGTATGTGGTGGGGGAGGGGAGAAGGGGGGAAGGTGCCAAAGACACATGTAGAAACTGAGTTATGTGGCACCTAACAGCAACTGACTTGGATCTCCATTTCCTTATCAACAAATGAGCAAGTTGCTCTGCACCACTTCTCAGTGAGATGGAGGAGAAGGCTCTAGCGGTTAAAAAATAAAATGAAACAAAACAAAAACGTAAGACATATAAATATACCTAATCAACATATGCACTGTCAACCCAAGCTCCTGAGCACAGCTCCTTCCCTATTCCTCAAACTACACTGGTCTTTGGTAAGTTCTCTCCCCTTGACATTACTTTTAATCTAATTTTATTGATGGTGGTCCTAGGGATGGGAGGGGATAGATAGGGCCTTGTCCTTCTCCAGCCTCCCTCCTCATCTCACTCCATTATTCTAACATCTGATCTCAATCAATCTGGGTTTAGAAAGTCATTTTGTCCTATGCTGCTCATAAAAAGAAACAAGATACAGTTGAAACAGCCCACTGCTGCAGAGTAATAGATCCAAAACAAATGTGTTTCCTGTTAGATTTTTAGGTGAATTATATTTGACCTTAAGTCCTTCCTAATTGGAAATTTTTCTAACACATTTGTATTGTGTTAAAAAATGATGGGAGCAATAAACACTATTTTAAAATATGTGCTTAATCTTAAAGCAGGATATGTTTAATATGTACCTGTTCCTTCCTAACAACTTGACTTTACTCATGTAGAGCTTATGTCTGATGATATTATCACTATATTCTCAGGAACTCTCTACGGAACCTCAAAAGACTTTTAAAAAAAACAAAACAAAAAAACACCTCTTTCCTCTTCATTTTTTGACAATATCTACTAACCAATTAATCAGCAAAGCCTGATCATGCTACCCTCAAATTCATCTATTAAATTCAATGTTGCATCCCCCATTGCTACTTCTTAAATTCAATCCCCCTCATGTTCTTGCTTGGATGCAAGTCTTCATGATGCCCTTTTCAAAATGTAATAAAAATAGAAGAAAAAAAAACAACAGCAATTGAATAGCCATCCCATCTTCTCCAGAAAACCTGTTTTATTTTTGGAGAAAGCACATTGTAAATTATGTGAAGGTGACTCCAATTCCAGCAGTATTAATGCAAGACCAGAAAGCTCCTTTGCAGGGTTTCTTGAATCATACTATTTCTTTGTCCTGTATACATGTGATAACCAGGTCATCAAGGGAGTGTGGCCTTGAAATCCTTGAAAGCAGAAATCACAAGGAACCCTAAACAATTCTAGAATAAATAGAAATTTCAAAATAAAGCTGCCTAAACAGGACTCTCCTCAATGGAGAATAAATGCTTGGTGCTCTGGCGGTATCATTAAAGGTCTATTGTTTGAAATTTTGTAGCAAACACACATTATCTTTGTAATTATAAAAATATAAACAATAGTGATTTTAAGTAGAAAAATAACTTTAAAGAGCCAAGAAAAAAAAAAAACCTGCTTAGGAGAGAGGGTTGGGCAGCAGATGGCAGGGTTGTTTCAACTTTTGCTTTTCTCTGCCAGGCTGGTGTGCACCAGAGTCCACAGGCATGCAGGCCTCTCACTGGCAGAATGCCAGGAAGAGTGATGACTATATAAAAGGAAGCATGCTATTAACATACAGCATGATATGATTATTAGCTACATCTGGGCATGGGGTTGCCACAGATTTGTTTTTAAAAATCTTCTTTCTGCTTTTGTATACATTTTATTTCATGATGAACAGGTAGTACTTGTGAAATAGGGAAAAGAAAAGCATTTCACTTTTTAAAATAAAAATTTAAAAAGGTATGAAGTTCTGCCTCCCCAAGCAGGAGGCTGCCTCAGACCCAGATTTTAGAAGGCTTCTATTGCATTACCCTGCCCATGAGAGCCCTAAGGAAATGCTTCCAACTAACTTTGGGACAATAAACTAGACATTCAAAATTAACCTATGTCAGTAGATTGAGTCACCTCTGCTTCAGTTTACTAAAAATTTCTCAGGTATTAGCTGTGGACTTTGGAGTTATTGTTTGAAGCCTTATTAGATTCATAACTATAGTGCAGTTCCATGTGACTGAATGAAGTAGGAAGCAGAAAGGCAGAAAGGCCAGGCAGTGTTCATGCTGCCAGATGAATGTGAACATCCCTTGTGCCACTTGGTTTCCAGGACCTACATCTATATCTCACCTTTAGGTTAAGATTTTGCTGTTAGTGCCCCCGACACCTACCACACACAGACATGCACACATGTATGCATAGGTGCATACACATACATCTAGGTCTGGACAGGAAGTTCAGGAGGTAACTCTGGCCCTCTGTATTTTACCCTGCTACTAAGCACCCCTTTCTTGATTCATGCTGCCAGATCATCCTAATGCTGCCTGGCCAACGTCCATCATCCTGTTGAACTTCTGTTCCCCCAACATTCCCCTATCACCTTTCCCAGCTTATTTTCCATATCACAGCTGCATTTTCCATATCACAGGATATTGTCTCAAAGTATTTTTAAAGGTAAGCAGAGCATTGCTGTTTTTTCTAAAACCAAAAAACTTACATGCATATATGCATAGCCCATGGACACAAACAATAGTGTGGTGAAGGCCTGGGGTGGGGGAGAGGCTGGGTGGAGGGGGGCTAAAGGGGACTCGGGGACATCTGTAATACTGTCAACAATAAATAAACATATCTTCGGTTAGGATTTAAAAAATACATATATCATTTTTTTAAAAAAAATACAGGGAAAAGACCAGTGTAGATGGGTTTATCATGTAGGAAAGAACCAAACGTAAGACAAACTTTTTCAAGTTTGACCTTCAGAGAGGTGAAATTATATTACTCAGTGCCCAATTTAAAAGTTCAATACTTCTGTTAGAAGTTTTAAAATGTATTTAACTGTTAATGGAGTAGAGAGGGCCTCATCTCTTCCTATTTGCTGGATTTCTTGCGATATCCCAAGAAAAGGAATTCTTTGAGACTTGCGCGGGAGGATGAGATAGAAAGCTTTATTTCCATGGAATTACACCCCTGGGTTTTCAAAGTCCCATTTCCCTTTGTCCTACCCTAAAAGAAGTATATCTGGGTCTTCGATAGAGCTAAAATCAGAGCCAGTGCCCAGAGTTCCCTTTCTATGTTGAAGCCGGGTCCAGTTCAACATCAGACTAGCTTAGCTTATGTTTCCCACTGCAATCTATTAGTCCATTATGTGCTGGGTCTGCATGGCTGTGGGACATATGTGCAAATGCAAGGAAGCAGGAGCAAAGGAGCCCCACAAGTCAAGAGGCAAGCACAACAAGAAAGAGAATTTATTTGTTTAGGGCAGTGGTTCTCAACCTTCCTAATGCTGCGACCCTTTAATACAGTTCCTCATGTCGTGGTGACCCCCAACCATAAAATTATTTTCATTGCTACTTCATAACTATAATTTTGCTACTGTTATGAATCGTAATGTAAATATCTGATATGCAGGATGTATTTTCATTGTTATAAATTGAACATAATTAAAGCATAATGATTAATCACAAAACAATATGTAATTATATACGTGTTTTCCGATGGTCTTAGGCGACCCCTGTGAAAGGGTCTTTCAACCCCCAAAGGGTCGCGACCCACAGGTTGAGAACCGCTGGTTTAGGGGACTATGTATTCTTAAATTTTCCAGGGCTTGCAGTGGCCATGCTCATTCTGGCCAACATCTCTGTCCCCAGGTTTGACTGACAGGTACCTTCCCTTGTCACCCAACTTTGTTGAGCATGCATCTATCTTCCCTTTGTTGAATCCCTTCCAGTGTTTTGCAGGGAATAGGCTGGTAGTTCCTGGGGAGTGCAAAGTTCAGCTTCCTGGTGAAGCAGCCTGAATGACATGCCTATAATGTCTGGCCTTCCATTGCTACTTTCCTATTAAAAAAAATCTTTATTGTTGAAAGTATTACAGATGTTCCATCGCCCCCTCCCAAGTAGTTATCCTCTCTTCCCCATTTCCTACCTCTCCCCAGGCTTTCACAGCACTATTGTCTGAGTCCATGTCTCTGGATATATTTTGTTTGTCAGTTTATTTTGTTCATTAGATTACACATATAAGTGAGATCATGTGATATTTGTCTTTCTCTGACTGGCTTATCTCCCTTAGCATAATACTCTCCAGGTCCCTCCATTTTGTCTCAAAGGGTAAAGGTCCTCTTTTAACAGCTGCATAGTATTCCATTGTGTAAATGTGCCACAGCTTTTTTATCCACTTATCTACTGATGTGCACTTGGGCTGTTTCCAGATCTTAGCAATTGTAAATAATGCTGCTATGAACATAGGGCTGCATATATTCTTTCTAGCTGGTGTTTCAGGCTTCTTAGGATATAGTCCTAAAAGTGGGATCACTGGGTCAAATGGCAGTAACATTTTTAATTTTTTGATGAAACTTCATACTGTTTTCCACAGTGGTTGCACCAGTCTGCATTCCCACCAGCAGTGTACTAGGGTTCCCTTTTCTCCACATCCTCACCATCACTTGTTGTTTGTTAATTTATTGATGGTAGCCATTCTGGCAGGTGTAAGGTGGTATCTCATTGGCATTTTAATTTGCATCTCTCTGGTAATTAGTGATGCTAAGCATTTTTTCATATGTCTCTTGGTTATTTGTCCTCTCTGGAGAAGTGTCTATTTAGGTCCTTTGCCCATTTTTTAATTATTGCTCTTCCATTTGTGAGTTGTATGAGTGCTTTATATATTTTGGAAATTAACCCCTTATCAGATGTATCATTGGTGAATATGTTCTCCCATACAGTGGGTTCCCTTTTCATTTTATTGTTTATTTTGCTGTGCAGCAGCTTTTTATTTGTATGTAGTCCCATTTGTTGTTTTTTTTTCCCTTTGTTTCTCTTGCCCTAGGCATTGTACCTAAAAATTCTGCTACATGGGATGTCTGCCATTTTGCTGCCTATGTTTTCTCCTAAGATTTTTACGGTTTCATGACTGATGGTAAGTGCTCAGAGTTTTCTGTTATGGGGTGGGATTTCCTTAAAGGAAGGTAATAATTCCCACATTGAAAATGGTGGTCTTGTTTAGAAAGGAAGACGACAACTTCCATAGGGGAGAGCAAGGCTAGGAACTGGAATGTGTCCTTGTGTAGGGGTTATTTCATGCTTCTCTGTTGTTCAACACAAAGGTAAATGCCACTTTAGTATAAAGTTTTGCATCCTCTCTTCCTCGTTGTAATTCTCTCTAGCTACCTTTACCTTCAGCTCTCTGATAAAATCAGATACTCCTACAGAACTCTGTGAGATGGAATTTGTAAGGATGACAGGAGGATAGTCTATTCCACAGTCTGCTTGAAGCTGAGACCAAGGTAGAGAAGCAGCAGCACACCAGAAAGAGTGATTGTCCAGGAGCTCCACATGGTGATAAATTTGGCAGTGAACAGTTGCCTACACAGAAGAATCACTGAGATTGATCAGGAGAGATCCAAACCTAGAGAAATAGCTTCCCAACGAATATCTAACTGAGGAATAAATGTGGGGAGAGGGATCTTGTTCCCCAGGATTTTAGAAAAAAGTCACTTTGGGGTGACAGACTCAGCTAAGGCTTAGGTCACATCAATGATGAAATTATAAGACAATGTACACAATCCGTACCAGCAGTCATTGAATCAGATCAATAGCTTTACTCTACTTCCTTAGTGTTAAAAAGCACATTTTTTACATTTCATTCTTTCTGAAGTCAGAATCTACACTAATAAAAGACAAAGATGCTAATTGACCGTACCTTCATTATGCCTAAGCCACGCCCACCAACCAATCAGAGCGACTATATGCAAATCAACCCAACCAAGATGGCGGCTGGCAGCCACGGACCTGGAGCAAGCAGGAGGTTTGGTTGCCTGGGCAATGGAGGAAGCCAAGCTTCCCGCTTGCCCTAAGCCGGCTGTGGCCTCCACTCATGGCAACAAAGTTTCAATTATAGAAGACAAATAAATCCCAGATACCTGCTTCCAGCCAGCCTCCACTGGGAGCATGGGTGGCTGGGGGCCGTGGTCAGCCTGCAAACAGCCATGAGCCCCTCACCCAGGCTGCCACACCCTCATGGGTTGAGGGTCCTCACTGGGGGGCTTAGCCAGTCTGAAAATGGCCCTCAGCCCCTCACCCAGACTGGCCAGGCACCCCAGCAGGACCCCTCCCCCAGTCTGAAGGGGGTGTGGCCAGCCTGAAAACGTCCCTCAGTCCCTCACCCAGGCTGGCCAGGCACCCCAGTGGGGACCCCTACACTGAAGGTGCTGTGGCCAGCCTGCAAATAGACATCAGCCCCTACCCAGGCTGGCCAGGCACCCCTGGGGGGACCACCACCCTGAAGGGGCTGTGGCCAGCCTGCAAACAGCCATCAGCCCCTCGCCCAGGCTGGCCAGGCACTCCTATATAATAAAAGGGTAATATGCAAATTGACCCCAACAGCAGAACGACTGGGAATGACTGGTCACTATGACACACATTGACCACCAGGGGGCAGATGCTCAATGCAGGAGGAGCTCTGCTCAGCCACAAGCCAGGCTGACGGCTGCCAGTACAGCAGTGGTGGTGGGAGCCTCTCCCGCCTCCTCAGCAGCGCTAAGGATGTCCGACTGCAGCTTAGGCCTGCTCCCTGCTGGCAAGTGGACATTTCCCAAGGGCTCCTAGGCTGCCAGAGGGATATCTGACTGCCCCAGGGAGTGGGCCTAAGACAGCAGGTGGTCATCCTCCAGGTGTCCCAGACTGTGAGAGGGCACAGGCCAGGCTGAGGGACCCCCCAAATGCACAAGTTTTTGTGCACTGGACCTCTAGTGTATTATTATAATATTGGTGGTGGTGATGATGAAAGTAATAATAACTAATATATATAACATGTGCCAAATGTTATTCTTGTAAGTGCTTTATCTTATTAACTAATTTATTACCCTACTAGAGGCCTAGTGCATGAATTCATGCATGGGTGCAGGAGGACGGGGAGGGACTGTGGAAGTTTGGCCACTGGCTCCAAGGAGGGAGCCAGCCCTCTGCCCCCCTGAGAAAGGAGCTGTGTCCACTGCCACCCATCCCCAGTTCCCTGTCCCAGCCCAGGACCCAAAGGCCCTGGGCAGGGTTGGGAGAGGAGGCAATGGTCACCAGGCTGGGCATGGAAGGAACTGACGCCAACACCGACAGTGCCCTACCACCAAGTGGTTCCCTTCCTCTTCCCCTCCTCCTTCCCTCACTACCTCGGTGAGCGGGCAGACCCTGGGGAAGGGAGAGGATGGGAGCAAGACAAACCCTTGTGTCGAGGGCTGACTTTCAATAGATCACAGCAAGGAAGCTGCTCTGCTATGTATGAAACCCCCAACCCAGAAGCAGGTCGTCTATGAATGGTTTAGCACCAGAGGCCGATGGGGGCCAGTTGGCTGGAGGGATGGACAGTGAGCGGTTGGCCAGCTGCTGTGGGAGTGCACTGACCACCAGGGGGCAGCTCCTGCATTGAGTGTATGCCCCCTGGTGGCCAGTGTGTGTCATAGCGACTGGGCGACAGGTCGTTCTGGTTGTTCCAGTTGTTTGGTCGTAAGGGTCGCTTAGGCTTTTATATATAGAGATGAATTAGGTGAAGTTATTATTCCCTCTTTGAAAGTTGAGGAAACTGAGACACAAAAAGGTTAAGCAAATTCTCCAAGATGTCACACACACACACACACACACACACACACACACACACACAAACCCCCCCCCCCACACACACACACATATACACCTATTAAGCGGCTGAGGTATGCAGTCATGACCCTAATTATGACTGTCAAACAATTCACCAAAAGCATGGTATTAAATTTTTTTAAAAGCTATTTCTAAACTAGTGATGCCTCTTTAGATACCTAATGGTATCTTAGAATTAAATAAATCCAAGTGGTGATTAAATAGTACCTACAGTCTAATTCCATCCCAGCCTTCATGCATTTGGGACCTCCAGGGCAGTGGCAAAGTACACAGGCAGTGGCCTCTCGCCACCTGCATTTGAATCCCAGCTATGCCACTTATAAACTGAGTGAGTTTGGGAGAGTTTTTAAATCACTCTGATCCTCAGTTTCCTATAAAATGAGGATGATCATAACATTTTCTACCTCACAGAGCTGCCGTGATGATAAAAAGAGATAATCCATGTAGAGTTCCTTGAACATGGCAAGTGCTCAGTGAATGGAGACCGTTTTCATCTTTCATTTGACTTCCTGGTGTGCTTAGATGAGCAGCCTTCCCCCTCAGTGTTCAGTGAAGTGGGTGGTTCTTACGCAGTGAAAATGAGCATCTTTAGATAGTGCCACCCTTCAGGCAGCTGAGGCTTTCTAGACTCTTATCAGTGCTTTAGAGCGCAGTATAAAAGGTTCACTGCAAAAGCCACCATGTGCCTGGAGAACCACTGCTACCACAAATAAGGCACAACTTCATCTCAGATGGGACTATGTAACATTTGCTAATTTAAACTTCAAAACAACTCCCCTAGATTTTTATTTCACAACATTCAATATTTTTTGCATGTTTCAAACCTGACTTGGATTTGTGAGAAGCCCCAAAGGACTTTGTTAGGAAAAACAAATATTGAAGCAAACAAAAAGTAGACACTGCGATCTTGAAGCAACAGATGGCCATGTGCCAACTAATAACTGGAAATTAATTTTTCAAGTGCTGAAATGACACAAAATTAAGAAGTGAGTCTGTGATAATCAGACAAATACCCTTTCTTAAATTTAAGCTTAAATTTACTCTTGTTCTTTTTGGTAGAAAAGAAGGCAAGTGTTTAATCCTCCTCTAAAAGTTATTAATAACTCAATGAATCAGTGAATTTCAAGGAGTTTGAGAATAAAAGTGTGGTAAAAAGGGAAAGAAAACTGTGCCAGATGGCCTGAGTGGTAGGAGATCTCTGTGGAAGAAGGGGAAATATAATCTGAGGTTGCAGTGTTATTGTGTTTTCTTTAATAGATATCTTGAAATTGACCTGTGGGTTATGGTAAATAAGTACATTTTTGGCACCTAGCACCCTGAGATGATTTTGTCTCATTATGCTACAAGTGTTGGTTAGGATGTGCTTCTCTACTTCCTATTTTCACTTTTGATCTGTTACTCTGGGAATGTGCATGGATCTTTGGTTTGAAGATTTCAGATTCTCTTCCTCAGCATGTGTTCCTAGGGACAAGGCTAAAATCATACCCTATCGCTATACCCTTGAGTTTGCCCCTAGTAACAAACTCAAGACTCTCTCATTATAATAATACTGCTTCAATCAGTTAACCAGGTGCAACTAAGCCAACCAAGTCATTGACACATTACTCTCCTTAAGAGCATCACACAGGATTTTTTTGCTATATATAATAAATAAACTCTGGGCTCTCATCCCAGTATTCAGCAAAATTTTGCTTTGGTTTAGAATTTCTAAAAATGAAATCAGTCATCTCTGAAAAGTAGAGCGTCTTTTAGGGCCATATCTTGGCATGGTGCCCACCCAACTCATAGTTTCCAGATAAAACTAAGGTGCTCATTTGGGTTTCAGAAATTCACAGCCCTGATTCTTTGAGGAAGGAGTAGATATGAAAAACACTTGGGAGAAATGTATGGGTGGGTAACAAATAACTATAAACCAGCTGGTAGACATTTGATGAACTATTGTTCTAGGTAGGTTGAATCCTTAGAGGTTAAGTCACAACCTCTGATATTTTCTGGAAGTAGGTGGGGAGGAGATAAATAATACATAAAATGAGTGACAGAGGCAGAGTTTAAGCAAACACACAAAAGCAGCTAGAAACACTGAGAGCTGGGTAACACTTGTCACAGACAGTGGGAGAAACAGGAATAACATAATGATTAAAAGACAGGCAGGGGAAGCAAGGCTGCCTAGATTTAGATCCTGCCATGACATTCAATAATGGACAAGTTAATTAACCACTTTTGGGCCTCATTTTCCTAATCTGTAAAATGGGCATAAAAACAGGACAGCTACTTTATGGAGTTATTGTAAACTTAAATGTGTTATTATATAGAAAATGACTCCAACACAACTAAACACATGATAAGTGCTGTATGTTATAGTTTCTGAATTCTAAATGTTTCTAGAATGTTCAGCCAACTTTGGCTGCTATGCCAGTTTAGTGAGCAGCCATTATAGACAGCAATTCAAAGACAGGTGAAGGGAAAGCTTCTGTGAGTAAAGCTTACAAATTCAGGTCACCGATTATCACCCACAAAGACTTGTTCTTCCACACACCCACATTTTGAGGGCAGGGGAGAGTGGGGAGTGTTTCCACATGGAAATTAAAGATTAAATTGCTTATTTCAGGAAAAGAAAAAATAAACAATATGGAGATACAATTGGGGCGGTCCCCACCTACTTCCTAGGAAGCTGGTATTGGCCCTTTGAGTAGTGCAGGGTCATCCGGGTCTGGTTCTGTCACACACCTACTCTTTTCTATTCCACCATGTAACAAAGAACCAAGTCACCGTTCTTTGGTAACCGATAACTTTGATGAGTGCAACCCTTCATTTCCTAGTAACCGTTTCCTTCCTCATTACTAAACCCTACCAACCGAAGGCCTCTGAGCTCTTCCACTCTGACTCAAAACAAGAAGCCTATACGGCAAGCCTAACTCCATGAATCAGAGCTTTTCCAGTGTTTGTTAATAGGAAGGGAAGAATGCAGGTATGGCGACAGTAATCACAATATCTACGGCTTTGGAAACCTCTCAAACCAATTTCTAGTCACTCGTCATCTAAAGATTGTTCCTGAGGGGTAAAACACCTTGATGTGAGGGTGGAAATGATGACACAGAGGCTGTAAAAGGCTTTCTCTCTGCCCCACTTTATCCTATGCCCCACTCAGTCCCTTGGCTCACATGTTTTTCATCCCTCTGGATGGGGAAGAAAGAATTTGACACCAAATTCACATTATGGTGTTAGTAGTTATGGGTGTGACCTGTTTAGGTAGTACTTACAATTTGAAGGGAATCACAGCAAGGGTAAAAAATCTCTAGTGGTAGACACCCAAGCCTTGTGAATGAGATAAGCTAGATTGGAGGAGACCTTTCTCAGTAGTCCCAATTAATCCATTTTCCTCACCCTGGTCATTCTCTAACCAACTACTTCTTTCTATTTTCTTCATAACCCTTATTACTATCTGAAGTTGTCTTGTTAATTTATATCTTTATTTGACAATTGTCTATCTATCTTATGAAGAATGTAATATAGTCCTGGATGGGTGGCTCAGTTGATTGGAGCACTATTCCATGCAACACAAGGTTGTGAGTTCAATTTCCAGTCAGGAAACATACCAAGGTTGGGGGTTCAATCCCTAGTTGGGGCATGTAAGGGAGGCAACTGATCAATGTTTCTCTCTCACATCGATGCTTCTCTCTCTCCTCAAAATCAATAAAAATATATCCTTGGGTGAGGATTAAGGAAAAAAAAGAACGTACCATACATGAGGAGAGAGACTTGTCTGTTTTTTTTTTCTTCACTCCTATATCCTTTAGGGCCCAGAATAGTATCTGCCACATAGTGGGTTCTCAATAAATATTTGTGAAGTAAATAAAAGAATAATGAACTGAAATGATTTTTAAGCAAGTTCCCCTGAAAATAAATTGTTCACTTCCCCATAGGTTTTGATAACTTAGACCCCATAAATTTTTGATGGGGCAAACAAGACTACCCTCTGTTCTTTCTGCAAACTAAATAGCATAGGGCTGTGGCAATGATAAGGAGTGCCAGTTATTTCATCACTGGCATCACTCAAGGGACTTTTGGCAAGAGGTAAGCTAGAGTATGGGCTGCGAGAGACTGGAGTACTCTCCTGAATATGCACACACCAGCTTGGGGCCGGAAGGGAACATTTTGCTTCTAATGTAATTGAAATGCTGAAGAAAAGTTTGAAAGATGAAAATAACATGTCTCCACATGACAACCCCACAGTTCTGAAAGTTCAAAGGTTTCCACTTCGTTAGATGTACATCTTCTAATGATCCCCCGCTCTCTATGGCCTTTGCCTACAATAACCCTCACAACAGCAATGAGGTGTGTAGGTGGCAAGTATAATTAGGCCTATGTGCAGGTGGAGAAAGTGAGGCACAGCTAAGATGGGGTGAGGTGAATCAATTACCTAGCCTATTGTGTAATTCATTTAAGTCGCCATTCATTGAATGCTTACTTTGTGCCAGGCCTAATTCTTAAGCCATATCAACCAATAGCCCATGTTATTTCTCCCATTCAGACAGTCCTGGGCTTGCTTAGTTCAAGACTGAGAGAGGCTTCTCTGATAGCCTATAAGCTGCACTTGAGCATCCAACCACAAATAAAGTTGGGACCACCAGAGCCCCTGAGGTGACACCCAGTGCTTACTAGTAACAGTGGTGGGTTTCCTGTGCAGAATAGAAGATTGGTTCGTGATCACAAGGCTCATTCTGGGGCTAGGAGCTGTGCTTCCCCAGCATTATCTCTGTGGGTTTTCACAACCCTTGAGGTAGGAAGTATCTTTATCCCCCTTTTACAGATGAGGAAACTGAAGCTCACAGACATGCCCAACGTCACAAAACCTAGTAAGTAGCAGAAACACTTGAACATGAATCACCTGATTTCGGAGGCAATCTTAAGGCATCCGTGTTTCCACCTGAAGCCATGCCAACCACTATACTACAGCATTTGGGTAGAGCATTGGGAATCTCATCCTACACAGACCAGAAAACTCATTCAGCTAGAGCCCCACACAATCACCATCAACATCAATGGCTACATCAACAGTGAAAGCACTAAGTAAATGTGGAGTGAATGCATAAATAAATGCTGGTAATGAAGCCATTTAATGTTGCAAAAAACGTGACCACATGTTTAGAGTCTTCTGTTGGGAAGTAATATTTTAGAAATATTTCTATCCAACAACACTATAATTTGTAAGTTCTCACACATATATGGAAAATGGGGTCCTCTAAAAATAGTTTTTCCCTGTTGGTTCTGGATAGCTGGGCTTACTTGCTTCTACTATCCTTGTTTCACACACAGTGACTAGGCAGTAGTAAGTTGCAGTCATGATGAGCATAGGCTCTGAAGTCAGACTGCCTGGGTTCTAATCTTGGCTCTACCACTTGTTAACACTAATCTCAAGCAAGTTACTTCATTTTTGTGTACCTCCATTTCTTCATCTATTGCATGGATTATATAAGTTATTATTGGTTGAGCATTTAAAACAGAAGCTGGCATGTAGCAAATAACATAAGTTATTATGCTGCTCCAAGTAAGAAATCCCTGTGAGGAAAAATTGGCTTGTGAATAAGCCATCAAATAGACAAAATAGAAGCAACAAGTTAAAAGGTTAAGCCTGAAAGTTAAAAATTCTGTGCACCAAATATTTCTCTTTCCTCTTTTCACTGTTTATGAAAACAGTCAGATTGTGGCCCACCGAAGCCACATTCTGTGACCACCAAAACTCAGAATTGCCCACCTCTGTCTTCTAGTAACTCTGCATAGGTGACTAAGCACTCACTTCCTGATTCCCCCTTAGTATTCTAAACCCACGACTTGCCTGAACCACAACAATGGGTGACATTGGCAGTGTATATTGATTGGGTGGCCGCACTCACTCTTTCCTCCGGCAGCTCTCTCCTCCAATTCTCCCAGATACTTGGTACCCTTAAACTGACCCTGGCTGGGCAAGGTTCCCTTAAACTACTAGCTTAAGGCTCCAGACCTTCCCCAAATGCGATTCCAATTGAGCAAAACCTATATCCCCAGTGGCTAGTTAGATTAAAATAGCCTTATTCATCACTCACAAAACAAATAAGCTCCAACTAAAATAGCTTTCTAGTCTTTGCTAGTGATCTGCAAGACTGACCCAGGACAATTTTGTAATCACTAAATTATTTTTTCCATCCCCCTCATGATGTCCTCTCTCCTCTTGTTAGGCCACCCTTGAAAAAATAGATGACCTCTATTTTTTTCAAAGTCAACCATAGCAAACCACATTGTAGGAACATTTGAATAGGAAGTCTATAACATCTCTATGTTCTCACTGGTGAAATGCTTGATGCCTTTATATCTTTTCAATTTCTGAGATAATCTCTTGCTACTTTGCCCCTTACAGTTCAAAGATTTAGGGAACTTTATATTAGAAATCTCCAAAAGATTAATAAAAAGGGCATGTTTGTCTTTTTTCTTGATTCAGAAGAACACATTTTGATCAGTAAAATATATCAATTCATGCATGTGGAGAATTTTAATGAAATATTTATCTATCCTTATGAAACTTTAGGATTCATGCAAATAAAAGTATATGGTACATGATTTTATTATTGAATTGATGGAATTTCCTTCCTGATATCTGAGTTCTGTTACTTAACAAACATTTTTCACTTCACTAGGTAGTCCTTTACTTGGCCTTGTTTCCACTCTTCTGTTCTTCTCCACTCCTTATCATTCACCATCAGTTGCTCATCCTTATTTATCATAGAAATAAACAAAGACAACATGTCATGGGTTGAATTACATTCCTCAACATTCATATTTTGAAGCCCTAACCCCCAGTACTCACAATATGATTATATTTGGAAATATGGTCTTTATAGGAGTAACTAAGTTATAAGAGATCATTGGGGTGGGCCCTAATCCAATATGACTGAGAAACCTTGCTTCTTAAAGTTGTTCCCAAGGACCTTAAGCAAATTACCTAACCCCTCATGGCCTGTTTTTCTTTAACTGTAAAATAAATGGGTTGTACCTTAACAGGAAGGGTTTCTCAAGTTTGGATCAGCATGAACCAGCTGTAGCACAGTCATCTGGGACACTTGTTACTGATAGAATCCTGGGCCCTAACTCAGACCCACTGAATCAGAATCTCCTGTGTTGGGGTCTTGAAACTTGCATTTAAAAATATATATATAAAATTTATTTCAGGGAAGAAGGGAGAGGGAGAGATAGATAGAAACATCAATGGGAATTGAACAGTTCATAGATAGATGCTCAACCACTGAGCCATACCAGCCTGGCTGAAGCTTGCATTTTAACAAATTTCATAGTTCCAAGATCTCTTTAAACTCAACATTTCATGAATCAGTGACCTGTTATACACTTTGCCTTATCTCCATCATCTGTTTAGAAATAGGGACAGACTGATAGATCTTAGAGTGGAGGGGAATGGGGACACTGAAAGATATTAAAGAACACATATGCATATATGCATAGTTAATGGACACAGACAAGAGTATGGTTAAGGGCTGGGCTGGGGTGGGGTCGGGGCTGGATGCAGGGCAACAAAGAGGAGAAAATAGTACATCTATAATAGTGTCAACAATAAGAAATAGGACACATTCTCACCTGGTCCCCATGCTATTATTAGCTTCTGGTTCGATCCTTAGTGTAGCTATAGAAGCCATATTTCTTCTTCCAGTAAAGGATGGCCTATAGCAAGGGGAAAAGCAAAAATAAAGGTTTTATGAGAAATAATTTTGAAACTACTAGCTTACCATAAACTTTTGATATTGTGTAGCTTTTAATTTTCCAGAACTTGTTTATCCCTCATGAACACAAATAATCTGTAGGTAGCCTCATTAAAAATTTCCTTGAACTGGTTCCTTTGACCAAAAAAACAATAGAAAGAAGGGTAGATTCACTAATCATTTGAGTTCTACCCAATATTGCATAATTATCTTGCATATCAGTATTTTGGCCTTTCCTGCTAAAGGTCTTTCCTTGGGTTTGCAAACAGGAGTTTGAGAAGAGTCCTGGTACTGACTGAGCTTTCTTGGTAATGTCACAAAATTTCCAACCACAAAGTCAATCTCCATTTGAGTCAGAGCAATTAGAAGAAGACTAATGACTGTGGACAAAAGTACTGAAATATTTTATTGAGGAAGCAATAGGCAATTTAAATGGGAAAATGTCTTTTTACAATGGTGAGGCATGTCCAAAATATATTCTTGAAAAGAGGAGAAAATATGATTATGAAAGACCCCCTCTCACAGACTGTAGTGAATGACATTGAAGTGCCCTTCTATAACATTTGTTTTACACAATCTTTCCATAACTCAAAGTTTAAACCTTGATTGCCCACATTCCAGTGCCTGGTTTAGTGTGTCAGGGAAACAAGTTTATTTCAGCCAGTCTAGGATACTATTTATCAAAGACAAAAGTAAATTCGCAAGCACATGTGATCTTGGGCTCAGTGTAAAAACATACTGTGGAGTTAAGTAGAAAAGTCATTTTTACAAAGCTGAGTGTTGGCTAAAAGAGGGTACCCTATTTAGAAGTCAAAATAGCTAGAGCCTCTAAATGTTCAAATGGTTCTTTTCACTTGAGAATACATTGATGTTGGTAGCTTTTTATTTTCTGAGCATTGACGGCCAGTGATGAAGAGTTCCTTGTATCAAGATAATGCTCTTTTCATGGAATCCAGGATAATGAGAGCCCATACTTAAAAAAGAGGCTCACAATGCAAATTATTTGGATTGATAATACTGTGTAGATCAACAAACACAAATTATAGATATGAAAATTTCTAAACATTTACTGGTGTCTAAGTAAAACTTAGGGTTGGAAGTTTTTAGCAATGTGACAAAATGCAATAACCTTTATCAGGACTATAGAATCTAGGTGACACCTCCATCAGCTAAACCACTTGTAGTCAGAAAGATTCTGCTTCTCAAAGACAGCTCTAGTGGTGGTGTTTGGGTGTATCGAGGGTGGAGGGATTGAACAAAAAATAAAAAAAGAGAGAGAAATTATGGGCATGGACAACAGTGTGGTGATTTCCAGGGGGAGGGGATACAGGGGTGGGTGAAGTGGAAGCAGGTAAAGAAAGGATAAATGGTGATGGAAAAAATTAAATTAAATTAAAAAGAAAGAAATATTCTGCTTCTCATCAGAGGATTTAATTTGATGTCCTTTAAGACGCTAGAATCTTCTCACTTGGTTATCACGGAGGTAGGGTGCAAACCCATCAGGGCACATTCTCAATCAAACCAACCAACCAGATTTAAAGGATGTGGGAGAGGCCTCTAGGTATGCAGCCCCCACATCAAGGCCACTGAAACACCTCTAGCTAGGAGTAGGTCATATAGGTGCCAATATAGAATATGATTTTGAGGGTGGTAGACTTGTATCACTGAAAATGACTCATGCATTTGCACCCATACGTACTTCAGTACTCATGGAGGTGTACCTGTTTAGACAGTCCTGAACTTCACGCCACTCATGCTTTATGGCTCCAACTTAAGGGTCTTTGAAGAAATTACTATCTCCACTAGAAAAAAATAAAAGCTCTTTGAGGGCAGTAGCCACGTCATAAAACTCTTTACCCTGTGCCGATTGCAGAGAAATAGGAGAAAACCCACAATCTCCCAGTGATGCAATGCTATTAAAAAGAAGCATTCTATTATGTTGCTTTTTAAAATGTGGTTTATTAAAATGTGGAGCAACATAGAAAAATGCTTGTTAGAAAAGGCTAAGTGAAGATATATATGTGAGGGGATGGAAGTGTTAACTAGATGAGGGAATCCTTTCACAAGGTAGTGGAACCTCGGTTCTCGAACTTAATGCGTTCTGGAATGCTGTTTGAGAAGCAATTTGTTAAAAAACCGAATCATTTTTCCCCAGTAGACATAGTGTAAATTGAATTAATCTGTTCCAGTCCCCCAAATTATTCTGTTTTAACCTTTCATATATACAGTATATGTCTAATGCACTGATTAATGTATAAATAAATATTTCTTTTCTTAAATTTATTGAGCCACCCCTACTAGCTTTAAACAAATCACTTTCAACAATCTTTACAGGGGTGTCTTTCAGGTCAGATGCAGCATCTTTGCTTGTTCATATATCACTACCTCTGAAATGTCTGTCACTGCTAACTGCTTTTCCTTTATCCAAATCAACAACAGTTTTTCTACCTCTTCAATTGTCTGTGATCCTTGTTTCTTTCACATCCTTAGCAACATTAGCACTCTTGATGGCCTCTTTATGCTTTAAAATTGTGTTAATTAAGATTTCACCAGTAACACAAGCATTCTCTCCTTTGTTTGTTGCCCGAGAGAAGTTTTTTGTCATGCTGAGGTGTCATCATGAAATGGTTGTCAGGTTAAAAACCAAAGTTTGTTTAGACAACCAAGACATTTTTTCTGTGAACAATTTTGTCAAGGATGGAATTGTTTGAGATGTTCAAGAAATGAGGTTTGACTGCATATGTACACATCACAATGTACACTTTAAATATCTTACTATTTTATTTGTCAATTATACCTCAATAAAGCTGAAAAAGGCAAGTAAAAAAGCAGGTTACAAACATATAGATTCTATAATTACATTTAAGAAAAACTTTAAAGAAAAGACTAGAAGGAAATATAACAACAACAGTTATGCTAGAAAGTTAGGTTAATGAGTACTTTTATTCCTTTTATCTTTCTTTCTTTCTTGGCAATATCATTACATAATACTTTTTTCAGAATTTAATTTAAAAGAGGATTTATGTCAAGTTATTATAAAGTTAAGTTCCTAGGTTGAAAGCATGAGTTGATTTTTTCCCTTATGGAACCCAATCTTCTAGAAACAGAGAATCTCAATGGGTGAGCAATTCTTTGTTCTAAAAAAGGTTGCCTAGGAGAGGGGTTCAGTTGGGCTTTTGGCTCTGAATGAGTAGGCCTGGAGAAACTCTGAGTCACCTCAGGACAAGAGCCATCAAATTCATTTCTGTCTGTTCCTCTAAACTGAGACCATGATGCATCCCATTCTTATGTGTGCCTACCAGGATAGTTTCATGAAACTGAGCCTCAAGGAGGAAGATAAGTAACAGCTGGAAGGCCCTGATTTGAGCTTGATGTGTATGGGCCTGAAGTAGGGAAAAGGGAAAGGGAGCAAGCTGGCTAGGATTTGCCACTTAGAGTTTTCCCTGGTCACCACAGATCATCAACCAAATCACCAGGCTCACCAAAATATTTTTGTGGGGCTGCTTACTAAAAAGACCAAAAAAATCTTATAAATAGATATTTGAATTAATCCAGCAATTGTTTATTAGAAGATGGGGAGTGAAGGGCACCAAAGAAACTTAATACTTAGTGTTTGTTGAGGAGACAAGAATCAGTTAAGTACCATGCCTGGTGCTACATAATTAAGTGCCACATGAATGAAAAGAGAACTCCAAGGCTACCAGAACAACATCCAAATTTCTCTGCCACTCTCTGGGCTCTGGAGCTGTTTTCATTTGTTTATTAGGTTTGGTATTTGATAGTTATGGAATGTGCCTCTGAGAGCCAGTGATAACATCATTTTATTTATAAAATCAGTTCCTAATAGGAACAAATTTGGAAATAATTTAAATGGGAAAATGTTCACCCCACATACAATGTTCAGGGGAAAAGTGGGTGATATACTAAGTGATGATATACTAAGTTATATACTAAGTTAGTATATAACTAACTTAGTGGGTGATATACTAAGTTATGAATCCAGTGATGCATAATGTATGCACATATATTTCTTTATTAACAGAGAGAGCATGCAAGCCAGTAAGCCTAGAAGGAAATACTCCAAAAATGTTATCAGTGGTTATCTTTGAGTTGTGGGTGCTTTTTGTTTCCTTCTTTATATTTTTCTGCATTTTAAAGTTTCCCACAATGAACACTTATCACTCTTCTCATCAGAAAACCAGAGCTCCATCAGGCACTGGTGGGTGAAGTATTCTAAAATGTAGAGCTCTCCGTGAAAATAATAAAACAGGTTTAAGAACAATTTAAAAGAAAACCTTAGATAATAGAAGACAAGTTATTAATAGAAATTAAGCCTCTGTGATGTAAACTTATTTCCACTGACATCCAGGGGGGCAGTCATACCTCCCCATACACCTGCCTTAATATCTCAGTATCATGATATGTCTCCCAGGGTCTGAGCAAGCAGGAACTGAATAACTACTGTGTGCCCAGCATTGCCCTGGGTGTAATAAGGCTGTACAGTCCTCTCTTCTTTGTTGTGAGTGAGCTCAACACCCATTAGTTACAGGAGAAATTTGGATTTTTATCTGACCATGTTCCCTCCAGCATCTCCTACTGTAGCAAGAGCCATCATAGGATAGAGGTTAAAAGCACAAACAGGAGTCAAAAAGATTTATATTTTCATCTGTTTTGTGCTTCTTATTAGCTTGGCCAAGTTACTTGACCCTTCCCAGATTCAAGTCTACCTCACAAGCTGCTGCTGGGAGCTTCCGATGAAATAAAGTATATCAAATCTTTAACATGAACTAGGCATATAATAAGTCCCATCCTGTTTACTTCCCAGTCTCACCCAAAGTTCTGAATTATTGCAATAGTTTACCATGTGTCAAACAGGAAAGAATTGCAAAAATATATTTATACAAGGCATTGGGTGGATAAAGAGAATGGCAATGTGGAATGCAGTAAAAATATTTGATGCCATTTCTTAGCAATACACAAGAAGCACAGATTTGTCTATGTATTAAGAAAGGGCCAAATTGTGTGGTAGACAATCAAGTTGCCATAGAAATTTAGATAAAAGAGAGAACGCTATGGGCCTCCCTGGAGAAAACACAGCTGGGGTAAGTCGTGAAGGGGGTGTGAAGGGAGAGAAAGGTATTGCAAGTGAGGTGAATGAAAAGGAGAGCTTAATGGAGGCAATAAAGATGTTGGGCTCTTGGCCTAAATTAGTACCTTGCTTACAGCAGTAGTTTCTGGGTAAAATGTAAGAACATCAAAGTCCCTCAGGGAAGATTTTATGGTTCGAACCCCTCAGTTTCCATCTATAAGAAACTGAGACCCAAAAAAGGAAGGTCACATGGTCACACAGCTGGTCAGAAACAGCCAGAAATAGAACCTTGGTCTTCTGACCCCCAGCGCCCAATGATGTGGCACAAGACTGGGAGAGCCTAAGGACAGGGATCCTTCCTTAGTCGAAACTAGGTAGGAGTGACAAGTTTGGAGCATGACTACTAAAAAAATGTTTTGAATTAATGGTGGTAATGGTTGCACAATTCTATGAATATACGAAAAACCATTGAACTATACACTTTAATGGATGAATTATGTTGTATGGGTATTATATCTCGAGAAAGGTATTATAGAAAAACTGAAGCTGAATCCCTAAGGCCAATCCTGAGTCCTGGCCCAGAATATAGGCTCAATTGCTGGGAGAGAAATGGGGCAGGTAAATGGCAGGACAACAGAGTGATATACAGTTCAGACCATTTAGCAACTACAAAACTTCATACAACCAAACAAAAAAGCCTGGGTGCTTTTGAAGTGAGGTCTCAAATTTATTCTCTGAAGTTCTTAAGTTTGGCCTTAGATGCAATTTCTCCCCCTCCTTTTCTCTCACTCAGGATGCCCTTGATCTCTTCATAAACAGTTGAGATCAGATGGTTCTCCTTTGTTAGGAGTGCCAGGTGTTAGGTTCCGGGTGTTGGCAAGGAGCTAGGTGGGTGTGTAGAGACCCTGTGGTTTGAGAACTGTTCGGACCAGCAGAGGCCCCAGACAGCTTCTCCATCACCTCTGGTAGTCAAGTAGGGGTTCAGGCTTGATGCTCACCTGAATTATAGTCTTTACAATTTTCCAGAACCTTTTGTGAAGTTGTTAGAGCTCCCTCAGCTTCTTAAACATAGTGGTGAAGCATTTTGCTAATCAAAATATGAAGTTATTTTTCCTTAGTTCTTTTTCATTTTTCATTCATTCATCTGTTCATTCATTCCACAAAATAGAAGTGGCCCCTGCCCATGTGAACTTTCTGATCAAGTGGGAGAGAGATTAATCAACTAATCACTGTAGACAGAATTCTAAGATGGTCTCCAAGATTCTTACATCCTGGCCGAAACCGGTTTGGCTCAGTGGATAGAGCGTCAGCCTGCGGACTGAAAGGTCCCAGGTTCGATTCCGGTCAAGGGCATGTACCTGGGTTGCAGGCACATCCCCAGTAGGGAGTGTGCAGGAGGCAGCTGATCGATGTTCCTCTCTCATCGATGTTTCTAACTTTCTATCTCTCTCCCTTCCTCTCTGTAAAAAATCAATAAAATATATTTTTAAAAAAAGATTCCTACATCCTGGTGTTCATGCCTTATATAATCCCCTCCCCTGGCATGTGGGCAGAACTGTGATTATAATGGAATCTCATTCCCATGATTAGGTTATATTATACTGTAAAGGTGAAGGGATTTTGCAGATTGAAATAAGGTCTCAACTCAGTTGGCTTTGAGTTATTCAAAAGGGAGATGATCCAAGTGGACCTGAATTAGTCAGTCAGTGAAAGAAATTGTTAAGATGACAATTGGGACAAATGCTACAGAAGGGAAATGCATACTGCTATGAAGGACTACAACAGGGACATTTGAAATAATAATAGCTAACACTCAACATTTTCCCACATGCTGTTCCTGGTGCCTTGTTTAGATCTTACACTAGCCCAGCGATTCTCAACCTGTGGGTCGCGACCACTTTGGCGGTCGAACGACCCTTTCACAGGGGTTGCCTAAGACCATCCTGCATATCAGATATTTACATTATGATTCATAACAGTAGCAACATTACAGTTATGAAGTAGCAACAAAAATAATTTTATGGTTGGGTCACAACATGAGGAACTGTATTTAAAGGGCCAGAAGGTTGAGAACCACTGCACTAGCCCTATGAGCAGACACTATTGTTGTCCACATTTTGTGGGTGATAAGATGAAGGCACAGTGAGTTTAGTGACTTGTCTAATATTGTGTGCTTAAACAATTGTGGACTTAGTTATAGATATAGAGAACAAATTAGTGGTCACCAGATGGGAGGAGGGTTCTGGTAATGGGCAAAGATGGTGAAAGGGATTAAGAAGTACAAATTGATAGTTATAAAAATTGTCACAGTGAATGAAGTATGGCATAAGGAATATAGTGAATAATATTGTAGTAACTATGTATGGTTTCAGGTAGGTACTAGATTTACCAGAGTGATCACTTTGTAAGTTATATAAATGTCTAATCACTATGTTGTACACGTAATATAATATTGCATGTCAACTGTAATTGAAAAATAACTTTTTAAAAAGAATGGTGGAGTTGGAATTTAAAGCTAGGCTGTGTGGTTCTAAATCTGAGTGTTAGGCCAAGGTGATTAGCCCAGGAAAAACCTTCCTTTGGGAGGTGTCTGGTGCTTGATGGGAAACAAGAAGGTTGAACTAAGTCTTTCTTGCATCTTTTTTTCCATTTTGGTTTCTATGGTACTGCCTAGTCCTGAATCTCAATTTTTTTTTTTACCACCTCTCTCTCTCTCTCTCTCTCTCTCTCTCTCTCTCTCTCTCTCTCCCCCTCTCAGAATAGACTGATGGTTGCCAGATAGAAGAAAGCCTGGGGGACTAGGTGAAAAAGATGAAGGGATTGAGAAGTACAGGAAGTACAGATGTACAGATTAGTAATTATAAGAGTCCTCCTATCTAATAAAAGACAAAAAGGGTAATTAACCGCACCTCCGCTATGCTTCCCATCAGCTAATCAGGGTGATATGAAAATTAACTGCCAAGAAAGATGGCAGTTAATTTGCATATGTAGGCGCCAAGCCATGGACTGAGGCGTTAGGCCTGGGCAGGGGCGGAGCCAGCCAGCGATCCTTGATGGTGGCGGCGGGGAGCAGGGGCGGAGCCAGCCAGCCATCGCGATGGCAGCGGGGAGCTGAGGGTCCCTTGCCCAGACCTAATGCCTTGGCCAGAGGTGTTATGCATGGGCAGGAGTGGAGCAGGAGATCGCGGAGAGCTGGGTGTCCCCTGCCCAGGCCTAATGCCTCGGCCAGAGGTGTTAGGTCTGGGCAGGGGCGGTGCCAGCGATCACGGGTAGCAGGGGAAGAGCCGGCCATGGTGGGAGCTGGGGGTCCCTTGACCAGGGCTAATGACTCAGCCAGAGGCTTTAGGCCTGGGCAGGGGCCAAGCCAGCAATTGGTGTGAACTACAGAGGAAACACCTTTACTGACTGCTGGTTGGCTTAGCTCCCTGTATGCCACTGGTAATATTCTTAGTAACTTGGGTAATAAGAGTCCAAATAGGTGATCTAGGGTTTTTTACCACACTCCTGGAGAAAAAAAGGAAGGTCCGCTGTTGGAGGGTTAAGAAATGTCATATCCTGTCCTAGCCAGTTTGGCTCAGTGGATAATGCCTTGGCATGCTCACCACAGGGTCTGGGTTCAATTCTGACCAAGGGCATGTACCTAGGTTGCAGGCTCCTCCCTGGCCTGGGCCCAGGTCAGGGCTCATGCAGGAGGCAACCAATCAAAGTGTTCCTCTCACTTTGATGTTTCTCTCTGTCTTTCCCTTTCTCTTCCACATTCTCTAAAAATCAATGGAAACATATCCTCTGGATAAAAAAAGAAAGAAAGAAATGTCATATCCTATGAAAGACACATCT
The DNA here is from genome assembly GCF_963259705.1 of Myotis daubentonii. Taxonomy (NCBI): domain Eukaryota; kingdom Metazoa; phylum Chordata; class Mammalia; order Chiroptera; family Vespertilionidae; genus Myotis; species Myotis daubentonii. The sequence continues at coordinate 25,512,639 of NC_081861.1, read as the reverse complement.
TGAAAATGCCTAAAGAAAGTTGTCATTTTTTCATGGTAAAGGGACTGGAGTCTGTATGATGAAAACACCTTGGTGGCTGTGGTGACTGGCAGTGGCTGCAACAGTGGGGTGATGGGGATGGTGCCTTCCCCTGATCAGCCCGGTCACCTCCCACAAAGGGAGGCCAGACTGTGGCTTACATCCCCTGAGGGCTCCCAGTATGTGATAGGGGGCAAGCTGGGCTGAGGGACACCCCCCCCCAGTGCACAAATTTTTGTGCACCAGGCCTCTAGTAAGGTTATAAAGTACAGCATAGAAAATAAAGTCAATAATCCTTTCTATTAATAGACAAAGATTGAAATTGACCATACCTTCACTACGCCTCCCATTGGCTAATCGAGATATGCAAATTAACCACCAACAAAGATGGCGGCTAATTTCCATACTGCAGGCAGATCCCGCTGCGCCGCCCCAGCTTGAGATCCTGGCCTGCCGTGTGCGGGGAGGGTCAGGCGGGGCGGGTGGGGCAGACAGCAGCATGATCCAAGCTGCTGCCCGCCTCAGCATGGGAGGGCCTGCCGTGTCTTGGGTGGGGTGGGCGGAGCTGGCAGGGCGAGCAGCAGCATGATCTGTGAGAGGGCACAGATTGGGCTGAGGGACCCCTCTCCCCTGCCAGTGCACAAATTTTTGTGCATGGGCCTTCTAGTATTAAAATAATTGTATATGGTACAAGGGGGAACACTTAGTAAGTTATATGATTGTCTAACCACTATGCTATATATGTGAAACTAATCAAAATAATAAAGGTGTAATATGCTAATTAGACCAGACAGTCGAATGACCTTCCAAACAACCTTCCGGACGGAGCCGGGGCTGCGAGGGCTGAGCCCCTTGCATGAATTTTGCGCATCGGGCCTCTAGTATAAAATAATATTAAATGTAAACTATAATTGAAAAAAATTTAAATAAAAAATTGTGAAATATTTTTTAAAAGTTGATTTCAAAAACAAATGACTATATATATATATATATATATATATATATATATATTTACACATATATATAACAATTTGTGTAGAGGTAGTAAAAATATTTGTAACTTTGAGTGAAATGACTACTGCACCATTTTGAAATTCTAGCTAACCCATGAAGTCACATGTGGAAACCGCTAAAGGTTATTCTAATGTATAACTAGAGCTAGGAACTATTGGGTTAATACAACCAATGAAGCCAATAGGTAAATCTTCCTTTATGAAATTAAGGAAGGGAAAATTAGCATGAAGGGAATGATCAGGAAGAGTGTTAATTAGAAATTAGCATGAAGGGAATGATCAGGAAGAGTGTTAATGAATAAACACAAGCTAAACAGCAGTAGAAAGACTCTATATCCACTGGTACAAATGAAAACAAAACAAAACGGGAAGACAGAAACATGATAATACAATATATCACTTCCCTTTGTGTGTTCCATACAGTGTTTATGTGTTACACAGGTGAGTATATAAGGCAGGAATCGGGTATTGTGTGATAGCACTTTACATATATATTACTGAAGTCTCATGACATGGAGAAGTATTTCTTATTATCCCTATTTAAAATATTAGAAAACTGAGACACAAAGAGTATGTGACATACCCAAGGTTATAGAGATAGTAAGACTGAAATATAAATTTATCTTACAAATGAAGAATGCCACTAATTTTCTTCTTCTAAAAGCATTATCAGAAATTAATGTTGAAATTTTTTGCCATTTAAAACAATACTGTTCTTTCTTCATTCTGTTACTACTGTGAGTTTTATTTTCTAATATTAAACCATTCTTACATTACTTGAATGGCACTGGTTATGTATTAGAATAACTTTTAGCGGTTTCCACATGTGACTCTAGATTCCTTTTACTAATATATTACTTAGCATAGTTTCAATAAATCTTTATGTCTGAGACTGATAGGCAGTTTACTTTTTCATGCTCTTTGTCAGGTTTTTAGATTTTATTTATATTATCATGAGAACACCTAACTAACATGAGATTTACTATCTCAACAACATTTAAAGTGTATGATACTATTGTGAATATAGGTACAATTTTGTACAACAGATCTCTAAAGCTTATTTATTATGCTTAACTGAAACTTTATGACCATTGATTAGTAACTCCACATTTCCAGTTCCTGGAAAATAATTCCACTCTTTGGTTCTATGAATTTGACTGTTTTAGATGCCTTATATAAGTGGAATCATGCAGTATTTGTCTGTCTTTCTGTGACTGGCTTATTTCACTTAGCATAATTTCCTCAATGTTCATCATATTGCAAAACTTCCTTTTTAAGGCATAGTGTTCCATTGTATATATACAGCACATTTTCTTTATCCAACCATCTGTCAATAGACATTTAAGTTGTTTCCACATCTTGGCTATTGCTTCAATGAACATAAAAGTACTATCTTTTTGAGATTCTGATTTCAATTCTCCTGGATAAATAAATACCCAGATGTGGGATTGCTGGATCATATATTAGTTCTATTTTTTATTTTGGTGGGAACTTCCATATTCTTTTCCATAGTGGCTACACCATTTTTGCATTCTTATCTACGTGTGTGAGAGTTTCAGTTCCTCCACATCCTCATCAACACTGGTTGTCTTCTGGTTTTTTGGTACTAGAAACCATGACAGATGTGAGGTGATATATCATTGTGGTATTGATTTGCATTTTTCTGAAGACTGAACATTTTTATTTTTCTACCAGCCATTTGTATGTCTTTTTTGGAGCATTGTATATTTAATCTTAAGTCCATTTTTAATTGGGTAGTTGGGTGGGTTTTTCCTTTGTTTTGTTAGGTTTTTTTTTGTTTTGTTTTTTTACTATTGAATTGTAGCAGTTCCTTATGTGTTTTGGAGACAAGCTCCTTATCAGATTTATGGTTTGCAAATATTTTCTTCCATTCTATAGGATGCCTTTTTATTCTGCTTAGTGTTTCCTTTGCTGTACAGAAGCTTTTTAATTTGATATAGTCCTACTTGTTTATTGTTGTTTTTTCAAAAATGTATGTTTATTGATTTCAGAGAGGAAGGGAGAGAGAGATAGAAATAGAAACATCAATGATGAGAGAATCATTAATCGGCTGCTTCCTGCATGCCCCTTACTAGGGATCAAATCCACAACCAGGGCATATGCCCTTGACCAGAATCGAATCTGGGACCCTTCAGTCCGCAAGTCGACACTCTATCCACTGAACAAAACCAGCTAGGGCTTGTTGTTTTTGTTGACTCTGCTTTTGGTGTCATATCCATGAAATCATTACCAAGAGTTCATGAAGCGTTCCCCCTATATGTTCTTCTAGGTTTATAGTTTCAGATCTTATATTTAAGTCTCAAATCCATTTTGAGTTGATTTTTGTAAATGGAGTAATATAAGGATTCAATTTCATTATTTTTAATATGGATATCCAGTTTTCCCAGCATCATTTGTTGAAGAGACTATCCTTTCCCTGCTGTGTATTCTTGGCATCCTAGTCAAGGATCAGTTGGCATTATATGTGGATTTATTTCTGAGCTCGCCATTCAGTTTCATTGATCTGTATGTCTGTACTTATGCAGTACCATTCTGTTTTGATTACTGTAGCTTTGTGATATATTTTGAAATCAGGAAGTGTGAGATCTCCAGCTTTGTTCTTTTTTTTTAATTAAATCTTTATTGTTCAGATTATTACAGCTGTTCCTCTTCCCCCCCCATAGCTCCCCTCCACCCAGTCCCCACCCCACCTTCTGCCCTTACCCCCCCCCCACTGTCCTCATCCATAGGTGTATGATTTTTGTCCAGTCTCTTCCCGCACCCCCCACACCCCTTCCCCCCCTGAGAAAAGTCAGTCCATTCCTTTTTTATGCCCCTGATTCTATTATATTCACCAGTTTATTCTGTTCATAAAATTATTTATTCACTTGATTTTTAGATTCACTTGTTGATAGATGTGTATTTGTTGTTCATAATTTGTATCTTTACCTTTTTCTTCTTCTTCCTCTTCTTAAAGGATACCTTACAGCATTTCACATAATACTGGTTTGGTGGTGATGAACTCCTTTAGCTTTTTCTTATCTGTGAAGCTCTTTATCTGACCTTCAATTCTGAATGATAGCTTTGCTGGGTAAAGTAATCTTGGTTGTAGGTTCTTGCTATTCATCACTTTGAATACTTCTTGCCACTCCCTTCTGGCCTGCATAGTTTCTGTTGAGAAATCAGCTGACAGTCGTATGGGTACTCCCTTGTAGGTAACTGACTGTCTTTCTCTTGCTGCTTTTAAGATTCTCTCTTTGTCTTTTGCTCTTGGCATTTTAATTATGATGTGTCTTGGTGTGGTCCTCTTTGGATTCCTTTTGTTTGGCATTCTCTGCACTTCCTGGACTTGTAAGTCTACTTCTTTCACCAGGTAGGGAAAGTGTTCTGTCATTATTTCTCCAAATAGGTTTTCAATATCTTTCTCTCTCTCTTCTTCTGGCACCCCCAAAATTCGGATGTTGGTACGCTTGAAGTTGTCCCAGAGGCTCCTTACACTATCTTCATATTTTTGGATTCTTTTTTCTTTTTGTTTTTTCCGGTTGGATGTTTTTTGCTTCTTTGTATTTCAAATATTTGACTTGATTATTGCGATCCTCTAGTCTGCTGTTGGAACTCTGTATAATATACTTTATTTCAGTCTGTGTATGCTTAATTTTTAGTTTGTCCTTTTTCATATCCTTGAGGGTCTCACTAGATTTATCGAGGGTCTCACTAAATTTATTGGCGGTTTCTAGAAAATTCTTGAAAAACCTTATAAGTGTGGTTTTGAACTCTATATCCTGTAGTTTGCTTTCCTCCATTTCTGTTATTTGTGACCTATTTCTTTGTCTCTGCATTTTGGCTGCTTCCCTGTGTTGATAGAGTGGCTTTCTGTGCTAGGTGTCCTATAGGGCCCAGTGGCTCAGCCTCTCCAATTACCTGAGGTGGACACTCTTGGTGCACCCCTTTGTGGGCTTTGTGCACAGTCTTGTTGTAGTTAAGCCTTGATTGTTGTAGGTATCACTGGGAGGAGTTGACCTCCAGGCCAATTGGCTGTGAGAATCAGCTGTGTCTATAGTGGGAGAACTTCTGTGCTGAAGACACCCTTCTGGGGCAAGACTTGCTTCAGTGGGGGCATTGGTGCTCCCTGAGTCTGCCCCCTGAGTGTGTCCCTTATGGATCTGAGGAGTTGTAATCTGGATGATGCCACTCTGACCACTGGGTACACTGGAACATGGATCTCTAAGGAGGTGCTAATTTAGCCTCTGCCTGAGGCTACCCAGCAGGAGTTATGGAGAGATCTTCAGATTCCTCTTCTTTGTTTGGGGTTTGGAGGTGCCCAGATGAGGCCCAGCTGTGAAGCAATGCAAACTGCTGTGAGGCCTTGGGCCTTCTTTTGGAAGTTCTGGGTCTCTCTGACCTAGCTACAGTTTGTTAGGTAATTTTCATATTGCAAAGGGCCAGGCCTTTCATATGCAAAAGCCTCTGTACACAGCTTGGGTGAGGCGGGGTCTCAGGGAATGAACAGGGCAGAGCAAACAGCTATGGCTGATCCTCAGTCCTACCCTAAGATGCCCCGCATCTCAGTGTCCCAGTAATCGCTGCAAGCACCTCTGAGAGAAAGCCGCCCTCGAGTTCTGGCCAATGCCAGACAGTCCAGTTTCTCCCTGTATGAGTGTGGGTCCCCAGATTCTCGCCTGGAACTGGAGTTAAGAGCCGTAGGGAGCTTGAGACTCCCTCCCGATTGAAAAAGACAACCATGTCCTCAGTTGCCAGCCCTTTCCACTTGTGCCTCCGTACCTCTGCACTTTACTTCCGCACCTCCTCTGAGTCTCAGTGTGCTTTTCTCTTTCCTTCTAATTGTAGAATTTCCACTCAGCCAGCCTTCCTGTGGTTGTGGGTGATGTCCATTTTGTCTTTTAGTTGTATTTTTGAAGTGGTTGTGTGAGGCAGCAATTTCCGGTGTTTACCTAAGCCACCATCTTGGTTTCTCTTTTGTTCTTCTTTCTTAAGATTGTTTTCACTATTCAGGCTCTTTTCTGGTTCCATGTGATATTTAGGATTTTTTTTATTTCTCTAAATAATTCCATTGGAATTTTGATAGGGATGCATTAAATCTGTAGGTCACTTTGGGTAGTATGGACATTTTAACATTATTAAGTCTTTTGATCCATGAACATGCAATGTCTTTGTGTTTTATTTAATTTTTCATCAGTTTGTTTTGTTTAATTTTTCATCAGTCCTGTTTTCAGTAAACAGGACTTTTACCTCCTTAGTTAAATTTATTCCCAAGTACTTTATTCTTTTTGGTGTTATTATAAATGGGATAGTTTTACTAATTTTTAGGTAGTTCGATTTTAGTATATAAAAATACAGCTGATTTTTGTATTTGATTTTTCATGTTGTCCTGCAACTTCACTGAATTTGTTTATTAGTTCTGACAATTTTTTTAAATGGACTCTTTAGAGTTTTCAATATATAAGATTATGTCATCTGCAAACAAGGACAATTTTACTTCTTTTTTTATTTGAATACCCTTATTTCTTTGTCTTCCCTAATTACTCTGGCTAGAACTTCCAGTTCTATGTTAAATATAAGTGGCCATTCTTTCCTTGTTCCTGATCTTAGAGGAAAACCTTTCAGCTTTTCACTATTGAATATAACCAATTGAGAGTTAGCCCTATGATGGGCTACATGTGTAAAACTTTCAACAATAATTTTTTAAATGGTTCAAATAAAAAAAATTAAATATGGAACTGCCATTTGACCCAGTGATCCCACTTCTAGGAATATATTCTAAGAAACCTGAAACACCAATCAGAAAGAATGTATGCAACCCTATGTTCATAACAGCACAATTCATAGTAGCTAAGATCTGGAAACAGCCCAAGTTTCCATCCGTAGATAAGTGATAAAAAATCTGTGGTACATTTAGCCCTAACCGGTTTGGCTCAGTGTATAGAGCATCGGCCTGTGGACTCAAGGGTCCTAAGTTCGATTCTGGTCAAGGGCATGTACCTTGGTTGCGGGCACATCCCCAGTGAGGAGTGTGCAGGAGGCAGCTGATCGATGTTTCTCTCTCATCAATGTTTCTAACTCTCTATCCCTCTCCCTTTCTGTAAAAAATCAATAAAATACATATATTAAAAAAATCTTTGGTACATTTAAACCATGAAATACTATGCAGCAGTAAAAAATAAGGATCTTCTACCCTTTGAGACAGCATGGAGGGACCTGGAGAATATTATGCTAAGTGAAATAAGCCAGTCAGAGAAAGACAAGTATCACATGACCTCACTCATATGTGGAATCTAATGAACAAAATAAACTGTTGAACAAAATAGATACAGAGACATAGAAGCATGGAACAGACTTTTGAATCTCAGAAGAGATCAACCAAAGACCTTGTATGCATATATGCATAACCCATGGACACAGACAATAGGGTGGTGGAGGCCTGGGATGGGAGATGGGGATGGGCTATCAGGGGTCAATAGGAGAAAGGAGGGGGCATATCATATGTAATACTTCCAACAATAAAGATTTAAAATAATTTTTATAAAGTGAGAACTCTGTGTTATTGTTCACTATTCTAGAACATTTTTTAAAGTATCAAAAGTATCTGTTCCTTGAAAATTTTAAAGAACTCATTCATGAAGCTGCCTGGGCTTAATGCTGTTTAGGAGAGCTAGATACTTAAAAGTTTCCTAGTTTGTTTTATAGGGTATTTAACAAATCCAAGGAACCTCATAAGGGACAGAAGAGATTCAGTGTATGCTATCAAGCCATTTCTTTGCTCTTCCTGTTCACTTACTTACTCATTAGTGATATCCTTCTTTTTACCTGGTAAACTGTCTGTTTTCTTCTTATCCAAATATGGATAGTTCTAAAATAACATTTACTATGAGAACTTTTTTCCAGGGCACATCTAGGTACATGACATACTTAGATGCACTACTAATACAATGGGTGCATGATACAGATTCTTGACATTTGCAGGCAACTTTTGAATTAAAAATGTTCTGGACTCCTGAGATTGGCATTAATTTTTCTTCTCTGTTTTCTCTACTTCCTTTGTCCTAGCTATTGAATCAGATCCCCTGTACTAGAGAAGGTAGTTTTAAAAAAGACAGAAAACTAGGTGAGGGGTGGGGAGACAGAGTGGAAAACTATCCAAAACCTTTATTGGGAATTAGATTTTCCCTGCCTCCCCCACTCCAACTCAAAGAGATCTATAGTTCTTCCAGGCCATGGTTTGAGCAGCCATTCTAGAATGTTCCACAATGCAACCGTTAATTTCCTGCAGAGGTCATGAAACATAGATTTTTGGCTTTTCAGTCTTGCTCAAAGATAGTCTTTATTTCAGTGAAATACCAGTTCAGAAGCTACTTTGAAAAATGTCATATGCTGTCCCCAGCCTTGGTTTAGGAATAACTTGTGCAAAGCCACAGTTGCTCTTCTCAAAACTACTGTGGTTTTCGCACATCACTGCTACCTTGAGCACAGTCTTTCTTCTTTCTTACAGAAGTAAGAGAAAGTATTAGCACTAACTCGGCTCTGTTCACATTTCCAGTTCCAGGGGAACTAACTCTGAAAATGCAGTAATTTTCATTGTTCACTAAATTTGTAAAAGATACTCCCCAAACTTACCTCACCGAAAGAAAATTCTTATGTGTCCTAAGCTATAAATTAACATTTTGCTTCCAGATGAGAGTAGATTTTGTGATAGTTCTTTGTTAAGAAGCATGAATATGAGCATTGATAATTGACAAATGCATTAATTCCTAGATTCAGTTACATGAGTGATATCCTGAATTGGCATTTTGTACCTAGTGTCTACTAATGCTGTGAAACCTAGGATGCTAGGGGCAGAATTATACAATGTTGGAAAAGAAGAAAAACACTCTCACAACTCCCCTCCCATACAATTCAAAGGTCTGGAAGACTTCCTTTCACAGAATACATGTGGCTCTGCCTGGACACAAACATGTGTGATTTCTTGAAATCTTTTGGTATTAAAACTCCACCCCTCTCCTTGTCTAGAAAATTGGCCAGGAATGTCCAGAAATTAAGACAGTGGTATGAACTTTCCTTTTTACTTGGTAAACCTTCTCTTTTCTTCTTATCCAAATATGGATAGTTCTAAAATAACATTTACTGTGAGAAGTTTTTCCAGGAAGCAACTTCCTTACCTACAATTAATTGGTCCATAATCTTCTTTGTCTACCCATGTTTGATCTCACTGACATATCTAGACGTTGAGTCATTCAGTGGCTGCTCCCTGGGTGGCAGTGGCTCCTTGGGCTGTGGTTGCTCCTCAGGCGGTTGCGGTAGCAGCTGCTCCTCAGTTGGCAACTGCTTCTCTGGTGGGTGCTGTTCATAGCTGTGGTGGCTCTTCTGGCTGGTGGGGGGAGGCTTCACGTACAGCTGCTGTTCCTCAGACAGAGGGTGTGCTGATCAGGATGCTGCTGTTGCTTGGATCTGCTTTCCAGGGGAGCTCTGCCCTTCCCGGCTGCAAACCGTCTCACCAGTTGAGTAATTTCGCCAATTTGGGGTGGGTGTTATTAGTTTCAGCTGCTTACTCCATTTCCTCCGGGACAAGACCTGGGACGCGTCTGCCTATATCACCGCCATCTTGTCAACCTCCCATAATCTTCTTTAAGCTTCCATTTCCTCTCCTGCTTGTGTGGAAAATGTCAAGGAAGGAGAGAATTGTGAAATCCTACAGTGTCCCCAGAACTCTGCTCCCTGATCCCAGTGCTCAGGGGCTCCTGGCACTGCCTACCCTTCTCCAACTGCTCAGTTGACTTTCTGGATTTCCAGCACTAAGAGTAGTCATGTGCTTACCCTCCTAGGCAGAGAATGGAGCATCTTTAAAGTTTCTTAGGAACATGCACTTGAAAAGAACTGGGGTGGCAGCCTGTAGGAAATCTGCTTTCTTGGAACCCATGCCCTGCAAGGCCTCATGGGAAGGTGTCATCTGAGTTGAGCATGTGGGATATCTTCAGTTGTGAGATCTAGAGGTTGGGCTAGGGTGACAGGCAGGGGTGGAAATGTCTCTGCCTGTTCCACCCCACTTCTTTTTTTCTCATTTGTTTCAACAAGTCTTCCTTCTTGACTTACTTTTGGATATTTTCTGTATTTCTCTTGTTCCATTCCTAAACCGAGACCCTTCTCCATCTAACTTGCTGCCATCTTCTCCATCTATCAATATTTCTTGGTGTGTCCTGTTCCTTTTCCCAGAACCAAATACATCATTCTGTCATTGACAAGTACACCCATTGACATAACCTGCCCTCCTCTTGACCCTGGAATTTTTTGCTGGGTGTCATTATTTTTGGACAAGGAGCCCTTTTTACACTCACCTTTAACCATCCTGCATAGGTGACTCCTTGTAGATGATGTGAGAAGCCAACCTAGAAATTAACTGTCACTTGCTTAGGGGCAAGGTAACCAAAGAGTAGGCTGTGGAAGGACAGAGATTGAGAAGAGATCCCTTCAGTAGCCCTGCTACCTTTTAAAGAGTACAACAGCTTGTCTTAAAAATGTTCCTAGAAGCAGAAAATGTTTCAAAGGAGGAGCTTGCTTTGTCACATTCATTCAGTGAAAATGTACTAATATTTTACTATATGCCAGGCATCATTCTATGTGCTGGAGATATAAGTGCTTGGAGAACAAGACAAAAAAAAGTACTGTCTTCATGAATCTTACATTCTACAAACTGCTACTGAACTAGGTGTCAGGACCACGAGTGTTATTCATAGCCCCATGAATTATTAGCTATGAGACCTTGGACAAATTCCTTACTAAACTTGGGTTTATTATCTATTAGAGGGGTGTGAGGTTGAATTGGTCAATGGATATTGAAGTATGTTCTTTGAAGAGTGTCAAACACAAAATATGTAATTCTATTATTGTCTACCCTCATCCTTGCCAGGGCTTTAAGGGAGTAGTTCCTAACCTTGTGCCTACAAGAAACAAAGGTACCATGTGACTATTTCACTTGGAAGGGTTTTGTAAGTGCATGAGAGTACTAATAATAGAGATAAATAGATGGATTACTATATGACGGGTAGATATATATTTTTACACAAGTCATATATATTCATTGTGGGAAACTTAGAAAATACAGAGAAGTTAAAGAAAAAGGATAGAAATCTCCCAGAATTTATCACCCAGAAACAAGACTTGAAGTATAAGACATTTCTCTATGAATGTATAGATCAGTATAGAACATAGTCAAAGGGACCATATTGTCCCTATGCTTGAGAGTGTGTCCTCTGTTGATAAGCATCTTTCTCCTCATGTCACAATTGGAACAGTATTTCATAAGACGGGGACAATTTTGTCTATAGAAGTGTTGTATTAGTTTCCTAGGGCTGCTGTAACATAGTAACACATACTGGGTGGCTTAAAACAACATAAATTTATTTTCTCATAGTTATGGAAGCCAGAAGTCTGAGATCTCTGTGGTAGAATCCTTCCTTGACTCTCCCTAGCTTATGGTGGTTGCCAGAAATCTCTGATGTTTCTTGGCTTGTGACAATATCACTCCAATCTCTGCTTCTGTCTTCACATTGCCATTTTCCCTTGGTGTGTGTCTGTGTCTAAATTTTCCTCTTCTTGTAAGGACCTCAGTCACTGTATGAGGGCCTACCCTTATTCAGTGTGGCCTTATCTCAATTTAACTACTATCTGCAAATAAGGTCACATTAAGGGTTCAAGGTGAATAAGCATTCTGGGGGAACACTATTCAACTCATTATAATTGTCAATCTGATTGCTTATTTGAATTTGCTTCAGATATGGTTGGTTCCCCCACATCAGGAGAGAGGCATCCAGGCATCAGTGACCCTGTATGATAGGAGGCATCAGGGCTTCCTGCTTTTTCTAGTTAAAAAAATCTTGGTGTCAAAATCTCCAGTTGGATTAGAAGTAAATGTGCTTCAGTGGAATCTGTTCTAAGTGCACACTTAGAAAGATGGCCCTGTTCACTGTGGGACTTTGTGAAGGAGAAAAGTTCTCAACTCTATTTTCAGGTGGACACCTGTGCCACAACAGCTCTTGAAGTATATCCTAATCATTTTCAACTATTAACCTAATGGAAAAAACTAACATGATTACAGAGAATGGAAGGGAACATACAACTAATTTTTAACTACCACTTATAGGCACTTTGGGGACACTCTCAACTTATTTTGACAAGTGGAACTATGGGAACATGCTACTTTTGGCACGATATTTAAACAGTGTGTCACAGGGGTCCTTCTACGTTAGTAAAAATACTTCTGTACCAAAATGTATTTAACTAGTAATCCTAAATCTTTTGATAGGCCTTCGCACTCCCACCCCACCCCAGTGGTCCCCAACATCTTACCCTTTAGTTGAATCTCTCTGCTTCCTTTTGCAAACCTCACTCTGCCAGAGGTGGGGAGGGGGCGAGGGGAGGGGAGTTTTCTGTTCCTGGTGTTTCCTTAATCATATGCAGACATGGCTGGATGTTCTTCGCTAGGCTGCTGAGTCAGAAGCCTGGATGGGTCAGCTTCATTCTTAATGAACATGCTCAGGAAGGAAGTGCTAACAGAGATGGTTGCACTATGCCATCAGTGGGTGGGAACTACTGCTGTCTAGAAAACCTAAGCCTTGTGAGAAGCAGCCTGGTTCCTGGGAAAGAGCATTGGCTAGAAGTCTGAAGGCCTGGGCTAGTTTCTGCTCTGCCACTAACTTGCTGCATGACCCTGGTAAGTCACCCCCTTTCTCTGAGCCTCTGTTTCTCTATGAAACCATGAGGCTGGCCCCAGGAGACACGCTAGGATAACTAGAGGTCTCCTGAGTCAGATCCCCAATAAGAAGACAGTGTCCTATGAAGATATGTAGATGAGTTAGGAACAGAAGCGCTCATTTTAGAAATACACAAGGGTTTATCAGGAATGGACCACAAGAGGGATCAGACAAGGACTGCTGGAACTGAGGAGGGCAGCTTGGAGGACAGCAGTTAGAAGTTGGAGAGAGACAAAGAGAGAGGAGAGACCTGTGAAAAAATTAAGTCAAAAAGAAAGATTAGAGTAGGGGTGACATAAGGGGGCCCAGGAACAGGTTGTGTGGAAGGGTTTGGAGGCATAGGAGCTAAGAGCCAGCCTACCAGAGCTCTGGAGCTCGGGAGAAGATGCAGAAGGCAGGCTGAGACTGGAGTCAGGGAGGTAAAAAAAAATGAGCCAGAACCACACAGACAAGTCTTATATGCTTAATAATATGCTGATTTCTGAAGGAAAATGGGTGCCAAAAATGTACCCACTTATAAAGCACTTGATCCCTGAGATCCTTTACCATGGAACAAAGAAAATGTTTTTACTGTTAAGCCTTGATATTCTGTGCTCCAATATCAATTAATGGACAATTTGAAGAACCTGGAGTGTTGTGCAGAGCCCAAAGCAAGGTTTTGGTCCCTATCATGCAGCTCAAGAGGAAAAAGAACCCCTGGTCTCTAACCTCTGGGTCCTTGCACATGCTATTCTCCATACCTGGAATAAATTGTTCCCTCACCCAGAACATTCCCTCAGGACTCTGATTTTTCCCCTTGCAGAAATCTTCCCTGACTCTCTCACACCTTCACCTCACTCCTCCTGTATGCTCCCACAACCCGCTGCACTTGCTCTCTTGTGGTGCTTTCCCAGTGCACTGTGGTGAAATCCTAAAATAGCAGTCCTTTTTTTAAGTTTGGTTCCCCATATCTATCAGAGAGCCCAGTGCTTGCTAAGTTCTGGGCAAATATTTGCTGATGTGATATTGACTACTTGATGTTAGGCACAGGGCCATCACCCACTCCTGCTTGAAACATCAATGGGAAAACCTTTGGAAATTATACAGAAAGATGTTGGGGGGCTTGTCTTTTGGACAGACACACAGCAGTAGGTGTTAAAATCATATAAATGGTGAAGCAGGACCCAAGAGCCCAGTTATGACTAGAAATTTCTTGTAAAATTTCCTTAGAAGCAAGCTGCTCCTGCTGTGTTTGGCGGAGGGAAGGAGGGCAGCAAGCAGGAAATGAGGGGACAGAATCCTGCCTTCAGAACACAACTCTGGAGTGGGTTTTTTTTTTCCCCTTAGAGCCAGAGAATGAGGAATCTCCCTAAAACACTAAGTCACTGGCTACCTCACGAACAACCCTTTGTTACTTGCCTTCTTTCCAGGCTTTATCAGAAGGTTAGAGAGACTCAGATGAACATTTAACTTGTCAGCCATGGGACAGAGAGCCTTACATATTTTCTCACCTCATCCTCAGGACAACCCTATGAAGCAGGAGCTGTTATCATCCTTCTTTAAGGACAAAGCAACCAAGGCAGAAATAGGTTAAATAATTTGCTTAAGATCCCAGAGTAAATAGAGTAGTCTGGAATGTCTGCTACTAAATTCTGGCTATTTCCACCCCTTCCTCCCCCCCCTCCACCACACACACAATCTGCCTCTCAGAAGGATTGTTACACTCAAAGACTATTCCTTAATCAGGTTAATGTCATTATTATTTTCAAGCAATGAAAAATGATTATGTTCTATATTTATGGAAGATGTTAGCACCAAAGAGCACATATGGATGACAAATGAGCACATATAAAGATGTTTAACATCATTAGCCATTAGGGAAATGCAAAACAAAACCTGTTAGAATAGCTAAGATAAATAACACTGGTGGTACTAAGTGCTATCAAGGATAAGGAGCAACTAGAACTCTAAGTCAAAACTAATCTTTGGTGATAGAAAACAGAATGGTGGTTACTTTTATAAGAAGTAAAGGTGCTTGGAAGGAGAAAAGAAGGGGCTTCAGAGGTCTCTGATCTGGGTGATGATTACAATGTGTGTGTTTGCTTTATGAAAATTCATCAAGCTTATTATTTGTGCACTTTTTTGTACATAAAGGCTTGCTTTAATAAAAAGTTTATTGAAAATAAATTACCACAAAAATAAAATATGCTCATTGTAAAAATAATGCAAATAGCCCAGAGAGTATACATCAAAAAGTAAAACTTGCCCCCCACCCCAGTTCTACTTTCAAGTGATAACTACTGTAACCTGTATTTCTTGTCTATCAAAACACATAAACATACACAGCATTTTTACTTGAACAAATGGAGAGTGGAATCATAGTGCCCCCAAATCAAAAACAAAGAGTGGGTATTTGCCAAGAAAATTTGCCTTGGAGACTTGGGATGGAGGTACACAGCTAAATAGAGATTGAGGATTCTAGTCACACTATCAGAACTAATATTTTAAAAAAACACACAATCTTATTTAAAGATTGCCCCTCATTTCCTCTGCATGCCGGCCTGATTGCCCCTAACTGCCCCCCATGCTGGCCTGGTTGCTCCTAACTGTCTCCCCCCCCACCAGCATGGTCACTCCTTACTGCCCCCCTGCTGACCTGGTCACCCCAAACTGCCCCCACTGCTGGCCTGGTTGCCCCCAACTGCACCCCCCACTGGCCCAGTTGCCCCTAACTGCCCCCCCTGCCAGCCTGGTTGCCCCCCAAATGTCCATCTTTGCTGGCCTGGTCACTCCCAACTGCTCCCCCTGCTGGCCTAGTCGCCCCCAACTGCCCCCCCACCAACCTGGTCACCCTTCATGGCCCCCCCCCGCCAGCCTGGTCACCCCACACAGCCTGCTGTTCAGTCGTTTGGTCGTCCCTCACTAACCCCCTTGCTGGCCTGGTCGTAGGCAGCCATCTTGTGAGGGCATGAGGGTTAATTTGCATATTACCTCTTTATTATGTAGGATAGTCAAGATATGAAAACAACTAAGGTCTCTACCAATAGATGAATAGATAAAGAACATGTGATATATATACATAAAGAAAAATGAAATCTTGCTATTTGAGACAACATGAATGGACCTAGAGCAACGGTTCTCAACCTGTGGGTCGCGACCCCTTTGGGGGTCGAACGACCCTGTCACAGGGGTCACCTAAGACCATCGGAAAACACATATATAATTACATATTGTTTTTGTGATTAATCACTATGCTTTAATTATGTTCAATTTGTAACAATGAAAATACATCCTGCATATCAGATATTTACATTACGATTCATAACAGTAGCAAGCAACGAAAATAATTTTATGGTTGGGGGTCACCACAACATGAGGAACTGTATTAAAGGGTCACGGCATTAGGAAGGTTGAGAACCACTGGCCTAGAGGGTATTATGATAAATGAAATGTCAGACAGAGAGACAAATTTGGTATGATTTCACTTTTTGTGGAATCTAAAAAAAAAAAAAAAACTAAACAAAAGCACAAACAAAGCAAAACAGAAATAAATTCATAGTAGAGAACAAATTGTTGGTTGCCAGAAAGGAAGGGGGTGGGTGATGGGTGGAAAAAGTCAAAAGGAATAAGAGGTATACACTTCCATTTATAAAAATAAATAAGCCACTAGGATGTGGTGTACAGCACAGGGAACACAGTCAACAATCTCATATCTTTACATGGAGACAGTTACTAGACTTATCATGGTGATCACATTCGGTGTATAAATGTTGAATCACTATATCATACACCTAAAACTCATATAATATGGTATACCAAATATATTTTAATTAAAAGTTTATTTAAAAGCTAATACCTGAAACTAGGCTAACACTCCAAACCCTGACCACAGTCATCCATGCTGGAAATAATGATCTCCAATCCCTTGCTATTTTACTTCTCCTAAGTCTTTGAAGTGCCATAATAAATATAGCCAACTAGAAGATTGCTGCAGAATTAGAAAGGGGTGGAAGATTCCAGAGTAGAAAAGCCAAGGACAGTAGATGGACACTGAATTTTGGGATTTGTCAATAGAGTGCTAGAAGTCAGGATACAAAGTTATGACAGGCATCTCTTCTTCTAAGGAGTCTTTCTGGGTAGGTACTCCTCTTTCCTGGCCCTATAGCATTCTGGGTTCACCTCCACTGAGTCACCTTACACATTGTTTTATGGCTGTCTGCTCATGTATTGGTTAGCTTTTCTAAACTGGAAGCTTCTGTCAAAGTAGGAACTATCATTTTTATCTTTGTGTCCCCAGCATCCAGCTCAGCATCCAGCTCACAGCAGGCACACAGTGAATGTTGATTTGAACAAGTGAACGGATTGAAAGAAATATTTCCTGAAATTGCTTCTTAAGAATCTAGCCAACAAGTACAGCATCCTGGATGGAGGCATCAGAGATCACATCTCTGGCTTTGTGCTGCAGACCCACATGGAGAATCCCACATGGTGTAACCAAAATCCACAAGGCCAGATAAAACTTTGCACTGGAAGCTTTGAAATGCAATGCCTAGCTCTGAAGAGGATGTATAACAAATGATTTACTATGCATTGATCCAACTAATGGAAAATAAAAAACAACTTTTAAAATATCTTCCTTTGAGTGTGATGTGTTTAGGTTAACATTTTGATTGGGCAATCTTAAAAAACTGTGATTTTTAGCTTCCAGATCCAATGGAAATGTCTGAAAAGAAACTTTAAAAATGAATAAGTATAGGGCTATTTGTTGAAGTGTTGTTTAATATCATATGAATGGAAACAATCTAAATGTTCATCAATACAAGACTAGATAAGTAAATTACACTATGCTTTTCATACAATGGAACACTGTGCAGTTGTTAAAAAGAATAAAGAACTTTGCTGACATGGAAAAACTTCCAACATATATTGTTAAATGAAAAAACAAACATGTAGAACAGTGTATTGTATACTGCTATGTGTAAAAAAGGATAAAAGAGAATATTTATGTATTTTTTTAATATATTTTATTGATTTTTCACAGAGAGGAAGGGAGAGAGATAGAGAGTTAGAAACATCGATGAGAGAGAAACATTGATCAGCTGCCTCCTGCACCTCTCCTACTGGGGATATGCCCGCAACCCAGGCACATGCCCTTGACCGGAATCGAACCTGGGACCCTTCAGTCCGCAGGCCGACGCTCTATCCACTGAGCCAAACCGGTTTCGGCTATGTATTTTCTTGAATGCACATAAAAGCATCCCTGAGAGATACATAAAACTGACAACACTGGTTGACAATGGAGGACTGGGAGGAAGAGGTGGAATAAAGACTGTACATTGAACAATTTTTTGTACCGCTGACATTTTTTAAAAAAATACATTTTATTGATTTTTTTTTCAGAGAGGAAGGGAGAGGGATAGAGAGTTAGAAACATCGATCAGATGTGCCTGCAACCAAGGTACATGCCCTTGACCAGAATTGAACCTGGGACCCTTCAGTCCGCAGGCAGTCACTCTATCCACTGAGCCAAACTGGTTAGGGCTGTACCACTTAACATTTTAAACTATGTGAATGTATTACTTAGTCAAAAGTAAATGTAAAACTAATGAAACTACAACCACCATGGGAAACCAAAAAGGCGACATCAACGTGAAATAAATTTTGAGGAATATGGCAGAGCAAGAAAGCCAATAAATTTTGACCAACAGAGAAATCAGAGCAGAAAATATGGCAACTCAAGAAAACAGAGGTAAGAGTGGGTTTTCCCAAAGAGGCACCAATCTCAGAGTCAACAAATGCAAAGAGCAGAGGTAGGCTGAGAGGCAATCATTATGGTAACTCTTTTTTACAGAGCTCTGGTGAAAAACCTGGGACAGATGGAGGCTTTTCTCACTCTCTCCCTTCCCCCATCGACCCTTTGTCAGCAGCAATATTTTACTTTTGCCCTCAGGCTAAAATTACTTGGAGAGGGCTCTAAGGAGGGTCCTGCAACTTCCACAACAGAAATGAAAAAGAAAACAAAAAGAAAACCAGCATCTGTCAAGAGTGGAAACCTCTACAGGGCTCCACCCTCAAAGGAAAGCCCTCCTTATTTTATCAGTTGTGGGGGTCCCTGGCCTTCCTGCCTCTCCACCCACATGACATAGAAGGAAGTCTGCCTGTTGACGGGCCCTACCCAATTAAACAGAATCCACAGTTAGCCCTCCCATTCCGGACAGAGGTGTGTGGGGGAAACAGATCAACACAATAACAGAGGAAACTCATGCCATCTACCCATAAAGCCTAACATCATTTTTCATTCATAAGGGTCATCACACATTTGAGGGAAACTATCAACAAGAAAGGGAAGGACCGAAATAAACAAATGGGATTAACGCCAGAGGAAAGAGATAATTAAAGGAATAAAGGAAAACTTAAATATATTCTGATTTGTATCATTAGAGAGGCTAGCCAGTGTTATTCTACTAGGTTAGATTGTTTTACAACTTCCCTTTCTATCCCTTTAAAAGAAAATTTTGTTATTTGCCAAGGATTTATGAATTCCTTACAGTGTGTCAGGAAGCAAGGATTTTAAATTTTTTAAAATTGTCTCTTTCCTCTAGAAGCTAATGGTATGGAAATGTCCAGACAAGTCAATCATGATGTGATATTATGATACTATGATAGATTAAGCACAGAAGAGGACACCTTGTCAGCTGGGAGGGGATTTTTACAGACAGGGTACCTTTTCAACATTAATGGATAAGAGAGGAGTCAGTGTGCTCATAAAAAAAGCTTGAACAAGCACAGTACATCTTGGGAAATAAGCCTCGTTTGATATGGTTGATTCCCAGGGCTGAGCATGAGTGAGTTGCAGAGATAAAGACAGAAATGTGGGTAGTGGTCAGATGATGTGCTGTGCTAACGATGGAGATGCTGTCCTCTACAGAAGGGTTTTCCAGACATGTTCAGGGAAAAGAATTTTGCGAGGCCCTTTGTAGAACAAACAAAACACTGATCTATTTAACTCTTTATATGTACTGGAAATAATTTTCCTAGCAGAAACTATGACTGTGTTCTAGGTTATCAATATAAAATCACAACCACAAGCAGATTCATTAACATAAAAAACAAGCTGTTGAAGTATAATCCATTGTGTGTTTTTAGTTTTCCCTTGATACTAATTTGCTTTAGATCAATCACCAGCTACAAGAAATGCAGTAGCATTTCTTTGTAACTAAGTTTAAAAATCATTTCTGGATGCATTAAGCAGCTGAAGATTTTTAAAGGGGATCCAAAACCAGGACTAAGCCATTCCTTGCTGGGGCAGAGGCAGGTATTGGAGGTCTAATACAAAGGACATCTGATACAGAATCAGAAAATGAAATTTAGAAACTGGAAAGGTAGCCAATTGTTCCTAGGACCAGGCAAAAGAAGAATGGGGTGGGGGAGGCTTCAAGAATTGAAGTACAAGCAGGTGATTCTGGAGCTAATCCCATTCATATTAAACATGTCAGAGCACTCTGTCAATCTGCTTCCCTGGGTCTAGCGCAGAGTCTGAGGGCTCAAATTAGATTAGATGATTGGTTAATTATAAGAATTAGAATTAACATTCTGCTGGAAATGTGGAGGATGGATGGAGTTGAACAGAAAGGGAACAAGGAGATACATTAGGAGAATACAGTCCAGTAATCTAGCAGAGAGAGGATGTGGGCCTGGAATAGGACGTTGACAGGGGAAATGGAAAGAAGTGGTGGCAATCAAGAAGCTTTGGGGAGGAAGAACCACTGGGATTGGCAAGTAATTTGGGCAAGGGAGAGGGAGGAATTATAGATGACTACCAGGATTCTGACCTGAACAATTAGGTGGGTGTAGTAGTACCATTCACTCAGATAGGGAGACACTAGAGAAAGAACAGGTCTGGGTTGGAGGTGGAGTGGGGAGTTAAGTTTTGAGCATGCCAAATGTGAGGTGACTTTGAGATATCCAAGTAGAAATATTCAGAGGCAGACATACTTAAATATCTGAAGTTCAGAGCTACAGTTATAGATTTGGGATTTATCACAATGAAGGTGATATTGAGAACTATAAACATGGATGGGACTCACCCAAGGGAAATATGCAGAATGAGAAAAGGGAGAAGGGAGGAGAGGTGAGAACAGATGAATGAGGATAGGGAATACCTAAGTTTTAAAGGATACAAAGAAATAAAGGAATCCATGAAGAAGTTTTCTGAGAGGCAAAAGAGGTGAGTTTTCAGAAGGATGACAACAGAATAATAGGTCAACAGACTAATAGAAAGGTCACTAAAAATAAACTCTAGAAAGAATTGGCCAAAATTATTGAACTAATAATGGTGGGAGCAATTCCAGGGGAATATTGTGGGCAGAAGTCAGACTGCAGGAGGTGGGAGATCAGGAAGTGGAGGCAGGGAGGTTGGACAACCTTTTTTGGTCACATGAACAAATCCTTACATGTCTGCATCTCTGTGGTCCCTTCAGTTTATCTTTGCAGGGTCCTTGCAGCTCTGGCATTCTGTAATTGTATGAAACTGGCCTTGGAGAAGTCCTCGAGCCCATTTTGGCTCTTGTGATAATTTTCCTTTAGTGGAACAAAGGCTTGTCTAAGAACTGAAGCGTCTTACTTGACTGATCAAAGTTTATCACGTGCATTGAAGTCACCTAGTTGGCAGATATAGTGTAAAGCTACGCAGATCTGGGCCCAGGACAGGATGCTGGGGCGTGGGAGGGGAAGAGAGCAGGTGCTAACTCTACAGATGGCATGCCTATCGGAGCATTTTGTTACATTTCCTATTTGTCTCTGAAAACAACTTTATAGGAATCACCAAAGCCAACTTGTCATGGTTTCTAGACCAGGTTGGGATGTGGGTAGGGATTTCCACAGCTGCTTTAATTTTGAAGGCAATCTGATAAGACTCTGCAAAAGTCATTCAGAAATGTGTAATCTTACACATCTCAGTGATTCAATTGGTTAACAAAACTTTGAGTTTTTTAATGTTTTTCTCTTTTTTTTTTTTTAGTATGTAAGGAGTTGACATTTTGGAAAACTCATATATTAGGCTAAACCAGTGATGGCGAACCTATGACACGCATGTCAGAGGTGACATGCGAACTCATTTTTTGGTTGATTTTTCTTTGTTAAATGGCATTTAAATATAAAAAATAAATATCAAAAATATAAGTCTTTGTTTTACTATGGTTGCAAATATCAAAAAATTTCTATATGTGACATGGCACCAGAGTTAAGTTAGGGTTTTTCAAAATGCTGACACACCGAGCTCAAAAGGTTAAACAAATCTTTTTTAAAATTTCAGGATGAAAATTGTCTATTGCTTAACACATTTGAAAGATCTTTCATACGCCTCTTTTTTGTACTTCACAACAACCTATAGTATAGGCAAGGCAGGTGCAATTGCCCTCTTTGGATATGAGGAAACTGAGGTCTAGAGAGATAAAGTTATTTGCCTGTGGTCCATAGCAATTTATTGGTAGAGCAAGGACTATAATTTAGTTATCTTAGGTGCAGCCTATTTCACCATTTCTGAACAGTTACATTGGCATCAGCAATGATCTGATGGATTGGAACAGTATAACAGGCAATTTGGCTAAGTCAAACTAATATTCCTACTTTAACATCAATCATAGAGTTTTGGCCTGATTTCCCTCAAGACCTTACTTCTCTTGACCTTTGAGAAATGTGTTTTTCTTGAATTATCTCTCTAGCTAAATTTTATTTAATAATTTTTATCACTCTTTTTTGCTTTATGCCATGTAGTCTCAACTTGAATAGCTGTTGGGATTTCGTTGGGTTTAAATATTAAATAAGTCTTGAGAAGCGTTTAGCTAGTGACACACTGTCATAAAATCAATCCAAACTTTTGTCTTCATTTGTTTCTTTCCCTAGATACCAAGTTCCCACTTTACATTAGTAAGAACGAAAATGAAATATGTCTGTTACTAGTGGATTAATTTATCACTTTCCTTGAAACTGGTGAACCCCAAAAGTTAGACAGCAATTGGAAAATACTGCCATTGTCTGTTGAGAAGTCTATGACATTTCAAGGCAAGAATGAATGTATGGAAGAAGTTCTTTACTAACAAAAGGGAAAGCCTGGAAGTGAATGATATGGGTATAATTTAAGAAAGAAAAAAAAACCTTTACGTAACGTTTTTGCTGGGAGAGAAGACTACGAAGCACATTTTCCAGGAAGTGTGGGCTGCGATGATTGTATGCTCTTAACTAATTCTGAGTAAGGTGGCCACTTTGACAGTCTTCTCATGCTGCCTCTGTCACCTTCTCGAGCAGAAGATATTTCAATTCTAACACAGCATGATCGAAACATACAGCCAACCTTCTCCCCGACCTGTGACTAGTGGACCACCCGTCAGTATGAAAATTTTCATGTATTTACTTACTGTTTTTCTTATCACCCAGATGATTGGGTCCGCACTTTTTGCTGTGTATCTTCACAGAAGACTGGACAAGGTAAGATGAAATCTTTATTAACTAAATTTGGGGTCTTCAATTTCTGGGTTGGTTGGTTTAGCTCTACTCAAATGGTGGACAATGGTAAGAACCAAAACCAATAAATAGTCTTGCGGTATAATGTTTGTGCCTAGTGAATGAAATCTCATATTCTTGTCTGTGGTCAAGAGCTTGGACTCTGGAGTCAGACTGCCTGTGTTCAAATCTTGACTCTAGTCTACCCTCTACTAGCTCTGTGATCCGAAGCAAGTTATTTTACATTTAAATCTCTCAGTTTCCACATCTGAGAAATTGGAATGATAATGGTATCCACTTCATTGATTAAATGAATTTAGCCTTATAACGAGCTTAGAACAGAGCCTGGCACAAAGTAAGCATTATGTAGGCATTTCGTATAATTGTTTGCTAAAGTTTTGTTTAAAAAGTAAACTACTTTTTATCATGCAAACAATTTTTTTTTAATTTTAAATTTCCAACTACAGAAGGAGAATATCAATTTGAGCTCAAATTTCATAGTGCTTCATATTAACATAGATATGGATAAATCCCAGAATTTGCCTTTTAGTAAAAGTGGCATTCTCTGTATAATTGGTCAAATTCTGATTGTAGTTGCAAGTTGCAAATTCTGATTGTAGTTGCATTCTCTGTATAATTGGTAAAATTCTGAATGTAATCTAAGATGTTTTACATTGTTTGGTTAGACTTATAGAAGCAAAAGAGTAGAGTAATTTAGCAGGTTGTTTTGCATACTTTTGAAAAGATAACCATTAGGATTTATCCTGTTTTGTTGCGCCTATCCACTTTCACTGAGGGGAATCATTGGCGGTGTTGACAAAATATCAATCATAAACGAAAAGGAGAAATTTGATCAATTATCCTAAAAGTTTGAATGTGGAAATTGTGGATGTACAGTACCTGGAGACTGTATTTTCTCAGGATTATTTAAGTATCTTTTATTGGAATGCCAACCTAGATTAAGGCCATGTGGTTTTCTATCAGAATAAAGTGGGGCAGTGATGTTTGAGGTAATTCAATGGGTTACTCAAATTTTAGCTTTCACTGCTGAGAAAAAAAGGGGGTGGTTTTGGTCTGGTTGTGTTTGGCCTAATGGTCTCTGCCAATCAAAGCCTGGACATAAGCTTAGACTCTACAGGGTAAATATTGACCTGGGTAGACTCAAATTTAATGTAGCATTTAGGTGTGCTCTTAATATCAGTGAAAGTCACCGGCTAATTGCATCTTGTTTTGAATCCTAATATTTAATCTTAAAACAAGAAAACGGCAGAGAATTAGTTGATTATACAAGTGAATTCCATACATTCTAAGACATTGGAAAATAAAATATCTTGTTAACTTTGGAAATGAAAGATGATTCTTTAAAAATTCAAATGTTTTCTGCAAATACTAAAGTTAAAGAGAGAGATGTAATTAGAACTCGAGTTAATTGACACACATTGCAAATTAACATCTTCATCACAAACACTAAAATGAAGTGGGAAATTTTCTCAGTAGAGAAATGTTTGCAGACTCTTTATAATGAGTGATCACTACTGGAGCAATGGGGAATATGACAATTATAGAATGTTGCTGCTATAATACATTTTAAAATTTACACTTTGTGATTAAATTGTATTAGAATAGCTCTGATTTCCACCTAGAGTTACAGATAATCTGACATTTTAGTTGCTAGCTTTTGTAGATTTTTTGAGCTGTTAATACCAAATACTAATAATTCAGTGTACCTTTTTATTCCCCATGCATATCTGCAAAAACCCTCCTCCTATTGTTGATGCTGTGGAAATGAATGTAGCAGCAGACATCATCAGTGCCATTCTTTATAATTACATGTCTCATATCCCTGTTATTTTACAAATAGATAGAAGATGAAAGGAATCTTCATGAAGATTTTGTGTTCATGAAAATGATACAGAGGTGCAACAAAGGAGAGAAGTCCTTATCCTTACTGAACTGTGAGGAAATTAGGAGCCAGTTTGAAGCCTTTGTCAAGGTAAGGAGCTCAGTTGTTGGTAAAAGTGTCATTGAAAAGTTTTAGTACTTCTGCTGGGAAACTGAATCATGACAAGGTAAAAGCTTAAACATTTGTTATTTATACATACATAGTATGAGTATAAAAGAAAGAAAAGAAAAAAATGAAGCCAAAATCCTATGTTAAAAAGATATGGTAATTTAGAAGTGTTCATTCATAGGAATGTTCTTGAGAAGGACAAAAAAGACTTTCTTATGGAATAAACACACTTTCATGAACACATTCACACATTCATATAAGCATATATTTGCAGCTGCCTCTGGGAAAATTTTGAAGTACACCAAGCTTGTTTTTTGCATTTTCTTATCTTCCCATCCAAATCTTTTTTTAAAAAATATATTTTATTGATTTTTTACAGAGAGGAAGGGAGAGAGATAGAGAGTTAGAAACATCGATGAGAGAGAAACATCGATCAGCTGCCTCCTGCACATCTCCTACTGGGGATATGCCCGCAACCCAGGTACATGACCCCTGACCGGAATCGAACCTGGGACCTTTTAGTCCGCAGGCCGACCCTCTATCCACTGAGCCAAACCAGTTTCGGCCCCATCCAAATCTTGATGCCTTCTCACTGTGCACCCATTTTCCAGAGAAGTGATAACCATTTGCTGCTGCAGTGTTGGCAGGCCACAGGCTAAGATATTGCCTTTACTGGAGTTCATAGAGACTTCTAAAGATGGATACATTCTAACATGGCATGAAGGAATGTTTCTCTTATGATGGAATTCCAAGTGCCATGAAAGTCAGATCTTTTCCTTTTATTGTGAGGAAAGGTGTGGGGAATGGATAATAGACCTTCTCAGTGCTGCTCAAACCAAACACCTTGTAATACCAGTTGCTCATGAAACCAGTTCACTCTAGGGCCAATAAAAAGGTACACTGAATATTGGTATTTGGTATTAACAGTTCAAAAAATCTAGGGCCTGGGGTAGAGAGAACTTGAAGCTTTCTAGACCAGAAACAGGTTGGTACCCAGCATGAAGTCATATAATGGGTACCTAAAATAAGAATTTTTAGAACATTCATTGAGGATGTACCTACAACATTAATTCCATCCTCATAGACAAAAGATCTAAGGGCTTTTTCTCTTGAAGCAAAATATCACGAATTCTTTCTACCTGTTCCCCTCTAAGAACACTAAGTCATATACCTTTAGCCCTCAGCCCACTTTGGGGTCATGAATAAGAGGCAGCATTCCACATTGAAGGCAGCTCTGTGCCAGGTGGGTAGGTATTGGGGTAAACCAAGAGGAATTAGTGCTCATATATGGATGATGTGTTATTTAACCCGGGATTGAAGGGCTTAAGATCTTACTTCTGAACTTATTCTTTTCCTCCTATATTGTCCCAGATTTGTAATTTAACCTAGTAGTGAAGACTCTAAGACAGTGGTTCTCAACCTTCCTAATGCCGCGACCCTTTAATACAGTTCCTCATGTTGTGGTGACCCCCAACCATAAAATTATTTTCGTTGCTACTTCATAACTGTAATTTTGCTACTGTTATGAATTGTAATGTAAATATCTGATATGTAGGATGTATTTTCATTGTTACAAATTGAACATAATTAAAGCATAGTGATTAATCACAAAAACAATATGTAATTACATATGTGTTTTCCGATGGTCTTAGGCAACCCCTGTGAAAGGGTCGTTCGACCCCCAAAGGGGTTGCTACCCACAGGTTGAGAACCACTACTCTAAGACCTTCCTTATTTCTGAGCCATCTAAGGGAATTAGAATGCAGCTCAACTCTGTTGCTGGCTTTTAGGTTCTTTATGCTAATCTAGGTTTTATGTAAAGACTCCTAAATTTTTATTTGTAAGGCGTAGAAATGAATTTATTTTCTGGTTCTTTGAGGCTTCTGGCCAGTATTACAGGGTACTGGTAGGTGTTGCAAATTTAAATGTAAATAAAGCCACTTTCAGAACAATGGTTAACAATCCCAATAACGTGTATAATGTGCTCACTGCGTGACCTTGGGCAAATGACTTCACCTCTTTAGACCTCAGTTTTCTCATCTATAAAATGAGAGGGCTGAGATTATCTGTAAGGGCACTGCCAACTTCGACATTTTGTAATTATGTGATCAGTCTTACATAGTTTTCTCCTCACAGTCCCTCCAAAGGCAGTGACACTGGCTCTTGCTTTATTGCTCCTCTCTTCCTTACTGACAGCTTTACAGTTGAACTGCCAATTCCTCATGGCTTTATTTCAGGTCAGATATGTAAAGCTTCCCAAATCAACTACCCAGGATAGAAGTAAGAAAAACAGCTGGTTTGGTCTCTCTGCTTATGCTTACATAAAAACACACACACAAAATAACAAACAAGAAATGAACAAACAAAAAGACAACAGCAACAAAACACACAACAGCTCCAAAGTTTCATATTCTAAAAAGGCAGAACCTCTTGGGCATGTAAACTGGGGCTCCTGACATACGATAGAGGAAGCCCAGTGCCTCTACTGCAGTAGGGGTGGAATCTGGGTCAATGTCATCTGTACCTATGATATGCATGATGGTGAGACACAAAGTCCTCCACAAATTCAATCCTCCTCCAATGACTGAACCCCACTCCAATATCCATCCACCCAAATTTCTCATTCTAGAACAATATTTTGGACTTTTTTTAACCTAACAGGTCAGCTAAATAATAACCCCAAATTAAACTTTTATATTCTTAGCTAACATTAGTAGTCTTTCTGGGTCAGAATCTGAATGGTCCAGAACAACCTAGGGTTTGAATTTTGAGTACTGAATCATAGAACTTGAAGAGGTCTTAGAAATCATCAGATCTAATTATCAATACAGAACTTTAATTTTCTCCTCACTGTCCCTGCCAAGTTGTTCCCCAATTTCTGTTTAAACACCTCTAATAACAAGGAACTCATCTACTGAAGCAAGTAGCACCATGCTGTCACTTTGGTGGGACAATGGGATTATGTTAGGGTAGTGGAGGCAGCATCATGAATAGTGTAATTTCACATTAAAACTTACTACTCACACCCTCCCCAGCTTGGCTCAGTGGATAGAGCGTCGGCCTGGGGGTTGAAGGGTCCTGGATTCAATTCCAGTCAAGGGCATTTGCCCGGGTTTCAGGATCGATCCCCAGTAGGGGGCATGCAGGAGACAGCCGATCAATGATTCTCTCTCATCATTGAGGTTACTCTCTCTCTTACTCTCCCTTCCTCTCTGAAATTAAATTAATAAATATATTTTTAAAAAAACTTTCTACTTATGCCCTGGCCAATTTACTCAGTGGCTAGAGTGCCAGCCAGTGCACTGAAGGGTCACAGGTTTGATTGCTAGTCAAGAGTACATACCTTGGTTTCAGGTTTGAGCCCTGGCCCCATTCAGGGTTTGAGCAGAAGGCAACTAATCAATGTGTCTCTCTCATCTCTCTCTCATCTCTCATCTCTCTCTCTCTCTCTCTCTCTCTCTCTCTCTCTCTCTGTCTCTCTCTCTCCCTTTCACCCTCTCTAAAAAAAAAAATCAATGGAAAAAAATATCCTCAGGTGAGGATTTTTTAAAAAAAACTTACTACCCACCCTACACCGTGTTAGAATGATTAGTTCCACCAATTCCTGAGATGTCTTTAATAGTGTCAAGGCATTTTTTTTTTAAGTTAAAGGTTAATCTGTCCATACCTGCCACAAGAGTTCCCACTGAGAGAGAAATAACTAATCCTAGATTTTCTGAAAGTCAGCTTTAAAAAGTCTTTCAGTTGAAGTGGGGTGTAAAGCAAGAAAAAATGCTCTGGGGCATGTGGCTGGGGGAAAGTTCTCGGAAAGGCAAGGTTGGGTGCATAAAAGGCAAACTTTGCTGACTTCACATTCTCATCTTGTCTGGGCCCTGACACCAATGCAGCCACCTAGCTTGAAAGTATCTCAACCTCCATCATCACACTCCGTTTTTTGAAAAGACACTAAATACTCATTTGTTTACTTGTTATCTCACAAACATTTTCCTGTTGCCACACTTTCACAGTGCCACAATTCAGCTCAAGTGGAAAGTTGATGCTCTGTGACCTACGTGAGCTTTTCGAGGTGCAAGTTCTTCTTTTCTTTTAATTTTTTTTAAAAAAGTTTATTTTAGAGAGTGAAGGAGAGAGAGAGAGAGAGAGAGAGAGAGAGAGAGAGAGAGAGAGAGATATCAGTTGTCTCCGATCAGGGATGGAACCTGAAACCTAGGTATGTGCCCTGACGGGGAATCAAACCTGAGACCTTCTAGTACGATGCTCCAACCAACTGAGCCACACTGGCCAGGGAGAGGTACAGGTTCTTTTAACTTATACCCTCACATCTGGCAACTGAGCTGAGTCTACAAGAAGACAATCGATAGTTACAACACTAATTCCTTCTAGTGGAGGAATGAAAGGGAAGAGCCCTGTATAAAATTGATTCTAGTAATGGGAAGGAGACCAAGACTGATTATTACAAGATGTGAAAATACTACTGTCTTCCTTTCTTGTGTTTAGAGTACAGGGTGATGATGTGAGTTAAACCTGGCCTATGAATGTGATCTCACAGTTTTGACTCTTCACTTCAGCCTCAGACTCCTTGGGTGACCTCATGCCAGCCAGTTATGCCCTTGAGGCCTTTTATTCAGTATCTTTAAAATGGCAGCAGTAGCCTTTATTATCTTCTGACCTGTGTTGGTTGCTGTCCCTGTTATACTCTTTAAGTACCTCTAACTTTCCTTCAGTTGCCAAGTGAGAAGAAACCCCTAAAGAAGTGTTGCATTTGCCTTTGAACATCAGAAGCATTGGGAGATGGCCTGTGTTTCCTATATACATGCTGATTATTCTAAACACAAAGGTTGGCAAAAGTAGGTTTACAGTTGTGAATAGTTGAAACAGTTTATTATTGTTTTATTATTTATTTATTATTATATTATTTATTTGTATTATAACTGTAAACCTACTTTTGCCCACCCATGTACATGTGGGCCACACAAGGGCACACCACCAGCAACAAGAGAATCTCCTCAGCTCACTGAAACAACAAAATAAAAAATGTTGAGATTTCTTCCCACAATCAAACTTACTGTTACCGTTTTCTGGGAGATTTCAGACAAATTTTATTCTAATAGATATACACCAGGCTTTATGTTTAATAACATTCTATATACCAATTCCCAGGGTAGAAACATTTCCCCATTCAACATTATTTGCAAATGCATGTCAAAACCAGGGAGGTTGGGGTCATAGGAAGAGTCAGCATAGTAGCCTCTAGTCTAGAGAGAATGCTGGAATGAAGATAATGAAGACCAGACTCTGCTTCCAGGTCTACACCTCAGTTTTCTGAGCTGTCAGTTCATCTGTCAGAGCCATTGGCTCCCAATCAGTATGATATTAATGACAGGATCTCAGTCTATATGATAATCCTTACTAGAAGCAGGCAGCAGAGTAAATATTGATACCAAATTGAATAATACCTCTAAAACCCCACAGAAGAGACCCTGTTAAAATTATCTTTTGCAATGATTCTTATTTCAGGATATAACGGGAAATGAAGTGAAGGAGAAAGAAAAAAACTTTCAACAGCAAAAAGGTAGGTTGCTATTTACCAATTTCTATGCATACTTAAAAACTAAAAGGAAGCTTTATAAGGCTGATTATATTGAGTAACCCAGTGTTGTATCAGGGAACTTTTAGCCTTGGAAATAAAACTGGAACACAATCAGATGGGTTCTTTTAATGCTGACAGTACCAAGTATGAAGAAATTCCATTATTTTCAATACCTTGATCAAAGCAACCATACCACCTAAACAGGATAAGATGATAAGAAAATCATCATTTGGTAGCAGTGGCATTCACTGCTCAATAAGTTTTTCATGGGGAACCATGGCCAGTGGAGCCTCTGGAATCAAGGAATGAGTCAATGTGACAATATTCTATTCTTTGCCTTGTTCTTGATATGAGAGTATCTGGAACATCTCATGGTTTGAAGGGGTCTTGATGGTTTTCAAATCCAACACCACAACCAGGGCACAAATCTCCTTCACAACAGCAATGACCATCTGACCTGGCCTCTGGTAGAATATGCTTAGGCACCTTCTATCTCATAAAGCAGCCTGGCCCGTCTTTGAATGGGTCTAATAATTATAATAAGTTTACTATATTACCTGAGAGAAGTCTTTTCTCCTCTGGAGTTGAATTTTGTTCCTGTAATCTCCACTCATTGGAACCAGTTCTGCTCTATGGGGCCATATGAAACAAAGTATAATTTCTCTTCTACACAGCAGCTGTCCAGATGTTGAAAACAGTAATCATGGAAGCCTTTTCTTCTCCAAGCTAAACCTACCAAGTACCTTCCACTCTTCCTCTTATGATCCTTTCCATACCCTTTCCTTTCCTAGTTACCTCCTTTTCTGGATGACTCCCTAATTTTCCCTGTTCCTCTTAGAATATAACACAATAACTCCTGGAGTGACCTGAGTATCAGAAAGATGAAAAGTTGGTAGATGGATGTTTTTAGAGAGACTATTATATCACAAAGTCAGTGAAAATGATGGTATGGGTTTTGTAAATTTAATACACACAAATGCATATGCCCATACAGGGTCGGGCAAAAGTAGGTTTACAGTTGTGAGCACATAAAACACAGTTTTTCTTGTATTGTTATTTATTTATTATATTATTTTCCATATGTCCAACTGTAAATCTACTTTTGCCCCCACCCTGTTCATACAGAAATACAGATACTGTTTTCTGAGGCAAAGAGCATACTCAGAGCCTGCTTTAATTATTGGTCTAGATGCAAAGGGTGATCTGATTTCCATGAAGGTTTTGTCTTTAGAATGACTCTAAGATATATTGAGTTGAACCATGTTATCTATTAAGTACAGTAAAATTTGAGGAAACAGTTCATGTGGAGGATGAAGTTAATCATACAGGCTGCCTAGCAGTCTTCAGAAAAATGATAAACTTAATAAAACTTGTAATTTAGGTCATGCAATTTGACTAAATATTTATAAGGCATTTACAGAGTGTCTGACACCAGACTCATTACTGGACAAAAAGAAACTTCCACACAATCTTTGCACTTAGGCAATCAGCACATCTAATTAAAAAGCAAGCCTTTTACATAAGAAACAATTAGAGATAGATACGATAGTTTGGCCAATTAATTGACCAAATCAGATACCATAAGCATCTTACTAGCTAATTGTGCAGACATGACCTTGGGGCCCACTAACATTCCCAATGGATGGAAGTTGTTCCTAAAAGCAAGACTCAAAGTATATTTTAATGCAGACCAGTACTTTTAGCCTGTATCAATCTATGCGAAGTGGAGTTGAGTACTGAACAACTATAAGAAAAATAGAATCAGTGGAATTAGCCAATTCAATCATTCAGATTTTTTAGAAACCAACTTTTTCCACTGTGAGAAGGATTTCAAACCATTCTATCCTTATTTTTACATAACCTATTTAAACACAGCCTCTATTACACAGATGTGGAACTGAACCAAATAGCTCCATGGGCAGTTTTGCATTACTTTGGCCTGACAGTTTGTTTTTTGCTTCATTTTAGGTGATCAGGAACCTCAAATTGCAGCGCATGTCATAAGTGAGGCCAGTAGTAAAACAGCATCTGGTAAGTCCAAAAGCATCTGAGCATTAGCTATCCAAGGGGGAAGGCTAGGATACTGATGCAATGCAGCCAAATGATTATGTTCCTCTCTTCCTCTGGGGCCTAATCTACAAACCTACTCATACACCTCTTACATGTTCTCCTTTGTCTTCAAAGTGAGCTCAAATGTAAAGATGGGACTTGAAGGGACAAAAGGAGGTGGGAAGCAATAACTATGTTCTCATTATGTTCTTGTTTAATGGCTGATTATAAATGATGAATCACTGGTTGAAGAGACCATTATTCTGACAGCATAGAGGAGATGGCAGGTAGTGACTTGACTGTGAACGTCCCTCATACTAACCCTTCTTCACTGTGTGTAAATGGGCCTCAGGGGGCATTTCCTGCCATCTGTCAATTGATGTATGTTACCCCAGCCTTGCATGGGGGCCAACCTCAAGGAAATTAAAAGGTAAAATCATTTTGCAAAGATCAGTAGGTGCCAGGATGTTAGATTTTCCAATGAAGTAACAACAGACAACATACTGTAATCTTTTCAACTCTGAATGACTTTATTTCCATATACGTTCTGCCATTGTTCTAGCCCTTAGATCTTTTTCCCAAATCTGTACCTCCTGATAGCTGGTGCTGGAGAATGTGTCACATCTGATAAATGGATGGAAACACACACGCTAGCATAAAATCCCCCATTTACATAAATGCAGTCTGAAAGCATCAGAGAAGTCTTTGAAAAATTCAGCACAGTGCTCTGGAATGGAGTTCTAAAGAGTGTGTGTTTGAGAGAAAAAGAGAGATGAGAAAAAAGTAGAGGAGAGAGAGGGGAGGAGAGGAGAGGAAAGGAGAGGAGAGGAGAGGAGAGGAGAGGAGAGGAGAGGAGAGGAGAGGAGAGGAGAGGAGAGGAGAGGAGAGGAGAGACAGCCTCATTTCTAAGGTGCGATTTCGATTTCTTAGTGGTTATACATGGTTATCGTGAATCATGGTATGGGAGTAAGAGCAGTGGATAAGGAGTTTTGAACACTGAGGCTCAAGAACCATGACTACCACTTGTTGGGTGACCTTGGGCAAGTCTCTTTACCTACACAGCAATTTCCTGCCTCACTTCACACAGTGACTCTGAACATGAAATCAGCTAATGTGGAAGAACATTGTACTGTCAAGTGTTATACAAATGTAAGGTGACATTACTTAGCTTTCTTCACTGTAATTTAGATGTCACAAAGGTGACATAAAGTCCTTCATTAATACCAGTATTCCCACAATATTTAATAATTCTTCCAAGTACCCCTTTCTTATAAAATACACTTACAGATAAGAGAATATCACAACTATATTGACATATCCAGGGTGGCCATCCACATGACACCTTCTCATCCAGATTGGATAACAGCAACAGAGATACCTCCTCAAAAATAGCTTCCCATTTGTATATAAATCTTTGCCCTTGTATATATCCCATGATGTTCAGATTCTGCTAAAAGGACCATTATTGGTATTGGTCCTAGTATATTTTATGGTCTGCATCACAGTAGGTTCCCTGAGGACCAGGTGAGAAAAAAGTAACATTCCTCCCCCTACCCCAGTCCCAAACCTCTAGTTCGTACTTGCTCATGCTGCTGCAGATTTGACCTACATCCCACAGCAAGGCTGAAAATTAGATTATGACTTATAAAAATAAACTTAGTGGATGAAAAGATAGGGAACCTGCACTTTTTTTCTCAATTGGTCCAAAAGTGAAAACATCATAATAAAGTACCATTTCTGAAGTGGTCTGGAGGGACAAAAAATCAGACATTTCAGGTGCCTTTTTTATATTAAAGGATGAGTCCTAACAGGTTGGATCTTGCACCCTGATAGGCCTAAGACCACCAAATAGGATTTTTTTTTAAAGCTCAAGGAAGCAAATACATTAATACTTTTACTTCTCCTCAACCCCCACCCAGTAATCTAACTCTCTGTGGGAGCTGAGATTTGAAATCAGGTGCACACACTACTTTGAACCCACTCAACATCTCAGCCGAGAAAATGGCACACTGTTGGTGGGTACTCTGGTTTAGCCACAAGAGTACATGTACTTTCAAGTTGGTGGCACCCACTACAATGGGAGATCAAAACACATAGTGAAATGACAAGTTTATTTTCATACTTCCTTGCCTAATTTTAGTCCTTGCTGTGGGAGGCAGGTCAGGTTTGCAACAGCTTGATCAGGTCGGAAGAAATGGGGTCTTTCCTTTTCTTTGTGCAGAGGCTGAGCTAGGTAGACCAGCAATTCTTTGACTTTGTAAAATTTAAGGAAAGGAATAAATAAATATTAATATTAGTGAGGATTTTGCTTGAATATGTTGGAATGCATAATTTATGATGTGTAATTTTGAAATCATTCACACTTTCTGAAGTTCAAGGACAAATCAGCTTTAACAACTCTAAAGGGAGAAGGAAACTCACTGTGCTCTGTTACTTTATTTAATTTTCACAAGTCTCTAAAATGTGCTGTAATATTAGCCCAGTGTTGCAGATGAGAAACTAAAACTCAGAGATAGATTTGCCTGTGCTTGAATAAAGCTTGGATTGGAACCAATCTTCATTTGACTATAAAGCCCATGCTAATTTGTCAGCCATAGCTCCTTCATAGACTTAAGGCTGAAAGGGTCCTTAAAAGTCCCTATTGCCCCAAACTTCCATTCATATATGAAATTAGTGTCAACATTAAACTATGTTTTGTTAGAATGTGAATCATGCTATGCTTCATCTCACCACAAATTTTTCTCCTCTCCATTACAGTTCTACAGTGGGCCCAAAAAGGATATTACACCATGAGCAACAACTTGGTAACCCTCGAAAATGGGAAACGGCTGGCTGTTAAAAGACAAGGACTCTATTATATCTATGCCCAAGTCACCTTCTGTTCCAATCGGGAAGCTGTGAGTCAAGCTCCATTTATAGCCAGCCTCTGCCTGAAGTCCACGAGTGGATCTGAGAGAATCTTACTTAGAGCGGCAAATACCCACAGTTCCTCCAAACCTTGCGGGCAACAATCCATTCACTTGGGAGGAGTATTTGAATTGCAGCCAGGTGCTTCAGTGTTTGTCAATGTGACTGATCCAAGCCAAGTGAGCCATGGGACCGGCTTCACCTCTTTTGGCTTACTCAAACTCTGAACACTGTATCCTCGCAGGCTGCCGCTGAGCAGATGCTGGCAGTCTTCATAATACAGCAAAGCAGTTAAGACCACCCCCTGTTGAACTGCCTATTTATAACTCTAGGATCCTCCCAATGGAGAACTATTTATTATACACCCCAAGGCATATAG
Source organism: Myotis daubentonii (assembly GCF_963259705.1). Taxonomy (NCBI): domain Eukaryota; kingdom Metazoa; phylum Chordata; class Mammalia; order Chiroptera; family Vespertilionidae; genus Myotis; species Myotis daubentonii. Next base: position 25,476,431 of record NC_081861.1, on the reverse strand, counting down.
GGCTGCAATAAGTGAAATATGGGGCGGGTGAAACCCAAAGAGGCCACGTTCCCTATGAGCTTATATTCTGAAGCAGCAACCCGACTGATACAGACATCCAGAGATCCCTATGAAAAGACAAGGCCATTATGCACAGATTGAATTCTGAGTAAACAGCAAATTATTAGCCAAGTTAGTTTTTTAGTTTTGTTTTGCCTGCAGTGTCTTTCAGTGGATAATGTATGTGATTTATCAGTGAAGATACATAAGGGAAACAAGGAGCCTCAGTTCACATTTACTTATGGTTGATTCTGGGTCCCTGTGTCACTGATGAAAGGAACAGGCTCTAGAAAGTCTAATGCAGTGGAGAACTAAAAAACTCTGTCCCCCCACTAGCTTCCCTGACACTCATTTATTCTCTCTCTCTCTCTCGCCCCTCCCTCCCTCCCTCCCTCTCTCCTTCCCTCTCTCCCACCCTCTCTCCCTCCTTCACAGTGTGAGACTGTTGCTAATCAGTTATCTTATTTCAACCTTGTTCCTATCTCCACCACTGTAGATGGGAGGGGGAGCAGAGAGAACAGCTCTGAGCCTGCTCACTCCTCAAGAAATGAGTGTATTTAAAGGAAATCTATTGTATCTATTTGCAGTCTCCACTGTTTCCTGGGTGAACTTGTCTTTATCCTGTTATTTATTTTTTAATAATAAAAATCCCTTAACATTATTGTTGTTATTTAGCACCTGAAGCTTAGGCCAGGTTTGGGGAGGAGGAATCATTTGGAGGGAATTTTCCTAACCTTTGTGATGTGTTCATAAACTAGATAAACTTGGTTTTCAAGCTTGTTGCACCACAAAATATCACTCCCTGAAAGTCTGTCATAGCCTTTTATAAATGACATGGAAGCTTACTCAGTGAAAAAACAATCTGGGTTTTTATTTCCAGCTTGCTCTGGAAAGGTTTCAGGGAACTGAAGAGAGACTTTTTTTTTAAATCACAGCTAAGTGAAGCTGGAGGGAGGGCCTTAAATGAGAAACAGTTGCTTATCTTTTTAATAGCTGTCTAGGTAGTGCCAGCTTAGGCAAGAGGATATAGTGCTGGGACAGCTGGGGGGAAATATCAGTCCTCAGTCTTCCACTGAAGTCAAGGGGGCTATTCCTTATCACCACTAATTGAAGAATTTTCATGTAAGAAACCCAGAGTGCCTTTTGTCTTTATTGACAGAGTGCACTGCTTAAGACAAACACCACATGTTCAAGCAGAAAAGTATTACTGTAGAAAAAATAAAGGAGAGTGAAGAGAGGTGGGGTCAGCTCTTGGCCACTGCCCCTACTCTTCAGTCCTATGGACCCACACATAGTCCCTTCTTGGCTGAGTGACTTTGAACACTTTAGAGCATGACTTTCTAACACAAGGCCAAAATCATGCTAGACAAACTTTTTCCAATGAGAAAATTTTGGTATGAGCAGGGGTGACATTTATTGATTCAGGGTCTTAGTTAACAATATGTTCACAGTAGGGATGGACAAGAGGCATTACCTCTTTAGTATGGTTCATAGAAAGAGAATACAGGTACAGCCTGAACATATCTTTTATAATCTTTACTAGAGGCCTTGTGCACGAATTCGTGCATGGGTGGGGTCTGGACAGCCTGCCCAGATTGGGGCCGATTGGGCCAGGCCAGCCAGGCAGAAGGGCCACAGGTGGTTGGCTGGCCAGCCCCGGCACTGACGGGGGGGGGGGATCCAGGGGAGGGCCGGCCAGGGGGAGGGTCTACGGGCAGTTGTCCGGTTGGCCCCACCCTCTGGTAGATCTCCTGGTTGAACTCTCAGTCAAATTCCCAGTTGAGGGGACAATTTGCATATTAGCCTTTTATTATATAGGATATACTCACATCCTCTGATCTAAATATTGCCCCTGCACTTTACTTCACTTTCTTCTTCTTTGGAAATCATTATCATCAGACTATCTCTACCTCTAGTAACCAAGTTGGTAATAGTATCTGTTATTAGAAGGAATGCTACTGATACAAAACTACATTTTCTAGGCTATCTCCTCTGTTCCCATGCTTTCCACCACCCTCTAAATGCTGCCTGCTATAGCTACAGCCCAGAGTTTTCCCCTAAGCTTCAGCTTCAAATAGCCAACTGCCTTCAGCCTCTCAGACTGCTTCTTTATGAGGTCACCTTATACTTCGCAAGAACTCCAGGTCCCATCCTTCATCCTCTTCTATTCCTGTGCTACAAGATCACAGTGGGTTGTCTCCCCCTAATGCTTCATGTGTTTAACTACCATCTTTATGTTACTAATGTCACTCTGTGAGCCCTGACTGTCTAAATCTCCAAATGGTGGGCCCAGGCCCTCAAACCCAACACATCCAAATGAAACTCTTGATCTTTTCCCCTATACAATGTGATCTACTTTCAGTGCTTCCTATTCTGGTGAATGATGGCCTCATCTATACTTGAACATTTTCAAAATTGTTCCAATAAATGCTGAAAACTTGAGTACATTTCTGATCTACCTATACGATTCTGATCATAAGCTATCTAATTTAATTCCATTTTTATAAACATGTCACTTCTGCATTCCATCAAAATGGGGGAGAAATGCTTAAAATGACCAATAATTTTATTTCCAGATAGAGAAAATGAACAAAGTACAAAGCATTACTATCTTTGTTACTTGGTAGGACATAAATGTCTACAAAATGTAAACTGTTCCTGCCCAGCCGGCTTGGCTCAGTGTTTGAGCATTGACCTGTGAACCAGGAAGTCACAGTTTGATTCCCGGTCAGGATGTATGCCTAAGTTGTGGGCTTGATCCCCAGTGTGGGGCGTGCAGGAGGCAGCCAATCAATGATTCTCTTTCATCATTGATGTTTCTATCTGTCTCTCCCTCTCCCTTCCTCTCTAAAATCAATAAAAAAAATGTTAAAAAATGTAAACTGTTCCGTAGCAAGCTGCCAGTACAGGGCACACAAGTTAAAGGGAAACAACATATAGACTCCTGGGCCCCAGGAGAACACTTTATGTGTTGAATTGGACTATGTCCATAGGGTCTGATACCAATGTGTTGGAAGCTGTACTGCCATAGTCCTGTAGAGCAGTCTGAAGTATTGTGAGACATGGAAACATGGAAAATGGAACTAATATTTTATTATGTTCTTTTTCTCTGTGAATCAAATCTCCATTTTAAGAAATAAAATCAGGAATACTAATTGTAGTGTAGTGGTTAAATCTGGATTCAGAAAGAGTCTTAATCTAAGATTCACTATTTACCAACTTTATAACCATAGGTTAGTCATTTTACCTCCTGTGGGCCTCAGTGCCCTCATCTGTAAAGTGGGGATGATAAGAATACCTGCTTTGCAAAGCGTATGAGGATTTGATGATCATTCATAGAAACTTCCCAGCAGAGTCTGCTCTCTGGAATGATCTATATAGAGATCTATAAAGAGTACTAAGGTGGTGTCAGCACACCAGTCTGCACTCAGGAGTGCATGTAGATAGAGTGGCATCTTAAAATGGTTGAAACCTCTATGATCAAGGAGAATGCCTGGCAGCCCAGGTACACATAAAAGGCCTTGTCTATGTAGTAGACCAAAAACCACATCCAATTTGAAGCAAAGTAAAAGTAAAAAATAAAAAAGAGGCAAGATTAAAACATATATCTAACATTAGAGTAGATCTGTGGGTAGTGAAAACTCCTTCTTATATTTTCATTGTTGAAAAAATTTAACCATTTGAGGCTTAGGGTTGCCAAATTTTATAGTAAGTTTCAGCAGTTCTATATTTAGGAAGATTTCTTTTAAAAATCTATGATCATTGATTTCCACTCTGAAAGACATGCACTCACAAACCTACCCCTTCCATACCATAGTCCTCTGAACAATGCCAATAGGCAATTCAACAACTCTCAAAAAAAAAACTAGTTAAATATATAGTTGTATTCCATTCTGCATTCTTGAAGTTCCACTGAGGTATAGCTAAAAATTTTTCCTGTTAATGTAACCTTACCTAAAGTTCAACAGTTTTTGGTCACAAACTATATTCCTATCTCAGGTACTTCTCTGACTATAAACCTCTTTGGAGTCCAATGTACAACTTTTAACACATCTTAGATTTCACTCACATTTCCTGTTACTAGGAGTTAAAAGATTTAAAATTTTTTTAATTAAATTTACTGGGGATATATTGGTTAATAAAATTATACAGGTTTCAGGTATGCAATTCTATAATACATCATATGTATATTGTATTGTGTGTTTACCATTCCAAGTCAATTCTCCTTCCATTACCATTTATCCCCCCATACCCTTTCTACCTCCATTCACCCACTCATACAACATCGATTGGGGTTATAGGTTCTGTGCTAGACACGAGATGAATATAACCCAGTTCCTTCCCTCAAGTAGATTACAATCTTTTGTATAGCAGGTGTGCAAACGTTTAAAGCCTAATGTCAATGCTGCAGCAGGGGTCAGGACCAGCTTTACAAGGAACACACAGGAAGAACATGTAATTCAGATAAGCAGGGGAAGGCAGGTGTAAGGAAAGGCTTTCCAGGAGAGGTGGCACAGACTGAATCTTGAAGGATATTGCAGGGAGGAGGAGCCATAGGGAGGAAAGGAGTTCCAGAGGGAGAGAGCAGAACATGTTAAAACATAGAGGTGTGAAAATGTGTTGAGTGTTTCCTTCCACGTCCCGCGTGGAGTAGGGTTCGGTATCTGAAAGAGGAGCCGCACAACAAATGAGAGAAAAAGACACAAGATAATTTTGCAATATTGGAGGTCCAGGCGGGCAAGTCCAACTCAAGGAGAGGGACTTCCTCCGTGCTCAGACCTCACCAAGCTTTTATTGATCTGGGATGCCCCCATAGCATAGCCCTTAGGTAGGTGACCCCCTAGTAACAAGCAGACTAGCCCATCATCAAGGATTTACATAATAATAAATGGGGGAGTAGTTTCAGCTACCACTGTCTGGACAAACAGAGGTGGCGCCTAGCTCCTACCTTTGCTAGGGCTTCAAAGGCACCCAGCCTGGGGGGGGGGGTTGTCTGTCTATGCTTATCAGATAGCGAAGGCAATAAACAGTTTCCCACAAAAATGGATAAAGGATTTAGAGGAGTAGGCAGGAGGAGTCAGCACACAGAGGGCCTTGTGTGAGAACAAATCTCTTGGTGTATAGGCCAAATAGCACATTCTGAAGCCCAATCTGGGAAGAGGCTCTGTGCTCACATGGCAGAAATAAACTGTCCTATAGCCTGCTTTCCAAGAGGGGCTTGCTCTACAGCATCTTGCACTACAATGTGGGTGAGGCAGCCTGCAGTGCATGTCCTGGGAAAGGTGACAAGGAGGTTGGGTTACAGACTAGATCCTATACTAGTAGGCTTTGAGGTTGCAGAAAACTTAGAAACCCAGCTGACTTCTGCTATTGGAACTAAGGCAAGTTTTCATAATTTTTTGATACAAATAGCAGAGGCCTGAAATTATTTGGAACATTTGCTCATTCAATACATAATTACTGAGTCTGGACTATGGGCTCAACCTGTATCAGGCCCTGAATTTACTGGATCAAAGGTGTCAATCCCTCTTTTTATTTATTTTTTATTTTTTTTTCAATCCCTCTTTTTAAAGTACTTGACATTTAGTGTGGAAAGAGATACAAGCAAATAAAGTGCAATGTGATGACTGATCAAATCGGGTTTTCAGAGTCTGGATTCCCTGAGAAGGCAATGCTTGAGATGACTTTAAAAAATTTTTATTTAAAAATTATGTCAAACCTCCATATTGTTTTTCACAGTGGCTGCACCAATCTGCATTCCCACCAACAGTGCAGGAGGGTTCCCTTTTCTCCACATCTTAGTCAGTACTTGTTTGTTGATTTATTAATGATAGTCATTCTGACAGGTGTAAGGTGATATATCAAGTTGAAAAATAAGAATAGTGTCAGTAAGAAGTATATCTTTTTGCTGAATTATTTGAGAGTAAGTTCTGTACATTATAGCCGTCACCTCTAAATGCTTCAGTATGTATTTCCAAAGAAAAAAGTTATTCTTGTTTATGACCAGAGTACAGTTATCAACTGCAGTAAATTTAACATTGATGCTGATTTCCCATTTGTATTCCAGTCTAATTTATTGATCTAATAATACCCTTTATATTATTTTTCCTTGCCAGTAAGATCCAGTCTAGGGTCAGGTTTTGCATTTAGGTGTCATGTCTCTTTAGTTGCCTTTAGTCTGGATCATTTCTACAGCCCTTCTTTATCTTTAATGACATTGACATGTTGAGTAACAATATCTCCCCTTTAAAATAAGAATGTTCCTTATTTTGAGTTTGTCTGATGTTTCTTCATGGTTAAATTCGGGTTATGCTTTCCTGGATGGAAATAAATATAAATGATGTTGTGTCCTTCTTAGGGTATCACATCTGGAGGCACACGGTAGCTGTTTGCCTCTCATTGTTTATGTGAATTTTGATGACTCAGTTAAGTATTGTCCAATTTCTCCACTCCATAATTACTATTTTCCTCCTTGTAACTAGTAAGCACTCTATTGGAAAACACTTTCAGACCATGCAAGTATCTTGCTCATCATCAACATTTCTTCCTATATTTAGCATCCAGTGATAATTTTTGCCTGAATCAATCTTTACTATGATGGTTTCAAAATAATGGTTTTCTGACTTCAGTATTCCTTCCACATTTACCAATCAACACTCATCATGGTACTGTAAACAAGGGTCTTCTCTTTCTCCCCATTTACTTATTGGTATGGACTCATAAATTTATTATTTCAATGTTTTCTAATTCATTGCTGTACTTATTTTGGTGCTCAAATGTTCCCTTATTTGGCCAGTGGGTACCTGTGTCCTTGTAACATGCCCCTATCATTTTTTTTTTTTATTATTCTGTTACTTTCTGGAACAAAAAGATGTTCCAGGCTCAACTCTTACCTTCCCCGGCTCAGCCATAGAATCACCCATTTCTCCAAGGAGCCTTGGTTTCTTTCAGCAAAGAGTAAGTGTTTAGAAACCAAGTTCTGAACACTAGCTCTGTTCATTGCTATTAGGATGTCATTGCTCTTAGGAAAGGTTTGTGAATATATATATATACTAGAGGCCCGTGCACAAAATCACGAAATTTGTGCACTGGGGGGGGGGGGTGTCCCTCAGCCCAGCCTGCACCCTCTCCAATCTGGGAACCCTCGGGGGATCTGGCCTAAACCATCAGTCAGCATCCCTCTCATAATCTGGGACTGCTGGCTCCCAATTGCTCGCCTACCTGCCAGCCTGATCACGCCCTAATCACTCCTCTGCCAGCCTGATCGACACCTAAATGCTCCCCTGTCAGCCTGATTCCCCCCAACTATTCTCCCCTGCCGGCCTGGTTGCCCCCAACTGCCCTCTCCTGCCGGCTCGGTCACCCCCAACTGCCCTCCACTGCCAGCCTGGTTGCCCTTAACTGCCCTCCCCAGCTGGCCTGGTCACCCCTAACTATCCTCCCCTGCTGGCTTGGTTGCCCCTAACTGCCCTCCCCTGCCAGCCTGGTCGCCCCCAACTGCCCTCCCCTGTAGGCCTGGTTGCCCCCCAACTGTCCTCCCCTGCCAGCCCAGTCACCCCCAACTGCCCTCCCCTGCCAGCTTGGTCACCCTCAGCTGCCCTCCCCTGCAGGCCCGGTCACCCACAACTGCCCCCCCTTGCTGGCCTGGTGGCCCTTAACTGTCCTCCCCTGCTGGCCTAATCTCCCACAACTGCCCTCCCCTGCTGGCCATCTTGTGGTGGCCATCTTGTGGCCACATGGGGGTGACCATCTTTGACCACATGGGGCAGCCATCTTGTGTGAGGGTCAATTTGCATATTACCGCTTTATTATATAGGAAATTTTATATATATATATCCTATCTAATAAAAAAGAAACATGGTAATTAGCGTACGACCACTACCCTTCCCATTGGCTAATCAGGGTGATATGCAAATGAACTGCCAGCCAAGATGGCGGCCGGCCAACAGGCAGCTGACACAAATAGGGAGGCTTGCTTGCTTCAGTGACGGAGGAAGCCAAGCTTCCCCACCTGCCTTGCCGGCCTCTCAGCTGCACTTAAGCAACATTGTAACAAATATAGAAGCTAAACAAAACCCCAGGCTTCAGCCAGCAGGACCGCAGCATTGTTTCAAATACAGAAGGTAAACAAAGGCCAGAAACCTGCTTTCAGCAGCAGAGGTCTCATAGCTGGAGCCTAGCCTCAGAGCTAAAGCTGGCCCAGAATAAAAAAAAAAAAAAGGAAAAAAGGACAGGTTGGGAGCTTCAGTCACCTGCCAGCCTGAAAACGGCCCTCAGCCCCTCACCCAGGCTGGCCAGGAACCCCAGTGGGGACCCCGGCCTTAAAGGGTGTGTGACCAGCTGCAAACAGCCATCATCCCCTCACCCAGGCTGGCCAGGCACCCAAGCGGGACCCCCTCCCTGAAGGGGGTGTGACCAGATACAAACAGCCATAATCCCCTCACCCAGGCTGGCCAGGCACCCAAGCGGGACCCCTACCCTGATCCAAGACACCCTTCAGGGAAAACCAGCTGGCCCCCACCCATGCACCAGGCTTCTATCCTATATAGTAAAAGGGTACTATGCCTCCTAGCACCAGGATCAGCGGAGCCGCGAGGCCTCCTGGCCCCTGGAGCAGCATGACAGGGGGCAGCAACAAAACCCCCTGATCACCCTGTGGCTCTGTGTGTGACAGGGGGAGGGGCCACAACCTCCCTATCCACCCTGCTCTGTTCGTGACAGGGGGGAGCTCCCCAACCCCCTGATCGCACTGCAGCTCTGTGTGACAGGATGCGGCGCCCCAACCCCGCCCCCCCATCAGCCCTGCCCTGAGTGTGACAGTGGCGGCACCCCAACCCCCTGATCCATCCTGCTCTGTGTGTGACAGGGGGCAGTGCCCCAACTCCCCTATCTGCCCTGCTCTGTGAGTGACAGGGGGGAGCTCCCCAACCCCCTGATGGGCCCTGCTCTGTGTGTGACGGTACGGAGCCCCAACCCCCCTGATGGGCCCTGCTCTGTGTGTGACAGGAGGCAGCGCCCCAATCCCCTGATCGGCCCTGCTCTGTGCGTGACAGGGGGTGGCGCCGCAACCTCCCTATCGACCCTGCCTTGAGTGTGACAGGGGGCGGTGCCCCAACCCCCCAATCGGCCCTACCCTGAGCGTGACTGAGGGTGGCATCGCAACCTCCCAATCCACCCTGCTCTGTGCATGACAGGGGGCGGTGCCCCAACTCCCCAATTGGCCTTGCTCTGAGCCCGACCAGGGGCTGCACCTAGGGATTGGGCCTGCCCTCTGCCACCCGGAAGCAGGCCTAAGCCAGCAGGTCGTTATCTCCCGAGGGGTCCCAGACTGCAAGAGGGCACAGGCCGGGCTGAGGGACCCCCTCTCCCCCCCGAGTGCACAAATTTTTGTGCACCGGGCCTCTAGTATATATATATATATATATATATATATATATATATATATATATATATATATATATGTAGATGTAGATGTAGATGTAGATGTAGATTTAGATGTATATGTATATATATGTACGCACATACTGTCAGGCTTAACAAATAAAAATAATTCAGGATACCCAGTTATATTTGAATTTTAGGCAAACATTGAAAAACTTAGTATAAATATAGCCCATGCAATATTTGGGACATGATATATACCAAAATATTATTTGCTGTATAGTTGAAATTCAAATTTAATTGAGCATCTTGTATTTTATTTGGCAATCATAATACATGCATACATAATACATATATGTAAATACACATATAGATGAATAGATACATATGTATATAAGTTTTAGACATCATGAGTTCACATAGATACTGGAGCTGACTCTGAATGCTAAGGAAAGAATTTGCTTGATGGCAGGGATGGGAAAGGGATTCAAAGCAGAGCAAATGACATATTATAAGACTTAAGAGAAATTCAAGATCAAATTGTACTGAGTGTGGTGGGAATAGCAAGAGATTAAATTTTAAACAGATGAATGACATAATGAGATATTTTAAATAATCATTCCATGGGTACCAAAGAGACCAGACTAGAGAAGGTGATACAAGAGGCAAGGATGTATATTAGTCCAAGGGAGAGGCGACAAATGCTAAAAAAGAGAAAATAGTCATGAGAATAGACATGAATTCAGGAGATACAATAGAGTTAAAAATGGTAAGACTTGATGACTAGAATATAAAGGGTTAATGTATCAAACTGATGGTTTCCAGGTGGGAGGGGAGTTAGGGGGATGGGTGAAAGAGGTGAAAGGATTAAGAATTACAAATTACTAGTTGCAAAATAGTCACTTGGATGTAAACTACAGCATAGGTAATATAGTCAATATTGTAATAGCTAGGTATGCTATCAGGGGTATACTATACTTATGAAGGGGATCGCTTCATAAGTTATATAAATATCTAATCACTATCCTGTGCACCTGAACTAATATAATATTGAATATTAACTATAATTGAAAGTTTTAAAAATTAAAAAATAAATGAAGGGTTAATGTATAAATCTATCCAAGGTTAAAGGAGGAAAAAGAATGAAGGATAATTCCTGTTTTTCTGGTGGGGGCAACTAACTGGCCAGAGATACTGTTCCCTGGGATGGGAAACTTTGGAGAAGCAGATTTGAGACTAGTAACAAGGAGTCCAGCTTTAGACATGTTGAGTCTGAGGCATTGTTGGACATTCAAGCTGAGATGTCCAAAAGGTACCTGCATCCTGGGTCTGGAGCTCAGGAGAAAGTACAAGATGGAAAAATATGGGCACGGGGAGTTGTGTGGCTGTGGAGCTTGGAGGAGGATGTGAAGTGCTTGCCTCCCTATTGCAGGCTTGGTCAGCACCACCCGCAATAGGAGACTGTTTTGATCTGTGCTCCGAAGTCCTGGTGGATACACCCTGTTGAGCTTGCTTCTGTAATAGGGACAGCTGGATGCCATCAACTTGAACCTGCAGTGTTCTTTTCCAATGAAGCTAGAATTGGAAATACTGGCAGAGATTGAATGGCATGGCTCTGGAGTAAGGGCCACTTTCCCCTCATTGAGTGCCTGACCACTCTGCCCCCAAGTGTGAAATCCAGTAGCCTCATCCTCCCAACCCTAGTCACCCCACTATACTGAGCTCAAGCCTTTTGGAAGGACCCACTCTACAGTCTTTCTTCAGAAAAGTCCAGAACCTCAGGGAGTGGCAGAGTAGAAGATCATTGGAGGAGGACCTCAGGGAACTTTGGACCTTATATATCTGCCCCCAATTCAGAGTTAAAGGAAGCCAACCTTGTACACAGCTCGGCCCCTCCCATGCACACTGAGGCCCAGAAGATGCAGCCACAAACAGTGAGTAGTGTGGTAGCTCCAGACAGGTAGCCCAAGTCCAGATACACAAAATGTCTGACATCAACCTCCATGGAAACCCTGCCCAAATGGACCCAGAACTAACACAACCAGTGGTGGGCTTCAGACCACACCAGAGCTTGACCCAATTAGCCACACAGGCAGCACACCCAAAGGGTAATTCCAGCAGGCACCAGACCCTGCTAGTAACAACTCTGCCTTGGGGGGCAGCCCCTGAACAGTGACTAATACATGGTAGTCAAGGTCTATCCTTATAGTCAGCTAGCTTGAGGGTTAACTCCACTCATAACTGGGCAAACATCATCTAAGACTCAACTACAACAAGAGGGTGCACATAAGCCACACAAGAAACATTCCTGGAGCACCTAGCTCAGGTGATATGGAAAATTGTGCCACTGGCCCTGGCCGGTTTGGCTCGGTGGATAGAGCATCAGCCTGTGGACTCAAGGGTCCTGGGTTCGATTCTGGTCAAGGGCATGTGCCTTGGTTGCGGGCACATCCCCAGTGGGGAGTGTGCAGGAGGCAGCTGATCAATGTTTCTCTCTCGTCGATGTTTCTAACTCTCTATTCCTCTCCCTTCCTCTCTGTAAAAAAATCAATAAAATATATTTAAAAAAAGAAAAGAAAATTGTGCCACTGGACCCCACAAGACACCTACATCATAAAGCTATCATAACAAGTTTGGGAATCATATTAGATGTATCTAATACACAGAGACAAACACAAAAATGCAGACGAAATAGGGAGACAAATAAATACGCCACAAATGAAAGAACAAACAAAATCCCAAGAAAAATAAATAAACTGGAAGCAACCACGATACCAAATAGAGAGTTTAAAACAATGGTTTTAAGGATGTGCAAGGACCCAAGGGAAAGAATGGATGTTCTCCATGAGAACTTAAACAAAGTGATAGTAAGCAGTAAAAAACCACACATAGAAACCATAAAAAAGAACCAGTCAGAAATGAAGAATACATGAGAAGGAATCAACAATAAGTTAGATGAAACAGAGAGCCAAATCAGCAATTTTGAGGACAAAATAACAGAAAATACCGAAGAAGAGCAACAAATAGAAAAAAAGAATCATAAAAAATGAGGAAAGTCTAAGACACCTCTGGGACAACATTAAACATAACAATATCTGTATCATAGAGGTAACAGAAGGAGAAGAGAATGAGCAATAGATCGAGAACCTGTTTGAGGACATAATGGCTGAAAACTTTCCTAACCTGGTAAATGACAAAGACGCAAGTCCAAGGAGCACAGGTAATCCCAAGTAATATGAACCCAAAGATACCAACACCATAATTACTAGTAAAGATATAGAGAGACTCTTAAGAGCAGCAAGAAAAAGACAATTAATTACCTACAAGGGAGATCCCATAAGACTGTCAGCTGATTTCTCAACCGAAACACTTCAGGCCATGAAATATTCAAAGTGATGAAAAGCAAAGGCCTACAACCAAGAGTACTCTATCCAGCAAGGCTATCCTATCTAATAAAAGAGAAACATGGTAATTAGCGTACATCCGCTACCCTTCCCATTGGCTAATCAGCGAGATATACAAATTAACTGCCAGCCAAGATGGCAGCCGGCAGCCAGGCAGCTTGAAGCTAACATGAGGCTTTCTTGCTTCAGTGACGGAGGAAACCAACGTTCCCCGCCTGCCGCTGCCAGCCTCTGAGCTTGCAGTTTGAAACATTGTTACAAATATAGAAGCTAAACAAACCCCCAGAAACCTGCTTTCATCCCACCGGGATCTCAGAGCTGGAGTTGATACAGTGTTTCGATTATACAACCCAAACAAACCAGATACCTGCTTTCAGCAGCAGAGGCCTCAGAGCTGGAGCCAGAGCTAAAGCTGGCCCAGAATAAAAAAATATAAAGAAAAAAAGGAGCAGTTGGGAGCTTCAGTCACCCGCCATCCGGAAAACAGCCCTCAGCCCCTCACCCAGACTGGCCAGGCACCCCAGTGGGGACTCCCCACCCTGAAGGGTGTGTGACCAGCTGCAAACAGCCATCATCCCCTCACCCAGGCTGGCCAGGCACCCCAATGGGGACCTCCACCCTGATACAGGACACCCTTCAGGGCAAACCAGCAGGCCCCCACCTGTGCACCAAGCCTCTATCCTATATAGTAAAAAGGTAATATGCCTCCCAGCACCGGGATCAGTGGAGCCGTGAGGCCTCCCAGCATCGGGATCAGCGGAGCTGAGAGGCTTCCCGGCACCAGGATCAGTGTGACTGGGGCAGCGCCCAAACCCCCTGATCGCCCTGAGGCTGTGTGTGACAGGGGGCGGGGCCACAACCTCTCTATCCTCCCTGCTCTGTTGGTGACAGGGGAAGGCACCCCAACCCCCTGATCAGCCCTGCTCTGTGCCTGATAGGGGGGAGCTCCCCAACCCCCTGATCGCCCTGCAGCTCTGTGTGTGACAGGTTGCGGTGCCCCAACCCCCTGATCTTCCCTGCTCTGTGCATGACAGGGTATGGAGCCCCAACCCTCCTGATGGGCCCTGCTCTGTGAGTGACAGGGGGTGGCACCCCAACTCCCCAGTCGGCCCTGCTCTGAGCCCGACCAGGGGCTGCACCTAGGGATTGGGCCTGCCCTCTGCCACCCGGGAGCAGGCCTAAGCCAGCAGGTCGTGAAAAAGCTAAAGGAGTTTGTTAGCACCAGACCAGTATTACAAGAAATGTTAAAGGGCCTTCTTTCAGAAAAAGAATGAAAAAACACAGAACTTAATTAAAAGACTAAAATGGCAATAGATACATAGCTGTAAATAATCACTTTAAATATAAATGAATTCAATTCTCTAATCGAAAGACATTGGGTAGCTAAATGGATAAGAAAATAAGACGCATATGTATGCTGTCTACAAGAGACCCACTTCAAAATGAAAGATACACACAGACTAAAAGTAAAGGGATGGAAAAAGATATTTCATGCAAATGGAAAGGGGAAAAAATGTAGGGGCATTTGTGAATGGGATTAGCTCCAAAATCACCTGCTTGTACTTCAATTCTTTTTTTTAATATCTAAGGGAAAAAAATTTTAAATATGATAATGTTACATGCAATAAACACCAATTATTCAAGAAAAATGATCTTATATATAACAATATTACATGCAGTAAACATTAATATTTCAAGAACAAAAGGATTTTAAGTATAATAATATTAGTGAAATTGTACTAACATAGTATGATATTACAACAGTTGTAGGAAATATTAAAAATCTGCAAATAACAAGATTACTTCTATTATATTCTAGTATATTTTCCCCTCTGACTCTATTTTTGATCATTAGTTTATGTTGTTCATTATATTCCATAAATGAGTGAGATCATATGATATTTATCTTTCTCAGACAAGGTTATTTCGCTTAGCATAATGATTTTAAAATCTATTTTGTCGGATATGAGCATTGCTACTCCAGATTTTTTTTCTTTTCTATTTGCATGGAAAATTTTTTCCATCCCTTCACTTTCATCCTGTATGTATCTTTTGTTTTGAGGTGGGTCTCTTGTAGACAGCATATAATTGGGTTATGTTTTTGTATCCATTCAGCTACCTTACACCTTTTGATTGGAGCATTTAATCTATTTACAATTAGGGTTACTATTGAGAGGTATTTATTTATAGCCATTTTAATTCTGTATGGCTAGGTTTCTCTCTCTGTTTCTTCTTCTCAGCAATCCCTTACAGCAATCCCTTTAGCATTTCTTGTAATTCTGGCTTTGTGGTGGTGAACTCCTTTAACCTTTTTTTTTTGTCTGGGAAGCTCTTTATTTGGCCGTCTATTTTGAATGATAGCCTTGCTGGATATAGTAATCTTGGTCTCAGATCCTTGCTTTCCATTACGTTAAGTACTTCATGCCATTCCCTTCTGGCCTGTAGAGTTTCTGATGAGAAATCAGGTGTCAGCCTTATGGGGACTCCTTTGTAGGTAATAGTTTTCTTTTCTCTTGCTATCTTTAAGATTCTTTGTCTTTAATTTTTGGCATTTTAATTATGATGTGTCTGGGCATGAGTCTGTTTGAGTTCTTGTTTGGGGTTCTCTGTGCCTCCTGAAAGTATGTGACTTTTTCCTTTACCAGGTTAGGGAAGTTTTCTACCATTATTTCTTCAAACACCTTATCTATTCCTTTCTCCCTTTCTGCCTCTTCTGGCACACCTATTATTCTAATATTGTTAAGTTTCACATTGTCCCACAGCTCCCTTAAGCTGTCCTCTGTTTTTTAATTGTTTTTTTCTTTTTGGTTCTCTAATTGAGTGATATTTTTAACTCTGTCTTCTAATTCACTGATTTGATTCTCAGCTTCCCCTAATCCGGTGTCTATTCCTTCCAGTGTGTTCTTTATTTGTGGAATGTCATTCTTTATCTCCACACTGTTCTTTTTTCATAGTTACTATATCTTTGTTCATACTGTTGAGAATTTTCTTTCTTTCTTTATTGATTAAAGTATTTGTTGAGCATTTTTAACATCATTACTCTGAATTCTGTTTGAGATAAATTTCAGGGCAGCGGAATACTTCATTTATCTCTTCTTCTGAAGAATTCGCTAGTTCTTTCATTTGGGGGTTGTTTCTTTGTTTCCTCATTTGGGTTGTCTGTTTGGGTTTGTGATTATGTTTTAGGTAGATCCTCTATACCTCTCAATTTCTAGTGCAGGACAGTGTAAATGGCTGTTTCTGACTAATTGGATCAGGCAAAGACTTAAAGCCTCCAGATACCTCCTCAGTCTACAGACTAATAGGATTCTGGCTTTAATTGCCCCCAGGCAATTGTCCTCAGGTGTGGCGAGAGTTTTTTCAATAGGGTGTGGCAGTTGCTTCTGTCTGGATGCTAATTGTACTTTTAATCTCTTAAGTGGCCTCAGGGTAAGGTGTTTTTCAATAGGGTGTGTTGACTGTCTTTGACCCAGGCAAGGCAGATGACTATGTGGAAAAGATGTCCTCCACTGTGTGAGGGAATGACTCACGCCCAGGAAACTTGGAGTGTCTGCCTTCTGAGCTCTATCCCTTCAGTTCCCAGTCCTGGGTTCTGCTCTCAGAGCTCCAGTCCACTTCACCATCCCTCTGCCAGAGCACAAGGTGGGTGGCTCCACAGGGAATTTTTGTGCATTGGCCCTTTAAGAGGGTGCCCAAACTTTCAGCTGCCATTCCTGGCAGACATCACCCCACTGCTTTTCACAGCTAGAGGTTATTTGGGTACCCTCCTCAATTTCTCTTCTGGAGAGCCCAGCTTTGGGATTAGATCCCAGAGTCCTCAGTGGCACCCCCCACAGCTGAGATATCTCTCTGGGACTTCAGTTGCCATCTGTGGGTGCCCGGCCAGCCCTTTCGCACATCTGCCCCTCCTACCAGTCTCTATGTGGTCTCCACCTTCGGTCCTTGGGTATCAGGCTTCTCTCCTGTGAGTTCTCCATTGATTATTCAGGAAGCATTTCCGTATTTCAATTGTAATTACAGCTTGTTCCTGGGAGCATGTCCATGCAGCATCCTCCTACTCTGATGCCATTTCTGTACTTCAATTCTTGGAGCCTCCTTTTCTTCTTTTTTCTTCTTTTTCTTTTCTCTCTTACCTTTTTTCCTTTTCTCAATATCATTTTTGCTCTCTTTTATCTTTCCTAATTCTTTTTTATCTGGTGATCACTTTTATTGGGGTTATCGGTGTCATGATTACATTCATGTTTTCTTCCCTTTGTGTTGTGTCTTGCTGAGCTGTTCAGTCAACATGGTAGAGAGTGAGCCACATAGCCAGATATCCTAATAGGAAACTCCATCCATGGATGAGACAATAACTCTCAAGACCCAACTACATTAAGAGATCCCAAAATCCCAAGTAGGGGGCATACCTAGAATACCCAGCCAAGAAGACCTGAGAAATTGCACCACTGGGTCCCACAAAACATCTACTATATAAAACAAACTAATAAAATCTGTGTGGCATATCAGTTTGATCTAACACATAGAAACTATTACAAAAGAATAGCAAAAATGGGGAGTAAAGAAACAACCCCCATACAAAAGAAAACCAGGAATTTCCAGAAAAGGGGAAAAAAATGGAGGCAAGAAATTTGTCAGAGAAAGAATTCAGAGCAATAGTTATAAGGACACAGACAAGGATGAAAGACAAATTCAACATGTGAAAGAATTAAGAGGAAATGAAGAATGACATAGCTGCAAGAAATAACACAATAGAAGGTTTCAACAGTAGACTAGAAGAAGCTAAGGACCACATCACAGAGTTAGAAGACAGGAAGGAAAAACCCCCAAGCAGAGCAACTACTGGAAAAAAACTTAAAAAGCAGGAGGAGTGCCTAAGGAAGCTTGGGGCAACATGAAACAAAACAACATCTGCATAATAGGGGTGCCAGAAGTAGAGGAAGCTGAACAAGGAATAGAAAACCTATTTGAAGAAATAATGACAGAAAACTTCCCTGATTTGGGAAGAAACTAGTCACACAACTACAAGAAGCACACATATTACCCAACAAGATGAACCCAAAAAGACTGACACCAAGACACATCATTAAATTGGCAAATATCAATGAAAAGTAAGAACTTAAAGGCTGAAAGAGAGAGACAGAAAGTTAACTACAAGGGATCTCCCATCAGAATATCAAGTGATTTCTCAACAGAAACACATCAGGCCAGAAGGAAATGGAATGAAATATACAAAGGAATGCAAAGCAAGGGACTGAATCCAAGAATACTATATCCAGCAAAGCTATCATTCACGATTAAAGGTGAAATCAGGAGCTTCACAGACAAAAAAAAGCTAAGGGAGTTTATTAACACCAAGCCAGCAATGCAAGAAATGCTAAAGGGACAGCTGTAAAAATAAGAAATAGAATTGGAAGAAGAAACACAGGCATAAAGAATAAAAATGGCTACAAACAAGTACCTATCAATAATTACCTTAAATGTAAATGGATTAAATGCTCCAATCAAAAGACATAGGGAACCTGAATGGATAAGAAAACATGACCCATATATTTTCTGTCTACAAGAGACCCACCTCAGAACAAAGGATTCACATAGACTGATAATGAAGGGATGGAAACAAAATTTTCAGGCAACTGGAAATTAAATAAAAACTGGGGTAGCAATACTTATATTGACAATATAGACCTTAAAATGAAGGCCACAACAAGAGATAAGGAGGGCCACTTCATAATACTGAAGGGAGCAATTCAACAAGAGGATATAACTTTGTTAAACATATACGTGCCCAATACAGGAGCACACAAATACATAAAAAATACTTCTGGAAGATATCAGGGGAGAGATTGACAACAAAACAATCATAGTAGGGGACTCCAATAACCCATTGACACCACTGGATAAATCCTCTAAACAAAAAATCAGTAAAGAAACAGCAATCCTAAGTGACTCACCAGATCAGATGGAACTAATTGATATCTTCAGAACATTTCACCCCAAAGCTATGGAATATACATTCTTTGCAAGTGCATATGGGATATTTTCAAAGATGGATCACATATTGGACACAGGCAAAGTCTCTTCGAAATCAAGAAGATAGAAATTATATCAAGCATCTTCTCAGATCACAATGGCATAAAATTAGAATTCAACTACAATAAAAACAGTAAAAAAAATCAAACACTTGGAAGCCAAATAGCATGCTATTAAACAATGATTGGGTTACCAAAGAGATCAAAGAATAAATAAAAAGCATCCTGTAAACAAATGACAATGAAAAAACAACAATCCAAAATCTATGGGACACAGTGAAAGCAGTCCTGAGAGGAAAGTTCACAGCTCTATAGGCCTACCTCAAAAAACAAGAAAAAATGGTAATAAATTATCTAACGTCACTTAAGAATTAGAGAGCAACAAGAAAATCCCAGAGTAATAAAAAGGAAGGAAATAGTAAAGATCAGAGTGGAAATAAACAATATAGAGACAAAAAAATACAAAAGATCAATAAAACCAATAGCTGGTTCTTTGAAAGGATAAACAAGATAGTTGAACATCTAGCCAGGCTCACCAAAAAACACAGAGAGAGGACACACAAAAAAGATCATAAATGAAAGAGGTGAAGTAACAATCGACCCCACAGACACACAAAGGATTATAAAAAAATACTATGAACAATTCCACTCCAACAAACTGAACAATCTAGACAAATTGGACATATTCCTAGAAAAATACAGTCTTCTAAAACTCAATCAGGAAGAATAAAAAAATATGAATAGGCCAATAACTGCAGATGAAATTGAAGCAATAATCAAAAAACTTCCAGCAAACAAAAGCCCTGATCCAGAAGGCATCAAAGGGGAGTTTTATGAAGCATTCAAAGAGGAACTAAAACCTATCCTGCTCAAACTATTCCAGAAAATTCAAGAGGAAGACACACTTCCAAGCTCTTTTATGAAGCCAGCATTACCCTAATACCAAAACCATATAAAGATACCACAAAGAAAGAGAATTACAGGCCAATATCCCTGATGAACATAGATGCTAAAATCCTCAACAAAATTCCAGCAAATTGGATCGAGCATTACATTAGAAAGATCATACACCATGACCAAGTGGGATTTATTCCAGGGATGCCAGGATGGTACAATATCCACAAATCAATAAATGTGATACATCATATAAACAAATTGAGAGACAAAAATCACATAAGCATATCAATTGATGCAGAAAAATTATTTGACATAATCCAACATGTTTTCTTGATAAAAACACTCAGCACAGTGGGAATAGAGAGCGCATACCTCAAAATAATAAAAGCCTTGTATGACAAAGCTACAGCCAACATCATACTCAATGGGCAAAATCTAAAACCATTTCTCCTAAAAACAGGAATAATACAGGGATGCCCACTTTAACCACTCCTATTCGACATAGTACTAGAAGTGCTAGCCATAGTGATCAGACAAGAAGAAATAAAAGGCATTCAACTTGGAAAAGAAGAAATAAAAGTGTCATTATTCACAGATGACATAATATTGTACATAGAAAACCCTAGACTCCATCAAAAAACTAATAGACCTAATAAATGAATTTGGCAATGTAACAGGATACAAAATTAACAACCAGAAATCTGTGGCTTTTTTATGCACCAATAATGAATTCACAGAAAATAAACTTTAAAAAAATCCTATTTACTATTGCAACAAAAATTAACATACCTAGGAATAAACTTAACTAAGAAGGTAAAAGACTTGTACATGGAAAACTACAGGATGTTGAAAAAAGAGATAGAGGAAGACAGAAACAAGTGCAAGAATATACCATGTTCATGGATTGGTAGAATCAACATCATTAAAATGTCCATACTACCCAAAGCAAGCTATAGATTCAATGCACTCCCCATTAAAATACCAAAGGCATATTTCACAGACGTAAAAAAAACTCTCCAAAAATTTATATGGCATAAAAATCTTAGATGAATCCATAGGCAGCATAATACCAGAGATATGTTTTAGCAATATCTTTACCAATACAGCTCCTAGGAAAATGGAATCTAAGGAGAAAAATGAACAAATGGGAATACATCAAGATAAAAACCTTCTGCACAGCAAAGGAAACCATCAACAAAACAACAAGTGAGCCCACTGCATGGGAGAACATATTTGCCAATGTTATCTCTGATGTGGGTTTAATCTCCCAAATTTATAGGGAACTCATATAACTTAACAAAAGGAAGATAAACCATCCAATAAAAAAAATGGGCAAAGGACCTAAATAGACATTTTTTGAAAGAGGACATACAGAAGGCCAAAAGACTTATGAAAACATGCTCAAAGTCACTAATCATCCGAGAGACGCAAATCAAAACAACAATGAGGTACCATCTCACACCTGTCAGAAAGGCTGTCATCAACAAATCAATAAACAAAAAGTGCTGGCGAGCATGTAGAGAAAAACAAACCCTCATGTACTTCTGGTGGGAATGTAGACTGGTGCAACCACTGTAGAAAACAGTATGGAGTTTCCTCAAAAATTTAAAAATGGAATTCCCATTTGATCCAGTAATCCCACTTCTAGGAATATATTCCAAGAAATCAGAAACACCAATCAGAAAGTATATTTGCTCCTCTATGTTCATAGCAGCACAATTTACAATAGCTAAGATTTTGAAACAGCCTAAGTGCCCATCAGCAGATGAGTAGATTAGAAAATTGTGGTACATCTACACAATGGAATACTATGCTGCTGTAAAATAGAAAGAACTCTTACCATTTGCAACAGCATAGATGGACCTGGAGAGCATTATGCTAAGTGAAATAAGCCATTCAGAGAAAGATAAATATCACATGATCTCACTCATTTGTGGAATATAATGAGCAACATAAACTGATGAACAAAAGTAGATCCAGAGACAGAGAAGCATCGAACAGACCATCAAACCTCAGAGGGAAGGCAGGGGCAGGTGGGGGTTGGGGTAAGAGATCAACCAAAGGACTTGTATGCATGCATATGAGCATAACCTATGGACACAGACGGTAGGGGTGTGAGGGCATGTGCTGGGGGGTGGGGAAAAAATAGATCCAAAAACAGAGAAGCATCGAACAGACTGGCAAACCTCAGACGGAAGGCAGGGGAGGGTGGTGGTGAGGGTTAAGAAAGCAATCAAAGGACTTGTATGCATGCATATGAGCATAATGGATGGACACAGACACAAGGGGGATGAGGGCATGTGCCGGGGGGTGGGAAGGGCCGGGGAGAGGTCAATGGGGGGAAAAGGAGACATTTGAACTAGTAATCTATATATCCTATCTAATAGAGGGAATATGCTAATTGACCCTCACACCATCTCAAAGATGGCGGCACCCACACCAATAAGGCAGGAATACGACAACTGACTGTCCCACCCTCAAAGATGGCGGTGCCCACAGCCACAAGATGGTGGCGCCCAGTCCCCTCAGCCCCGCTGGGGCTGCACGCCCGCCTCCAGAGTCCCCCAGTCCCTGCAGTTCCCTAGCCCCCCAGGGCCAGCCCCAGGCGCAGACAAGCCTCAGATAGCATCTGCCCAGCCGCCCAGGGCCGCTCGAGGCTCAGGTAACCAGAGCTAACTGAGGTCTGCGCTGCCAGCAGTGGCAGCAGCAGAGGTGTGATGGGGGCATCGCCTTCCCCTGATCACCGGGTCGCCTCCCACCCCAGCGGGCTCTGCGAGTGGGGCAGGCCAGGATGAAAATTCATGCACTGGGCCTCTAGTACTAGTATAAAAGGCTAATATGCTAAGTGTCTGTCTGGTAATGATGTCACATAGCAACGCCCAGCTTCCTCTCCCTAGTGACTAGCCTCCTTGGAGTTTCTTCAGTCCAGGAACAGGACTTGCTTTATACCCAGGTGCAAACATTTTACAGTTTAACCAAATGTTTGTGAAGTGTTTCCCATGCCTCATCTCATTTGATCCACACAGAAGTCCTGGAGTAGGTAGATAGGAGACTCAGTAGAATCCTCTTTTCTTTTAATTAGTGGGAAAACAGAGATTTAGAAAGTTTAGAAACTTTTTTTTTTAAATTAAATCTTTATTGTTCAGATTATTACATTTGTTCCTTTTTTTTCCCCCCCATAACTCCCCTCCTCCCAGTTCCCGCCCCACCCTCCGCCCTCACTCCCCACCCACTGTCCTCATCCATAGGTGCACGATTTTTGTCCAGTCTCTTCCCACATCTCCCACACCCCTTTCCCCCCAAGAATAGTCAGTCCATTCCCTTTCTATGTCCCTGATTCTATTATAATCAACAGTTCATTCTGTTCATCAGATTATTTATTCACTTGATTCTTAGATTCACTTGTTGATAGATGCATATTTGTTGTTCATAATTTGTATCTTTACCTTTTTCTTCCTCTTCCTCTTCTTAAAGGATACCTTTCAGCATTTCATATAATCCTGGTTTGGTGGTGATGAACTCCTTTAGCTTTTCCTTATCTGTGAAGCTCTTTATCTGACCTTCAATTCTGAATGATAGCTTTGCTGGATAAAGTAATCTTGGTTGTAGGTTCTTGCTATTCATCACTTTGAATATTTCTTGCCACTCCCTTCTGGCCTGCAAAGTTTCTGTTGAGAAATCAGCTGACAGTAGTATGGGTATTCCCTTGTAGGTAACTGAGTTTCTTTCTCTTGCTGTTTTTAAGATTCTCTCTTTATCTTTTGCTCTTGGCATTTTAATTATGATGTGTCTTGGTGTGGTCCTCTTTGGATTCCTTTTGTTTGGGGTTCTCCGCGCTTCTTGGACCTGTAAGTCCATTTCTTTCACCAGGTGGGGGAAGTTTTCTGTCATTATTTCTTCAAATAGGTTTTCAATATCTTGCTCTCTCTCATCTTCTGGCACCCCTATAATTCTGATGTTGGTACGCTTGAAGCTGTCCCAGAGGCTCCTTACACTATCCTCGCATTTTTGGATTCTTTTTTCATTTTGCTTTTCCGGTTGGATGTTTTTTGCTTCCTCGCATTTCAAATCATTGACTTGATTCTTGCGCTCCTCTGGTCTGCTGTCGGGCGTCTGTATAATATTCGTTATTTCAGTCTGTGTGTGCTTAATTTCTAGTTGGTTCCCCAATATAAGATCGAGGGTCTTATTAGTTTTCGTGTAGATCTCATTAAGTTTATCGGCAGCTTCTAAACAGTTCTTGAGAGACCTTAAAAGTGTGGTTCTGAACTCTATTTCTTCCATTGACAATTTTGTCCTGTTTCTTTGTCTCCGCATTTTGTTATGCATCCTTGGTGCACCCCCTAGTGGTCTTTGTTCGCAGTCTTATAGATAAATCTTGATTGTTGTAGCTAATTCCAGGGAGGGTTTGACCTCCAGGCCAAGTGGCTATGAGAATCAGCTGTGTCAGCGGTGAGAGAACTTCTGTCCTCTAGGGAGGTGCTAATCTAGCCTTTGCCTGAGGCTATCCGGCAAATGGTTCTGCGCTGGGCTTGGGCGGGGCGGGTCGCACAGGATCAACAGGGTGGGCCAGAGAGAGCAGTTATGGTGGCTCTCAGTCCTGTCCCAAGGGGCTCTGCCTCTCTGAGTCCCAGCACCCGCTGCAAAGCTCGGAGAGAAAGCTGCACTCGCTCTGACCGAAGCCAGACAGTCCCGCTTCTCCCGTTTGAGTCTGGGTCCCTAAAGACTCGCCTCGATCTGGTGCTCAGTGTCTGCGACTCCCTCCCGATTGAAAACAACAACCGCGCCCTCCGCTGCCAGCCCGCTCCGCGCACTCCGCACCTCAGAATTTGACTTCAGCACTGCGCCTCCTCTGAGTGTCCGTGTGCGTTTCTCTTTCCTCCTAGTTGTAGGACTTCCACTCAGCCAGCGTTCCTGTGGTTCTGGGTGATGTCCCTTCCGTTTTTTGGTTACACTTTTGAAGTAGTTGTTCAAAGCAGCAAACTCCGGTGTTAACCTATGCCGCCATCCGAAAGTTTAGAAACTTGACCTAACTGAAAAGAAGTAAGACATGGTGGAACTTGAAAATGACTTCAGGTTTTCTCACTGCATAGAATATAGTCAAACACTGCTATAGTTAAATA
Source organism: Myotis daubentonii (assembly GCF_963259705.1). NCBI lineage: Eukaryota > Metazoa > Chordata > Mammalia > Chiroptera > Vespertilionidae > Myotis > Myotis daubentonii. Next base: position 25,451,558 of record NC_081861.1, on the reverse strand, counting down.
TTTTATCCTTTGTTCTCCCTGCATGATCTACAATAATGATCTGCTTTTGTATTGATATTTACTGCTGTGTTGCTGCCAATTACCTGAAAGAGAAGTTGGGGTGCTTCACTGGGCTGAAAAAAGTTTAGCTAAATCAGAAAGCAGGTCTAATTAAGCAAGTTTATTCTCTGTATATAAAAGGCTAAGTTGACTCGCGCAGGCGCAATACATATAAAGCTCTTGCTGGTGCCAATCGCACGCATGTGTTTTGATCTGTCATTGTTGATCGTGAATTTGGTTGACACTCCTATTATAGAGAAAGGGTGAATAGAGATATTAAAATATTTCTTCTAATTAATTTCCTTTCAATGTGCACAAATTCATGTACCGGAACACTGTACTTTAAATAATAAAGAATTTTTAAAAAGAAATATATATATTAAATAGTGAATACCTCATAGGGTTATGAGGATTACATGAGTTTAAAACTATGTAAAACATTATGGGGCCTAACACAGAGGAGATACAATATTTTATCTATTGCCTCAGAATAAAAAATAAATCTATGAAGATATCTCAAGCAGAAAAGTAATATGAGGTATATCTACAAAACTATTGGCTAAAGAAGTGGAAGTCATGGGCCTACCTTTGGACTAATGGCTTTGTGGTCATATCATTGCAGTTGTGATCCAAATCTAGTTTAGGAAGCTGCTGCCACTTCTATCATCAGCACTGTTGCCACTGGTTCCTTACCAAAAACTGTGGATACACACACTGGAATGTAGAGTACATAAGCCATCAACATATCCTTGGAACTGCCTGCCAGCCAGCAAGCCCTAGGAAGATATCCTCTGCTTAACTGAAGACTTCCAAATATTGTGCAAAAGCATCTCATTGCCAGAACTGAAAATGTATAAGAACCCACATTGTATCAAGAATCCTAGCTGGAGGGGAGTCTGGGGTGTTTTTTTTGTTTGTTTGTTTTTTAGCCTTGGGGGCAGGGGACATAAAAAAGGTAGGAATGGATGCTGAGTAGAAACATAATATCCAGCGCATATATCTTTAGATAAATAAATCCTTCCTGACTCTTGGCACCAACATTCCAACTATGGTCAAAATATAGGATATCACTGATTGGCAAAATCCTACAAAATACAAAGAGGGATGGGGATAAGATTTAAGATCAAGGAATAAGTTTGATCAGGAAAATGGATATTTTTCTAGTATTGGAATGCAAATGCTGAAAAATACAGTTTATAGGTTCAGCCCAGAAGGAGAGGAGTGAAATTAAGGAAGGTTCTGTCTCAAGGCATGTGTTATTTGTATAAAGTGGGGAGCAAATATCATCTGCCCTGAGTGAAAAAGGTCAAAACTGGCTAGGGGGCCTGATGATGATGAAATAGGAAAGGAAGTTGACATAGCATGAGAAATCTTTCTGCACACCAGCTAGCTAAATAAAGAAATGAATAAATAAATAAATAAATAATAAATAAAAGTGATAAAAACACAGTACTTATTTTATAAAGCATTGTTATTCTCATTTATTTGAAAATGTCAATTTTTAAAGTTCAAAATAAAAACAAGTTAGAAAATTTGAGCCTGTGTAAGAAGGGACATGACAGAAGAGGAACTGAAAGGCCTCCAAGGGCAACAATTTAATTACAGGGTAACAGAAACCCATTTATAGAGTATTGTAAACAATACAACTATGGAGATACTGCTCTCAGGTTAACATGGCTTCATTTCCTTTATATTATTGTTTAGTGTGTGAGTGTGGACACCACTCTGCACAAGCTTCATTATCCAGACAACTGAGGGCCTCTCATCAGAAGGACCAAGTCCCCAAAACATGCATTTATACATGTCACTTTAAAATAAAGACCTTTCAATATTTTAAGCTATTCCTTATCAACTAAAATATTTTGCAATCACAAAAATGTTTCCTATGGATATAGTTTGCACATTTATTGCAAGCCATTGACTAACCACAGACAGAGCAAATGCTAAGATCTGTGTTGTTTTTAATTTTTAGGTGAAGGGTGGCATATCTAAACTGCTGTACTTAAAAACAGAACAACAGCCAATTCTTAGACATCTTCTTCACTCTTAAGCTTCCAAAGACAGCTGTGTGTGGTTGGCTGATGTTGGACAACAGGAATAGTCTATTTCCTGTGAATGGTTCGTTTCTGCCGTGCAGCAAGCAGTGAACAGCCCCATACCATGCAGCTATCAGAGCTTGATACCTCCAGTACTAGAAAGAAAAGGGGCTTAGGAAGTTGAGAGGTTCAAGCTTCAAGTTTGGTTTCTAAACAATATTTGCAAAATCCATATTTATAGGCACCTTTCAAATGTATCTAGAAGACAGCTTTGATCAGTCCACTGGCCCCTTGCCTCTTTTTCCAGTGATCTTCCCCACCTGGCCAAATTTCACCTCCTTGGGAGAAGTGATTTTTCAGTTGGGAGTAATTTGGATGTATGCTACTCTTCTGTGACCATCTTCTAAATCTGGTATGTCACAGCTCTAATTTCTGAGATGCTTACTAAGGCAATTGTTTGATTCCAGGAGAAACTTGAGTAAACCAGTTACAAATAATCTGCTTCATTAGTAACCAACACACAGCTACTAGAGGGGTACTTCCCCCCCTCCCCCAGATATACAAACTGGACCAATAGCACATTTCTACAAATAATGCTTAGAGGTTGATGAATATTAAGTTTCTCATAACATATATGGGAGAGCAATATGTGAATTAAAGCTGTCTGCTGGGATACAATATCTCCTCAATGGCAAATTGTTTTAAAGATGAGAAGTTGCAATTTGAATATGCAATGTAGATATAATACCTGCTCACAGTCGATATTTTTTTTAAGTAAGCAAAGTACAAGCATACTACTTTACACACCACTTGGTATGGTTGGCTAAAAGCACTGAGGAAATATAAAACTTACAATGAGGCAGAAGGCTAGGGAAAAATTCTATTATGTATTGGAGAAGAGGTGGTCAACTCCATTGCTGAAGGGAGGACTGTCCAGTGCAGTTTGCTAATGGATTTGGTGTTGGCATGAATGACCCATAAAGCTTTTGACCCACAGAACTAAAATGTTAACCAACACAAAAGAAAGGGTGCTACTGTCTTCTTGGTCTTATAGACAACATTGGATAGTAATAAAAAAAAGTGCATTGAGGGGTAGCAAATGATGGTCCAGGGAAAGGCAGCTGGATCATTGGGCTAATGTGTTTGTCTTTCACTCTACTCTAGTCATAACTCAAAAAGCTTCGCTGTCAGTAAATTTGGTACTGAGGGGCTTCCAGGTACAGGAAAGCATTGGGGGAAAGTCAAACTCACCTTTAATAATCCATGCCTAGTAGCTTTGTGATAGTAGCCAGCCCCAAAAGGGTAATTAATGGTTGTTAAAGAGGCACTATGAATTCAAGGCCAACAGAAGATCAATTAAGTCATTTGCCTACATTAGCTTTCCTTTTGTTATTGAATAGAAAAAACACTGAGGAGACTTCTACCACCACCTCTTGCTTTTATCCCTGTCAGGAAAAATGTAACCAACCAACCAATAACCAAACAAAAACAAACAAACAGAGGGAAGGGGGCTGACTCAAATACAAAATAAAAACCAAGGAAGTGAGCAAACTGAGCCAAATCATTCAGATGGACATTTTAAGATGCACTGAAGGCACACTCTGCCCAGGTACATGGTGATGGTTATGGAAGAATGGAGGTCTTGTTACTGGAGTCAGCCCGAATACACTCATCAGTTTGCTTCAACAGCCTCCGAACGAGCTTTTCTAGGTCCCTTCTTGATTTCAATTCTTCTTCCAGGCATTGCTTCATTCTTTTATTCTCCTATTATGGGAAAAGACTTGATTACCAAACAAAGGGACCCCTTCTCAGGGCTCCTCCTGCTCATCCTCTTGGTGGTCTTCACTATGGACTACACTTTTCTTCCTCAAAATCCTTTCTCTCAGCTCCTAACACAAGGCAACTTCTTGATTCTCCTACCTCTCTCTGACAAACCTTTTGCATTCTTCTTTCTTGAAATACAACCATTCTCTAAGGCTCTGTCCCTGGCCCTCTGCTAATTCAATACTCTTTTCTTAGTGTCTCTTCTCTTTCAACTCAAGTATCTATTAAGAGGCCTCCAAAATCTCTCTGGTACTTATTTCATCTCATCTCATGAGCACTAGGTCCCCAGTCCCCAATGCCAACTTGGTATTTCCTCCTAGATATGTTTCAAGCCCCTCAAACTCATTATGTCCTAAAGTGAACTCTATCTCCATCACCCCAAACTTCTCTTCCCTTGTGGCTGCTGATCTCCATGAAGGGCATCACCATATTAAACTAGATACCAAGGTAATAAGCTTCATCTTCAATCCCTGGCTCTTTCTTAATCCCAAAATCACACCATCATTTTCCACAGGCTCTAACTTTGCAGTGTGCCTTCCTTTACATTCGTTTTCCTCCGCTGTAGCCTCAGTAGCACTACCTCAGGTCAGAACTTCATCATGTCTCACCCTGAGTTTTGTAATAAGTCCTAACTGGTCTTCCAGAGCCTGGTCTCTCTTCCTTTCAATCCATCCTTTACCCTGTCACTAGGTACAGTCAATCCTCAAACATAAGGAAGTGTGAACATCATGGAGCACTGGATCACATCTGCACTGGAGCTCACAAATTATGATTTATAATTCTGATTACATGCTCACAAATTACTTATCTTTTCTTAAATTCTGTTAACAAATATCAGGAAACATGAAAGTTTTAAGTAAGTTTTGGACCCTATTGTAAATCACTAAATAGGTATAGAATCAAGCCTCAGAAGTTTCTACCCAAAGCCACATGGTAAAATCAACAAAACCCACCTTGATGACACAAGGAAAATAAAAATCCCCACCTCACCATTTTGTTCCTGGACCTTTCCCGAGAGCATCTACTGGTGTGTGACAAGGAAGAGGGAGTTGTGACTCGAGAAAAAAGACTTATATTTCATTACCTGTTTCAGTTCTTTCACCTCATCCTTCAAGGCATAAACAGTGTCAACGAGGCTCCTAGAACATAAAGTTTAGAGATTAATAGCTGGCACTGGAGTATTGTTAAGTAACACTTAACAAGAAAAGCAGCTTTATAGAAATACAGATCCTGAAAAACATAGGATTTTCTACCTGACCAGAGAAAATACTGCTATTAATTGTTCTTGTGTTCCTCCTTGTTATGGGCTAACCACCATCACCACGCATGCTCATGCAAACTCCGTGGGCACGAAGGATGGGCCAAGACCCACCCCTGTGCCCACCACAGCTTTGTGGCCCACAGTTCCTTTCAAGGTGCACAAATTCATGCACTGGGCCCCTGGTATATTCCATAAAAGGATAAAACACCCTAGCTGAGTTGTGAAGCAGTCATTTCTTCTCTGGCTCTTCCTGGACAAGAACTTTGGAGATCTGCGTTCCAGGTCTAATCCTATCACTTACCAAACAGTTAACCTTGGGTAACTAGTTCCTTCTCATTCTCTCTTGGTCTTTCTTCACATACAAAATGTGGATAATGCCACATTCCACTGAAAACCTCACAAAGTTGTAGGAGGGATTAATATAATTATAGACCCTCTCTCCACCCAGTCATCAGGTGCAGGTGGGCCCCAAGTCTGAGATCCATCAACCTGGCAAACATTGCTTATCCCACCCTGGAGTCTCCCTGAGATGTTGCTGCACACAACTTTCACACCAGACTGAACATCTGTCACTAGCTGTTTCTCACAAATCACTGGCCTCAGCCCACACTGCAGACTTTGGCTAAAATCTATCAAAGGTCCACAAACATGAAAGAAGCAGCAGTTGGATTTCACATGCCCTGTTCCTCTTGCTGAGCATGCCCAAGCCTGGCACTAGAGGCAGTCAGCCACAATTCATGGCATAGCTTCTCCCAGGCACCTCCACACCAAGGAAAGGCAGCTGTCAACTGCAAATCACTTTGTAGCTCCTGCCAGGTGGTCATGATCCAGGAAAAGGCAGTGGCTGGCATTTATCTCCATTGGAGACCCTCCTAAGAGGCCACAGAATCAATACACCTAGTGGCCAGCTTCAAACCACACAAGGCTACCACCCAATTAGCTCAACAAATGACACACCCAAAGGGTGTATTTGGCAGGCACCAGAGCCCCAATAAAGCAAACTCCACTCCATGAAGTCAGGCCCTGGACAACAGCTTATCCACTGCAGTCACAGCAGTCCTCTCAGTAAGTTAGCCTGAGTATCAATCCCACCCACCGATGTGCTAACAACAATCAAGGCTGAACTACAACCAAAGGCCTCACACGACCTGCATAAGGGACACCCTTGGGGTATCTAGCTCAGGTGACCAGGGAGACTGTACCACTGGACCCCACAGGACATCTACTATGTAAGGACACCCTGCCAAGACTGGCAGGCATAATAGTTCCACCATTTAATAAGTAGAAAATAACACATGGAGGCAGCCAAAAAGAGGAGACAACGAACATCTCACAAATGAAATAACAGAACTCCAGAAAAAGCACTAAACAAAATGGAGAAAGCATAATATCAGATACAGTGTTCAAACCATTGATTATAAGGATGCTCAATTAATTTAGGGAGAGAATAGATGAACTTGGTGAGAACTTACAAAAAGAAATAGAAACCATTAAAAAGAACCAGTCAGAAATAAAGAGTACAATAACTGAAATGAAGATTACATTAAATGGGAATAAAATAACACGTGAAATGGAATCAATAATAGATTAGATGAAGCAGAGGATCAAATCAGTGAATTGGAAGACAAGGTAGCAAAAACGTAATTGGAACAGCAAAAAGAAAAAGATTAAAAAATATGAGAATTATTTAAGGGACCTCTGGGATAAAATCAATTGTCAACATTTGCATCATAGGGGAACCAGAAGGAGAAGAGGTAGAGCAAGTGATTGAAATCCTCTTTGAAGAAATAATGATGGAAAACTTCCTTCTCTAAATTGGTGACAGACATGGAAGTCCAAGAATCACAGAGAGTCCAAAACAAGATGAACCCAAATAGGCCAATACCAAGACACATCTCTATATATAAAAGCCCAGAAACTGACTGGCGGAACAACCAGAATGACTGGAATGACCGGCCGGATCTGGAGTAGGGCCAGACGACCAACTTCCTGTGACCCTTCCCCCTGGCCGGCCCCACCCCTGATTGGCCTCTCCCACCCCAATCGAGGACAGGGAAGCCAGCCAACCGTCCCTGCAACCCCCTACCCCATTTGGGGGCAGGGCTGGCTGGCTGCTGATCAACCCCCTACTCCATGTGGGGGCAGGGCTGGCCGGCCCACCACCCACAGTCCCTCCCCATGGCCAGTGTCACCTCCGATCAGCCCCCACCACCCCGATCAGCCTGCGGTCCCTCCCCCTAGCCAGCTCCACTCCTGATCGCCCCCCACCAATCAGGGGTGGGGCCAGCCAGACCACCACCCACAGCCTTTCCCCACGGCCAGCCACACCTGCAATGAGCCCCCCCCCCAAATCGGGGGCAGGGCCTGCTGGCCAACCTCGCCCCATCTCCTCCTCACAACAGGCCCAGCCCTGATCTGCCCCGATTCGGGCTGGGCCAGCCAGACCCCACCCGTGCATGAATTCATGCACTGGGTCTCTAGTTTCTGTATAAGGGGTGTTTCACACAAACTGCACTTCAGGAAGAAGCCTGCACTAAGTTGCCTACCTCTGCATTGAACTGCCTTCCTTCACAGTGTTTCTTCAATCTGAGCCAGCCCTTATAAAGTAGTTCCTGGAATCCTATTTCAACCAATAGGACTGAGGCTTTCCCCATATAATAGGAGTTATGCAGCTGTATTTCCATCAGTATCTTCACTAAAAAACCGGAGTGTCTCCACTCTGACCAACCAGAATAGTGCCTTTTGGACCAACCAAATTGTGAAGATTTGGAGTCTTCATTTGCATGAGGACAAACCAATCAGGGACCAGAGACAGGGACTTCTGTCTATATGAATCAGCTCCCCTCTGGCTCAGAGAGTGCACTTTCCTTTTCCACCAAAGATGAAACATAAAAGGTGTCTTACTGGAGCAGAGCACAACTGTCTATGTGGAGAGAGGCTTGGCTCCAGGCTGCCTGGCCCCATTGCTGGCTCACCCTAGTGCTTCACAGCTGGGCTGTTAAACAGCTGTGCTGCTTCGTAACTGAGCTATAACACTATTGAGTTGTTTTCACTGAATAAAGTTTCCTTTTTCATTATACCCCAAATTGGGAATTCCTGTTGGTGTTGAATTGATACCAACAACCATCATTTGACATGCTCAAACTATATAAAGAACTCATACGACTTACCACTAAAAAAACTAACAAACTAATTTTAAAAAATGAGCAGAGGACATGAGTAGACATTTCTCCAAAGACAACATACAAATGGTCAATAGATATATGAAAAGATGCTGAATGCCACTAATCATCAGAGAAATACAAATAAAAACCACAATGAGATATACCTGAAGCTAACACTAAATAATAATGACTATAGAGAGAAACCAAGATGGCTGCATAGGTAAACACCGGAAATTGCTGCCTCCCACAACAACTTCAAAAATACAACGAAAAGACAAAACGGACATCATCCAGAACTACAGGAAGGCTGGCTGAGTGGAAATTCTACAACTAGAAGGAAAGAGAAAAGCACACTGAGGCCCAGAGGAGCGGCGGAAGTAAAGTGCAGAGGTATGGAGGCTCGAGCGCGTGGGGAAAGGGGCTGTCACCTGAGGACGCGGCTGTCTTTTTGAATCAGGAGGGAGTCTCAAGCTCCTGACTGCTCTGAACTCCAGATCCGGGAAGTCTCTGGGGACCCAGGACTCAATACGGGGAGAAACTGGACTGTCTGGCAGCAGGCAGAACTCGGAACTTGAGGGCGGCTTTCCCTCAGAGGTGCTTGAACCGATTACCAGGACACTGAGAGGCAGGGCCCCTTAGGGCAGGGCTGAGGATCATCCATAGCTGCTTGCTCTGCCCTGTTGATTCCCTGAGACCCCGCCCCACCCAGGCTGCAGCAGAGGCTTTGGCCCTTTGAAATCTGAAAATTACCTAACAAATTACAGCTGGGCCAGACAGACCCAGAACTTCCAAGAGAAGGCCAAAGGCCCCACAGCAGCTTGCATTGCTTCACAGCTGGGCCGTATCTGGGCACCTCCAAACCCCAAAAAAGGAAGGGGAATCTGTAGACCTCTTTGTAGCTCCTGCTGGGTAGCCTCAGGCAGAGGCTAAATTAGCACCTCCTTAGATCCAAGAGCCAGTGTACCCAGTGGTCAGAGTGGGACCATCCAGATTACAACTCCTCAGATCCATAAGGGACACACTCAGGGGGCAGACTCAGGGAGCACCAAAGCCCCACTGAAGCAAGTCTTGCCCCAGAAGGGTGTCTTCAGCACAAAAGTTCTCCCACTGCAGACACAGCTGATTCTCACTGCCAATTGGCCTGGAGGTCAATTCCTCCCAGTGACAACTACAACAATCAAGGCTTAACTACAAGACTACAACAAGACGGTGCACAAAGCCCACAAAGGGGTGCACCAAGAATGTCCACCTTAGGTAATTGGGGAGGTTGAGCCACTGGACCCTATAGGACACCTAGCACACAGAGCCACTCTACCAACACAGGGAAGCATAAAAAATGCAGAGACAAAGAAACAGGTCACAAATGACAGAAATGGATGAAAGCAAATGACTGGATATAGAGTTCAAAATGACGGTTATAAGGCTTTTCAAGAATTTTCTGGAAACCGCCGATAAATTTAGTGAGACCCTGGAGGATATGAAAAAAGACCAACTAGAAATTAAGCATACACTGACTGAAATAAAGAATAATATACAGAGATCCAACAGCAGACAAGAGGATCCCAAGAATCAAGTCAAAGATTTGAAATACAAAGAAACAAAAAATACCCAACTGGAAAAGCAAAAAGGAAAAAGAATCCGAAAATATGAAGATAGTGTAAGGAGCCTCTGGGACAACTTCAAGCAAACCAACATCCGAATTATAGGGGTGCCAGAAGAAGAGAGAGACAAGATATTGAAAACCTATTTGAAGAAATAATGACAGAAAACTTCCCCTACCTGGTGAAAGAAGTAGACTTACAAGTCCAGGAAGCGCAGAGAACCCCAAGCAAAAGGAATCCAATGAGGACCACACCAAGAAACATCATAATTAAAATGCCAAGAGCAAAAGACAAAGAGAGAATCTTAAAAGCAGCAAGAGAAAGACAGTCAGTTACCTACAAGGGAGTACCCATACGAATGTCAGCTGATTTCTCAACAGAAACTATGCAGGCCAGAAGGGAGTGGCAAGAAATATTCAAAGTGATGAATACCAAGAACCTACAACCAAGATTACTTTATCCAGCAAAGCTATCATTCAGAATTGAAGGTCTGATAAAGAGCTTCACAGATAAGAAAAAGCTAAAGGAGTTCATCACCACCAAACCAGCATTATATGAAATGCTGAAAGGTATTCTTTAAGAAGAGGAAGAAGAAAAAGGTAAAGATAAAAATTATGAACAGCAAATACATATCTATCAACAAGTGAATCTAAAAATCAAGTGAATAAAAAATCTGACGAACAGAGTAAACTGGTGAATATAATAGAACCAGAAGCATGGAAAGGGAGTGGACTGACAATTCTTGGGGGGAAAGGGGTGTGGGGGGTGCAGGAAGAGACTGGACAAAAATCATACACCTATGGATGAGGACAGTGGGAGGGGTAAGGGCAGAGGGTGGGGTGGGAACTGGGTGTAGGAGAGCTATGGGGGGAAAAAAAGAGGAACAGCTGTAATAATCTGAACAATAAAGATTTAATTAAAAAATAAAAAATAAAAATAAATAATAATGTCTATAAACTAGAATTGAAAAATAAAATATTAAAAAAATAATGACATATCACCTCATACCTGTCAGAAGGGCTATCACCAATAAATCAATAAACAACAAGTTTTGGTGGGTTTGCAAATTGGTACAACCAGTATGGAAAACAGTGTGAAGGTTCTTTGAAAAATTAAAACTAGAGCTATCAAATGGCTCAGCAATCCCACTTCTGAGTATTTATCTAAAGAAATCCAAATCACTATTATGAAAAGAGATATCCAACCCTATGCTCACTGCAGCATTATTTAAAATAGCCAAGACATGGAAGCAACTTAAGTATCCATCAATAGACGATTGAATAAAGAAGTGGTACATATACAATGGAATATTACTTGGCCATAAAACAAATGAAATCTTATCATTTGTGACAAAATAGATGGACTTATAAGGTATTATGCTAAGTGAAATAAGTCAGATAAAGAGAAATACCATATAATTTCACTTATATATGGAATCTAAAATACAAAATAAACAAACAAAATAGAAACAAATTCACAAATACAGGGAATAAACTTATGGTTGACTAGAGACCTGGTGCACGAAATTCATGCATGGGTAGGGTCCCTAGGCCTGGCCAGTGATCAGGGCCGATTGGGGCCTTCCAACTGCCGGCTGGGGCCTTCCTTCATTCTGCACTGACCCCTGGTGATCAGCACATATCATAGGGAGTAATCAAACTCCCGGTCTCCCGGTTGAACTCCCGAGGGAACTATTTGCATATTAGGCTTTTATAGATAGATAGATAGATAGATAGATAGATAGATAGATAGATAGATAGGAGGGGTGTTGGGTAAAAAAGGTGAAAAGATTAAGAAGTACAAATTGGCATATACAAAATAGTCCCAGGGACGTAAAGCACAGCATAGAGAATATAGTCAATAATATTGTAATAAGTATGTATGGTACCAGGTGGGTACTAGACTTATTGAGGATCATTTCATAAATTAGATGCATCTAACCATTATGCTATACCTGTGAAACTGATATAATACTGAATGTCAGCTGTAATTAAATTATAAAAATTTAAATAGCATAGTCCTATATAATAAAGAGGTGATATGCAAATTGACCATCACACCCTCACACAAGATAGCTGCCCCCATTGGGTCACATGATGGCCATCAGGGGAGGGCAGTTGGGGGTGACCAGGCCAATAGGGGAGGGCAGTTGGGCTAAACTGGGCCTGAAGGGGAGGGGGGCAGTTTGGAGGGACCAGGCCTGCAGGGGAGGGCAGTTGGGGGGAACAGGCCTGCAGGGGAGGGCAGTTAGACGTCAATCAGGCTGGCAGGGGAGTGGTTATGGAGTGATCAGGCTGGCAGGCAGAAGCGGTTAGGGGCAATCAGGCAGGCAGGCAGGCGAGCAATTTGGAGCCAGCAGTCCCAGATTGTGAGAGGGCAGTTGGACATCCCTCAAGGGGTCCCAGATTGGAGAGGGTGCAGGCTGGGCTGAGGGACACACCCCTCCAGTGCACAAATTTCATGCACCAGGCCTCTACTTATAGTATAATTATTTATATTGAGTGATTACCATGTGTTAACCTTTATACACACTTATTATTCCATTTAAGCTCACAACAACCTGAAAGTATTACTACCATACCCATTTTAAAGATGAGGAAACTGAGGTACAGATAGATGCAGGAACTTGCTGCAGGTCACACAGCCAGCAAGTGGTAGAATTTGGAGTTGAACCAGGATTGTTCTTCTCATAAGCCCAAGTGCTTTATCACTTGGCCGTTATCACTCCATACACCAGATGGAAAAGTATTGTACACTGATGACGCCAAGCACTTTGAAATATGCTGTCTGCTGCAAATTTAGGCTTGATTTCAGAAATGACTCAAGCTTAAGCAAATGAATTATTTTGCTACTTTGTGTTTATTTTATGAGCCATAAGTTATTTAAGCTGATTTCCCCCCATTAGGCCACCCTCACTACTGTGCAAAGGTAGGCCAGGGACATAATCACCCTGAACTTCAGTTTCTTCATCTGTAAAAGTGATGAAAATAATGTTTATCTCACTGATTGCTATAGGATTTTAAATGAGGTCATGTTGGTGAAAGTCCAGTGCTTGACTCAATAAATGTGAGAAGCACCCTCTAGGCAGGGAAATTGATGCCATGGCCTCCCCAGGTGCCCCCTACATCCATGTAGAGTGATATTCATATGTATCCTGAAACACCTTACTGTATGAGGGAGTGGGCTCCAGGGGTAGCCACCATGAAGAGAGTTTTGCCTCCTGTGTCTCTCCTTCCCCCTTCCCTTTGCTGGGGGACAGCCTTCCCAAGGCTCCCAACTGCATGATCAACAAAGATGGTCACATTCTCAGACAAGAAGGGATAGTCCTTCAGTATAGGCTTTGCAAGAGCCACATTGCCCTGCCAGAATCATCTTTCCAGCCCCTAGACAAATCAGAAAAGGTTTAGTCTACTCTACTCACTTTTCTTCCATGATGGTCTGACCATTGCTTCTGGTTTCTTCAATGATGAGTTTCTCTTCCTCAGGGAGTAAGACTTGTGGAACTGAATCTTTACGAGAACCTACAAATAAGCATTGCAAAAAGGTGGAGAGGGAAGAGTTCCTAGTGAGAACTATTTTTAGGTGTCAGTTCCTTTCTCCTATTGTTATTGAAGGGTACTTATTAATAGCATGTTACAACCTTGCACCCAGACATCCACCCAACATTAATGACTAAATCTTCCTGACCTGAGAAAATTCTAAATGACCAAATATATTGATTAAATCTTGGGGAGGAGAGAATTTTGTACTCAGAAAAATTATGTGAAAGGGCCACTGTGATACCTGTATTCAACCATGACCCCATCTTTTCCTGTTTTGCCTCTTTCACAGCAAAAAATTTGACCAGTGATCATTTGTCTATGCACATCTCCAGAGAAGAGCACACCACATCCTATGCTATGGTGTTATATAATTTTAGTAAATTTAGAATAACACTACACTGTGACACAACATGCTTAAAGGGCCTCAGAAATATCACTCACTCCCATTTGTTCTCTTTTCAGTCCTATAAGGTGAGGTAGAGTCAGGAAAGACCATTTTGATCAAGGGTAGAGCCAGAGTTGGGAGATTTCTCTCTGCTCATACTGTCTATAAAATTTGGGATAGAAGAGGTGGCAGAACAGACATAGGACCTAACTAAACAGCTCTCCTGCACATCCAATCTCCTACTCATTTCTGGATCTTTCCTCCTGAAGCTTGAGCCCTTAATCTCAAGTCTCCTTGAGTCACTGGTTTCCTATCTTCTAAACCAGTGGTTCTCAACCTTCCTAATGCTGCGACCCTTTAATACAGTTCCTCATATTGTGGTGATCCCCAACCATAAAATTATTTTCATTGCTACTTCATAACTGTAATTTTGCTACTGTTATGAATTGTAATGTAAATATCTGATATGCAGGCTGTATTTAGGCGACTCCTGTGAAAGGATCGTTCGACCCCCAAAGGGGTCGCGACCCACAGGTTGAGAACCGCTTTTCTAAACCAAGCTCCTTCGTGTTGTGAACACTCACTGCCTTCACTTGACCACCTCCCCTTTCCTGAGGTGGATATGTCTCTACCTCATAGCACTTCATAGGTACTTAATAAATGGATAGCAGACTGACTGACCAACAGACTGAATGCAGCAAGAAATAATAACAGTTTTAGAGAAACAGAACTTTTGGCTGGAAGGGATAAAGGGTGGTAGTCACCATGATGCTAAAAGGCTTACTGTCTGCCAAGAACTGCACTATACACTTTCCACATGTAAAAGGTAGGCTGCAGAGGAACAAAATGTGATTCTTTAGGTTAGAGTACCTGCCTGCACCTCCAAGTATACCTATCAACTCTATTGATGTGAAGAGAGGTTGTGGGAAGAGGAGATGAGGTCAGATTTTGTATGAAGGATGTTGCTTCTGGTATCTCCTTGTGCCCTACTCATTCCTACTTTTCACATTAAAAACTGCTCTCACTTCCCTTTTCTGGATCCTCAAAACTTGTTAGCAGACCTGGGTATGTCCAAAGCCACAGCCAGGTTTTGCCTGTGAAGCAGTTGTGACAGTCCCTTCTTCATGGTCAAATGTGCCAACTTCCATATTGAACGTTTTCCTCATGACAGTCACTTCAAAAGCATATGTCAAGGCAGTCCACCTAAGTGATCCTCTCCCACACTCGAGATGTGTCAATGGCTGTCCAAAATGGAGCATGATGGAGAATTCATTTCTTACACAGATACCAAATCCCCACATAACCTATCCTGAGACATGATCTATGTGACCTGGCTTTTTAAAAAGCACAACGATGAATCAGAAAACATTATCTCGCTTTCATTTTGTAACCTGAAAGTTGTTCAGGGACATACCCTCACCTAATAGTTCCCTGATAAATTGTATACATTTGAACAGCCCCTGCTAAGCAGCTACATTTCCAGATTTTCAGAACAACTTTGAAACTTGAATTCAGTGAAGCACTGTTTGCTTAAATATGCAGCTGATCAAAGATAGTATTTTGACTTCCTTTCCAAATCTGCCTATAAGAAGAGATTAGCATCAGTTCACAGACACAGGAACTCTCTGGGCTCTTTAATTCCTAACTAGTGTTGATGAAGGTATCTGTGCACTTCAAAGGAGAATGACTTTTTTTAAAAAAAAAATTTTCATTTCTATCACCTCCAACTTTTTTACTCTTGCATCTCTCTTTCTCTCTGGGTGAAAAGAAACTGGGTAAACAAACCGCTTGGTAGGTAAAACCACCTTATCTGAAAGATGCAGTCCTGTACAGCTCCTCTGCACTGCTCCTCTGCACCAAGTCACCTGTTTTAAACACCCTGCACCAACGTGGGTTGCTTTTCTCTTCTTTTAAGAGGCAGTGAGCAGTAAAAAAGAAGCATTACTCATTAGAGAAAGTGGTTTGGGGGAACCTACTTGAGCCATGGCCTTGTTGAATATTTGCGCTGGTACAGTAGGCTTCAATCACTTTAAGAATCTGAGCGTCCTCTTCCAGAGCAGCTGTACCTGTCAAATTTAATTAATAATTACTTTTCATAGTGATATATGCCTCTGGAGCCTCAAAATTATGCAGTGAACTCCACTGCTATGGACTGGCCTCTCTGACCAGTGGTATTTCTGAAAGACAGGAGCAAAAGCTTGTTCAATTCTCATAACGAAGTGAGAGTGACACTATTCCCAAGGAGAACTGGGACCAGCACCAGTGAGTTCAGCACCAAGGGTGGCATGCTCCCAAAGCCCATCCAGAGCTCTAAACTGGGGAGTCCTGTCAGTCTCCTCCTCAAGGCCACGTTTACAGCACTGGGCTTGATATCAGCCTCAGTTCTCATCCAATACAACACATCCTTCCTCTCAAATTTCAAGGTGCAACTTCTCTAGGAAGCTCTCTCCATTAACCCTAGACATTTTCCCAACCAACCAGCATAGTCACTGATTCTCCCTCTTCCTTCCTCCTCCTCCAACTCATTCTTGAAATGACTAGATGGCATAACCTTGTTAATATGCTGACATGCATACCCAAGTGAGTGGGAGGGAGAGGGAGGGGGATGCAGAAGCCAGAGTTAATTAACAATTTATCCAGACTGTATTTTCAACTAATACACACAGTTTTGTCACACCTGATGAGAAACTAAGAGGGGAAAATGTATCCATAGCAAATGCTCCTTTTAATGGTTCTAAACCAGGTGGGCAAAATATTCAACATGAAAACCATACAGATGGTGTCTGCCTCAAATGACATGAAGTGCAGAGGAGGCAACTTATTAAAAAATTTTAGAGGTAACCAAACTTTCTATGCATTTGTTGTTATGTAACAGATGATGCTGGGGGGAAAATTGCTCTAACTGCTTTTAAAAAAAATTGTCTGTTATTTAATCCATTACCAATTTTCAGAAAGTACAAAATGCATACTTTTCCGAATTACATATTCCTCTTCTGATGGCTTTCTTTCAGTCTTTCTTTTATGAAGAAACTTCTTCATGGTTTTGGGGCTTTTACTAGATTCCTGTAAGAATAGAGGTTTCTTTATGAATTAAACTTATCTTCCAAAAACAAATTTTAAAAAGCAAATAAAATTAAACAGAATGGTTCTCTCTTATTTTGCATGTCAGTATCAGGAGTGCATCAAAATGTAATACTATCCACAATTTTAAAAATGGTTCCAATAAATTCTGAAAGGTTAAATAAAACAGAGGTAATGACATTGTCCTCTCAATTGCTATAGGGATGGGAGTAAGACTAGAGGGTGCCTACTAAAGATGCAGCAGATTCTCCAGGAGACCAAATGCCTTTAGGGTACCATCTGCAGAGAAAGTAATGGATGTCAATCCTAGGGAAATACAGTATTCCTAACGTGGTTTATATTCCCCACTGATACAATATTAAGGGAATTTAATAGTAATTAAATTATAACTACTGCTGTACTATATACCTCTTTTCAAAGAGCTTGAAAATGATTTAAATTAATCTTCCTGTGCAACAGTCCCACAATGAAGAATATTAATTTTCATTTGTCCGATGGGAAAATTAAGACAAAGAGACTAAGTAATTTCCCCATGGTCAGAGAGAAAGGCCAAATGAAGGACTTCCTGATAATAATTTTGGGTTAGGGGTAACGTTCCTACAGCCAAGCTCAATATACATATATAAAACTTTTTTAATTAGTATATTTAAAAAGATATAAATTATATCAATTATTGAATTTGTTTTTGCCAGATGCATAAAACGACAGACATGAAAAACATGTGACAAAAATAACAAAAAATATACCTTTAAAATACAGGAAAACAGACATTTTTAAAGCATTATAAAATGACAGTTTCATATGTATTTCACAAGAGCCTGCATTTTGAAGAAAATACTTACATGCCAGAATTGCATCTTCATATTTTAGCCACCAATAATAACAAGGGACAAAACAAGCACAAAGGAAAGCTTCATTCATAAAAGGTTACAGCACAACATTATGATGTCACTGTAAGCCAAAGATAGTGTTCTACCCTTACCTTCAAGATATAAGACATCCTCTAAAGTGAATATGTAAAGAAAGAGAAGATGAGCGTGAGAGGTCGATGGTTACAATGACCAAATCCATTTATCAATACTTCTAAAACAACATTTGAAATGTTAGTGTTATCATAAATTACACAGAGAGAATATCATCACGTTTCCCACATTAGTTTTAGATGCAATATCATCATGCAAAAGCCCAAGGAATACAGTTCTGTGCAGAATAACAAATGTTGAAAATAACTAAAATATACACTGCATAGTAAGAATTTATTAATAACTCTCTTCTCCCAGCAGAAAAAAAATAATCATGCCTTAGTTTTAATGGATTAGTTCTGTGAAGGATTAAGTCAATTTTACCCCCTCAAAGCTCACCTTAATTTGAATTTAGTAACTGACAATTATAAAATATCCATCATCAAAAAGGGGACCTACATAAATATGAATTGGCACTCCTGGTTTAGGTAATCAAAGAAAAAATTGGATGATTGCAATTATCACAGGTCAATTTTCAAAGCAAACCTGTGGGACTGTTTCATGGCCAAATTCTGAAAAAAGGTACATAATGAAAATTCAGCTCAAGAGTTATTTTTCCTATCCTGTTGGGTTGAAAGAATAAAATAGTTTTCCAGTGTCCAAATATTGTTCCATTTTTACTACACTACGAGTTGAGGCAACAATCAAAACAGTAGCATGTGTTTCAAATAAAAACAAACTCAAAATTCAGCTAAGTCTTCATCATTCATCAAAACATATGATAGACAAATATATGCTGTCTTTGCATCATAACTCTAAGACGTGTCTCACAACTGTCATAAACTTAAATCTGCACTCACTAAGGCCTATTTAAAGAACAGTTACAAATAAATGATGATCTTTTCTAAAAGCTGAAATGGTTAGCAACAGGTTAGGGGGAAAAACGACTGGATGGAAAAGGTAAACTCCACACAGCTATGGAAGCTAGTGACTGACATTTCCTGATTGCAACTTCGAGAGAAAATAAAGCCTTGAAATCCCCACACTCCCCAAATATCAAATGTCCTCTACAGTTGACTTAGAAGACTCCTTTTTAAAGACATTCCTTTCATTAACTTCTTTTCCCTTTTCAACTGCAGCAAATAGTTCAGACTTTCATAGTTCAGACACATGGCTTGTTACCATAAGAATCTACTGATTTGGTTCAATAGATCAAAATGATCCAAAAAGTAGAATTGGGTCTGTTTGGTTGGAAATTCAACTCTAATGAAGTGGCTCTTGTTTGAGATGTGTATACATCACACCAATTTAAAAATTATCATATCATCATAAAGGTAAAACAAAGGCACTTCAAGAGGAGGTTGGGGAAACTCAGTACACATAAACCCTGTGGAAATTCAATAAATATTTCTAGATACACAATGGGGAAAAAGAAAATTAAGAACTAAAAATCACCCTAGCTGGTTTGGCTCAGTGGATAGAGTGTCAGCCTATGGACTGAAGGGTTCCGGGTTTGATTCTGGTCAAGGGCACATGCCTGGGTTGGGGACTCGATCCCCAGCAGGCGGCATGCAGGAGGCAGCCGATCAATGATTGTCTTTCATCATTGATGTCTCTCTCTCTCTCTCTCTCTCCCCTCTGAAATCAATAAAAATATTTTTAAAAAGAAATAAAAAATCAATGAATCAAGCAATTGACTGACCTGTATCACCTATCATAAATTCTAAGCACATTCCCTCAGAACTATTGGTAATAGGCTACAAAATTAGCTTGTCAGAAGCATTTTATATCATATACAGTAAAATTACCTCTTTATAACTTAGTGCTGCTGATGGTCTAAGTGGAGGTGCAGGTCGTAGACAACTTAAACTCCATGGTTTTATAATTTGAGGAGGCTCCAAGGGTCCTCGGGGCTGTCCAGTAGAGCTAAAAGACTGGGAAAATGTCTGATGAGATATTGGCAATCTGCCATTGGAACCCAACCTTATGCCCCACAGTAAGAGAACATCAATAGTGTCATTGGATCAGCAGTGCCAGTCACAGAAAGGAAAGAACAAAAAACAAAAGTCTCCAGTTTAAGAACTTGCACTTTCCAGTCAAGATTATGGGGTCTCTAATACCTTAACCAATAAAGAAATTTTTAAAAAAAGCAAAACTGGAAAAAAAAAGATTATGGGGTCTCTATGGAACAGTACTAAATGAATTCAATATCCCATACTCCTGTTCTCCCTCTCTCTTCTACAATTTCATTAAAGGCAGAAATTTTTTCATCTATAAGGGAGAACAGTCAAAATTTAATGAGTTCAGTTATATGTTTAGCACTCTATTAGATACTTAAATTGGTTATTTCATCAGAACAAACATAAGAAAAACTGTAACAAAGTGAAGTAATTAGCCAATAATTGGCAAAGCTAATATTTGAACCCAGATCTGAGGTCAAAGCCCTTGTTCTTCCTACCACAACACACAGTTCCCCAAACTGGAATTTTGGTATCATAGGTTTGAGTGTTAATAAACAACACAGCATATCTTCAGTATTACTCAGCAAGTACAGTAAAATCTCATCAATTCAAATTCCATAAATAGCTAAATTTATGATAACTTGGAAGAAAACAAACTAAGAGTTTACCCTTGAAAGCTACTGAGTGAATATCTATACTAATAAAAGGGTAATATGCTAATTAGAGCAGACATCTTCCAGACGACCTTCCGGACATCCTTCTAGACAAAGCTGCAGTGGCTGCAAGGGCCAAGGCTCAGGCCAACAGTGGCAGCAGCAGCGGGGTAATGGGGGCGGTGCCTTCCCTGATCCTTCATGTCACCTCCCACAGAGGGAGGCTAGACTGCGGCTTAGGCTGGGGCTGGGGCCAAGGCAGAGGCAGTTAGGGGCAATCAGGCTGGCAAGGGGGCAAGTTAGGGATGATCAGGCCAGCAGGGGGGCAAGTTAGGGTCAATCAGGCCGGCATGGGGCACGTTAGGGGTGATCAGGAAGGCAGGCAGAGGGGTTGGGGCAATCAGACAGGCAGGCAGGTGAGCGGTTAGGAGCCAGCAGTCCTGGATTGAGAGAGGGATGTCCAACTGCAGGTTTAGGCCTGATCCCACAGTCGGACATTCCCCAAAGGGTCCCAGATTGGAGAGGGTGCAGGCTGGGCTGAGGGACCCCCCCACCGCATGAATTTCATGTCCTAGGCCTCTAGTGATAGTATAAATGAGATTACATGGATATGCTTCAATACTTATGAAGGTAAACTGATGGTTTTGACTTAGCACACTATTAATATGAGAACAACAGTTGCTAACTAAAAATAAATCTTGCCTATCATTAAAACATTTTAGCAGGACTTCTGGTTAGAAAAATGTTGCTAGCAGTTAGTTGGTACTCCAAGTTAAGATCAAACTAAACTGCACACATTTAAGTAAAACTGTATTAATTTAGGAGGACCTCTCTCCACAAGAAATACAAATTAGTGAGGCTTAACTGTACTTCAAAACCTACAGAACATAGACTACCCAAAGATTAAGGGCATGCTCACTGCTTCTTATAAGTCCTCAGCAGACAGGATTTGACGATTTAGTAATCCCTGGACAGAACAAATGGACTACTTACAGAATGAGCACTACAAGATGATGATGATGTCTTGGATAATGAACTGCAGGAGGCAGGTCCTCTAATCAGTCTATACAGCTGTTCCAGCCATTCCTGGAAGTCCTGGTTGTTGCTGCAGTGGACCACAATTCTCTCTAATATGTGACCTGAATCACCCGCATTTGGAAACAAAAGGCAAGGAGAACCTTGAGCTTGCCTCATTCAAAAACACTTCACACAACTTGGACTCAAGTGTCTATTTTCAGGAGTTTTTATACTTATGGGAGAACGCTTTTGAAACTACTATATAAAGAACAGATATGCTGTGATAATAAAGAAATAGTTATATCTGATTTGTAAAACCGTCCTTGATTTCTACTGCTTACAGAATCTTAGAAGTAGTATAAAACTTCACTCTAAACAAACTCACAATCCAAAAATTTAAGTAGAGTGCATTTAATTCATAATCTAAAGTGAGAATATTGTAGTTTTACCCAATATCAAAGTTGAAACAAAATCCAACTAAGACTGGTTACACCTAACACCAAACCTTTAACTCCCTATAGGGAAAAAGGGGGGTAAGGTCTGGGACCATTATCCTAGTGTTCACCATTGCACCATATCAGTGCATAAAGTACAAACCATTGACCTGGCAAAAGGGACAACAGGCTAAAATGTCAGAGAGCCAGGCATTTTCTCAATTTGTGAAAAAAGTTTTATGGCTTTTCAGCACTTTTTAGAAACATAATAAAATCTTGCTAATTCATAAGCTAATGATAAAATTGCTGATAAAATTCCACATCTTTGGCTTCTCTGCCACCAGGGAATAGATGGCAGAAAGGGGAGAAAATTGCATTAACATCAGTCCATTTTGTTATTTCTTAGCTCTAACAAGTAGCTCTTATTCAAGAGAAAATTGAAACTAATGGCAAACCTGAGGCTTTTGAATGACCAGGAGACTTCTCTGTTCTATAGCTGTACCCTAATTATCCCAGGAAATGATATATACTTTGTCATGCCCATGCAAAAGTTACTTGTGGACTATATAACAGAAAATAATAGCATTTATTTATTTAAACCCCACTTCTTTCCAAAAAGGATTTGAAGTAGCTACATGAAAAAAAAGAAAATTACCTACCTGTGATTTCAAATGTGTAGTCATTCCCTTCAATTTCATCTAATCTAGTCACCACCATTCCTGCTATTGGTATTTTTCCCTACCAGGAAAAAAAAAAAGAACATTTCCCATTAATTCTGTGGTTGCACATGTCTCTGCTTAGTTCTATTAGATTTTCTGACCCTCTCAGGAATCACTGCCAGATTATGGCTAGATATATTTCTCTGGTCTGTCAATAGATAATGTTTCCCTGCTTTAAATTTCAATAAGATCAGAAAGGAAAAACTGGGTTGTGTTTTGCTAGCACACCCTAAACCATAAGGTCAAGATTTATAAACAGCTTACTTTTCTAACAGATTTTCATGAAAAATCAGTAAACGAAGACTCAAATTTTATGAAAATTAATAATTGCTAGGCCAAGATAAGAGGCAACAGTAATTTATAATACTCCATATTTAGGGAACAGACTGAAGGAAGTTTAATTTCTTAAGGAGTTTAATGATTTGCATCTCAGAAATTCAAACCATATGATGAGACTGTTAGGATGAGGTTCCAGCTTTATAGTTTTTTAACAGTAATGATATAATATGGACCTGTAAAATGCTTTTGCTAATTGATCTAGTTGCAGACTTATATTTATGTTTATACATTTATAACCAGCGCAGTGGACATTCAGGATAAACCCATTATAGTAATATAAAGGATCTAAGGCACATCCGCTCTTCTAAGCTATATAATTACAATGAAGGTTCAGAACATTCTGCCTTTTTTGGATGGAGCTTTTAATGTTATAGTAGAAATATTGCATCTGGATGGAAACCTCTGTTAATTATGAGTCCTGCTATTGGTTCTATATGAAATCTACTAACCTGATAGATAAAGCCACTCATCCGAGGACTTGCAGATAACATTATCAAGACATTTGAAAATAACATGAGGTACCGCTCCTCTTTTTCCTGAAGTGGAATGAAAAATATTAAGTGAAGAATAGAAATTGGACATTTTATTTGTTAAGAATTTCTGGCCCTGGCCAGTGTGGCTCAGTTGGTTGGAGCATCATCCTGTACACCAAAAGGTCATGGGTTTGATTCCCGGTCAGAGCACATATCTAGGTTCCATCCCCAGTTGGTGCATGTACGGGGAGGCAACCTATCAATGTTTCTCACATCGATTACTTTTTTTCTGTCTCTCTCTCTCCCCATTCCTCTCTCTAAAATCAATAAACATAGCCTCTGGAATTACTATTTTGTAACATAGATATTACATAAGGCAATGAAACATGAACAGCAAATTTAAAAGAAAGATACTCAATTTAAAAGCACAGAACTAGTTGAATTTTATTTTGAAATGGATATAAACCAAGTCTCTCTCCTTCCCAGACATAACAATTAAATACAAATAACCCTGGTTGTTTCCCAAGTATGTAAGCCTGAGAGTCACATAATTAATGCCTTCCTGCCCAAGCTGCAGCCAGAGCACAAGATAACTATCTAGGACAGGGGTGGGCAAACTTTTTGACTCGAGGGCCACAATGGGTTCTTAAACTGGACCGGAGGGCCGGAACAAAAGCATGGATGGAGTGTTTGTGTGAACTAATATAAATCCAAAGTAAACATCATTACATAAAAGGGTACGGTCTTTTTTTTTTTTTTTTTTTTTTTTTAGTTTTATTCATTTCAACCGGGCAGATCCGGCCCGTGGGCTGTAGTTTTCCCACGGCTGATCTAGGTTCACAAAAAGAAAACTATTTTATTTTGAAAAGTAGCAAAATAAAGAGTTTTTCAGGTGATAGGAAATTTATTATGTTCTAACATGTATGTTAAATTCTTATTTATAAAATTACTTTTAATCAGTAAGAACAAGATAGTTTTTGCATATATAAAGAGAAGTAAATACTTTTTAATGGCACGAAAGAAAATTTTACACAGAAGGATTTCTCTGAACTCCTTAAACAGATATGCAATTAGTAGATGCAAACAATTACATTCAGCTTACATGTCCAGTCATCTTAGCTGCAATTATCCTTATACCTATCTCCATCTTCTTCTTCCCACTTGAGAAGAGCAACCTTTTGAAGCTAACTCTTCTAACAAGGGCTCTCCATCCTTTCACATCTTTCTCTTCCTTGGCTTCCTTCTATAGATATCTCGCCTCTGTCTTCTAGCAGCCTCACCTATTCCATTAGCTTTTTCTTTTTGCTTTTAACATATGCACATTTCCTATCATAATAGGCCTTCACTTGCCCCTGTGACTACTTATACAAAATACCACTTCTTGTAATATTTGACTGGTCTATAAATAGATAATGTTTCCCTGCTTTAAATTTTAATCAGATAAGAAAGGGGGGAAACTGGGTTGTGTTTTGCTGCCTTCATGTTCTCCCTATTGATCCCTACCTACTTGCTTTGTTCTCTTAAAGTAATCAATAACTGCCTTCTAGCGAAATCCAATGGCTTCTTCTTGGTCTCCATGCTCCTTGACCTCTGAATCTTCTGTAGCACTCAGCAGGCTGACCATTTTCAAATGATTTTCCTGGAATTTCCATGACTCCACACTCTCCCAGTCCTCCTCTATCTTCCTCTTTGTCTTTTCTTTCAGGTAGTGATTCTTCCTCCCTTCATCGAAGAGGTTTATCCAAAGGTGTGAAACTCTAATAGTTAAACTCTCTGCATTAACCTCCCCCAGAGTATTTACGTTTTAAATGAGATTGCTTATTAACCCTATGTAATGAATCTCTGACAGAGACCTGTCCGGGAGCATAGGAAGATGTTTTAAGAGTGGGAAGGCAATTCTAATACCAGATAAATCATACCAGTTAACATAATCAACCTTCTTCCCCTACTCTACCCCCTTCCTAAAAGACATAATACATCTTCAGCCCTCTGTGCTTCTCTCTGGATATTTACTTCGTTGGAAGGCCCATCTGTCAGAGACATCTAAGTCTCTGCCTCTAACTCTGACCTCCCACTCACATTTCTATACTTTTTTTTTTAACAGCTACCTACAAGACATTTCCACCTGGATACCTACAGTTACTTGAAAGCTAACACATCTAAATTACATTTGCTATTTCCTCTAGCCCACAACTTCCTATAGACTTTCCCATCTAAACATGCCTGAGATTTGCCCCTTAAGTTTCATTCTCTCCACCACTACCTTCATCAGGGGTACTTATCACTTTCCAACTCATCTATACTTTCTGTTTCTAGCCCCACCCCCTCCAGCTTACCTGACATATATGGTTGTCAGATTAAATATCCCTTTCATTATGTTTCTCTTCTACCAAAGTCTCATAGTTTCCTATTGCCTGCTGCGTCAATGTGAACTATTCTTGTCTGACATCCAAGGTTCTTCATAACCTGACTCTGACTCAATCAACTTCTCCACTCTGCCCAACATGCTTCCTCTGCTCCTAACAGACTGGCCTCCTCACTGTGTTGTAGAAAAAAGACCATTTCCTGTTCTCTTCTGGAATAAAAATGACCTC
The DNA here is from genome assembly GCF_963259705.1 of Myotis daubentonii. NCBI lineage: Eukaryota > Metazoa > Chordata > Mammalia > Chiroptera > Vespertilionidae > Myotis > Myotis daubentonii. The sequence goes on along the minus strand of NC_081861.1, from coordinate 25,425,473 downwards.
TACCTTACAAAATCCTTTCCTTCCCTCTTCATGGCCCTCCTCCTCAAATCTTATCTCCATAAAATATTCTTTTTTACTCTCCATAAAATATCCTTCTCTGAACGTCAATAGAATCTATTGTTGAGATTGCACAAACTGGCATTGATTATTTTGGTTTGTTTTCTACTTTCAACTTGTGTTTTAATCTGTTCTTAAGGAATTCTTTGAAGGCAGAGAACAATGTGTGTTCTGTCTTCCTATCTCCCATAGCACCTAGCAGTATTGGGCAAAGAATAGGTGCTCAGTTTCTTTGAATGTTCGAGCATTTGACCGTGATTAAAGAACAAATAAAGGAAGAAAAACGTGAAAAATGGAAAAAATGGTGTTGAGATTTGAAACATCTTACCTCACATGTTCCGTACTGTACCATTACTTGTGACATAAAAATTACATTTCCCAATGTTTTAATATCCTCCCCTTCCCATGCCTGAATAGGTTCAGAAAGTATCTGCAACTCCAGCTGTTTTCGTTTTCTTAGATCTTGGCACTGTCCCTATAGAAGAAAAGCAGAGGAACAGAAATTCTTATAAAACAGACCTAAAACAAGACCAAAGTAAGATGTCGCTTTTGAGTCTCATAGACTTCCACAGTGTTCCTATTCTTCACCATGAATCCCATCACCAATGTCTTGACAGATGGAAAAATCCACTACTCTCAATTTCTAGCCTTGAGTCTCCAAAAGTTTTGTGAAGAAGAGCTACTTTTCATCTTGCCAAAATATTAAGACAAATGGAGGACGGAGCTTGTTTCTCCTTCCCTGCAAGGAATATGGGAAGACAAGTAGCAGAATCACATCAAACAGAACCAGGAGACCAATTGGTAGATTCAGAACTTCTGGGTGATGTTCCTGCTCTAGCTCCTCTCAATCTTGTCTACCTACATAAATGGTGTTTTAATTACAAAGGAATTTTATTTTTCTAATACATGCTCAGTTTCCAATCAACTAACATCTTAATTTAAAAAAAAAAAAGTGACTCCAGACCTGGCCAGCATGGCTCAGTCGTTGAGCATCAACCTATGAACCAGTAGGCCACGGTTCAATTTCCGGTCAGGGCACATGCCCGGGTTGTGGGCTCGATCCCCAGTGGAGAGTGTGCAGGAGGCAGCCAATCAATGATTTTCTCTCATCATTGATGTTTCTATGTCTCTCTCCATCTCCCTTCCTCTCTGAAATCAATAAAAAAAATACTAAAAAAATAAAAATAAAAAGTGACTCCAAGAATTACAGAAAAAGAGAAAAATTAATTCTTTATGCCACAACGAATCAAACTAATCTTATAATAAAACATATGTACTACCCTATACTTTATTTAGGAACTACTAGTAAATTCTATTAAAAATACTAAATTAATTTTTATTCCTAAAAGGATTGGAAAAAAAGAGATACACCTGAATTTCATGAGTACAAATGGAAAATACAAACCAAGAAACAATAGGTGGGATATAAATACAATACAATACAACACACACACACACACACACACGCATACATACACACACACACCATTGCTTCAGAAAGTGTGAAATTATCTTAGAGTAATGTAACAGTACTCATTCCAAATTAAATATAAAAATAAGCATATGATTAATTATGTCACTGTTTGCAAATAAATGTCAGTTTTTTTGCATGTGTTTTCTAGAAAATTTATGCTGCCACTTTCAGCAAAAATGGAAACTTGAAGAAATAAATTCATTGTACATATATTTTTGAAGCATCTATAGTGCAAATAAATATACTATCACCATCAAAGCAAGTTTTACAACATGTGTTGAACCATGTAAAACTGCCAATATTAGACTGTTTTTGATCTATAAGAGCAATTTTAACCTAATTCCTTATTATGGTCTTCAATTTTCTGTTTAACCACGGACATGTCAGGTACTGATCTTTCAACAGCAATAAAAACGAGGTGATAGTGAATGTTGCATCACAACCTTACAGCAAGAATCAATAACTAAACATTAATCTCAATCACTTAGAATGCTACAGAAATGTCTCAACTGAAGCTAAACTTAGTCAGTTGCCCAAAATAATGTTTTATTTCCTTCTAAAATGCCACCAAGTGGTTTTACATCAGTTGGTATCAAGAAGTCATTAACTATCATGCTCAAGATACAAGATTACAGGCACATTTGATAGCAATCTATATAAAGCAATTGTATTTTAGTAGGTTTTCTTTTCCTTTTACATTTGATGAAGATTTTTTTCATATGCAAAGAATAAATTCACACCTTTTGGCATAAGTAGATGAATCTAGTATTGATGTCAGTCAGTGAACAACAAGTTGCACCAACATAAGGTGAGCAACACAGGGGTAAAGACAAAGAGACTAGAGGAAACCCCCCACCTACACAGCAATGCTTAATGTGGCAGAGACTTCAAATGTGAGTGCTTTATACCCTCAGACTGGCAACCTTTCTTAGGTAAGCATGATTTTTGGAAGACAAATTTAAATGAATCAATCCTGGCAATATTGTCACTAGAGCTTATTGTTTCCACTCTAAAGACCTTTTCATAAGAAAATAAATGTTACACACAAATTACTCTTTTAGAAACACAGCATAAAAATGGAGAAATATAATTTTAGAGCATGACCTACCATGAGAGTTTTGAATGCTATGATGGCTTTCAGAACATCTTGATGATCTGGATGTATATCCTATTAAATGAATACATTTTAAAACAATATTAAAAAAGAACAGATCAGTAGTTGCCAGGGGTTAGAGGTGGGAGAAGGGTGTGGCTGCAAAGAGACAAAATGAGGAAATTTTGGGGATGATGGAACTGTTCTGTATCTCAATAGTGGGAGTAGTAACACAAATCTATGCATGTCATAAAACTGACATCAAAAGAAAAAAGTCAATTTTAATGTATGCTAATGTAAAAATTTAAAGAAAGCATTTGAGCATTTGGAATATCAGCACCGCCAATTATTAGATGATTAAGAAATTAAAACCTTACCGGAGAGCTCATTTGGTTAAAGTATTGCCCTGATGCACCAAGGTTGTGGGTTTGAACCCCTGTCAGGGCATATTCAGGAAGCAACCAGTGAATGCATGGATGGGTGGAGCAATGAATCAATTTTTAAGCCCTGGCCACTCTGGCTCAGTTGGTGGAGTGTTGTCCATACACGGAAACACCAAAAAGTTGTGGGTTCAATCCCCAGTTGGGGCGTATGGGGAAGGCAACCAATTGATGTTTTTCTCTCACATCGATGTTTCTCTCTCTCTCTCTCTCTCTCTCTCTCTCTCTCTCTCTCTCTCTCTCTCTCTCTCTTTTCTCCCCTTCCACTTTCTAAAATAAAATAAAAATGTTTTAAAAGGTATGAAAATGGGTGGTAACACATCATTATATTTGATAACCACATATTAGGTATGGTTATTGAGGCAAAAGTTACCATTTCCTTTTTTGCTGTTAATAAAAAAATAATTGGGGGCATCATTAGTCACATTGTTAGTAAATGACAATACATAGGGAATTATGGAAACAGAGTGGTGGTTAAGAGAAAAATCAATCCAATTTTATCTCCTAAAATGCTTCTTTTTTCTTTCAGCAGACTCAAATGGCAAATGGGTGGGGGGCGGAAATCCAAGTTTTATACCATATATGCCTTCTTAAGCAAAGTGATTACATATTGTCTGCAATTCCACAGTACTTACAACACCAAAAAGTGGACAGCTTCAAAAATTGCTTTGAGCAGGATTGGGGGGGTGGGGGAGCAATGGGGGACCACACATTTTTAATACCTTAATCAATAAAAAAATTGCTTTGAGAAATGCACATCTCCATAACTGTTTATGAAGGAAAAGTAGAGCTTCTTGGGGATAGATATACACCTATATGGGGTTATATGAAGTATAGATATGTATCTAACATTGGGGGTATATATGTACCTAACCTTTGGAATTCAGCTGGAGTAATGGGAAGACAATCTGCTGCTCAACCAGCCTTGGGTGATAAAATACAGAGCTGAACAGACTAGGTGTCTGATCCAAGCCAAAACCAGCATTGTTTAATGAAAGGAAAGGTTGTATTCTTTTTATACTTAAATTTATCCTTACCCAAATCAGCTGTAAAGTTCAGGTTCTATCTTCCATTAGCCATCAGCCATACTAAACAATCAGAAAGCTGGATCAAGTGTCTCACTGGTGGTGAATCAGTGCTAAGGGTGTGTATTATCTTATGGTGGAAAATGGAAGGCAGCCAAGACAGGTAACTGACAGCAAATGGAGGTAGAAGTAGAAATGGGCTCTGATACAAGGAAGGCCAAGATAGAGGATCCAGGCAGTAGATGTGGGGATTTTTCTCTCCAAATTAAGTGTATATTCGTAGTTCAGCACTGAGCAGTAACAGAAACAGAGGCCACTAGTTTCTGGATTTTTGTGACAAGCAAGGAGGGGCAAACCTCAAACGGTTCATCAAATTGTTTAAGCTTTTGGAAAGGCATCCAGAGGTCAGCACCTTCCCAAGCCCTAACTGAAATTTCATTCCCGCGGGCTTTACTACTAGTTCCCCACTGCCTCCAGCTTTCTGGCAGGTCAAATAACCTGAGAATGTGGTTTTGCTCAGAGTAAATACTTTCAATCCTTACAAATGCTGACAAGACAAGCAGTGTGCAACCTTTTCTTTTTTTTTTTTTTTTTAGAGATAATCAAACCCTTTAAAACCTCAAACCTTTCCCCAGACACAGGAAGAGCAAGTAGGGTGAATGCAGCCTCCCCTAGCAGGCTCTCCTTTCCCACCCACACCTCAAAACCCCATGTTCATGAGCAGCTCAAGAAGCTATCCCTGTTATTTGTTTTTTAATACGAGTGCCTGGGCTCTTGGTAAAAAAATAAAAATCAATTATCAGGCCTCACTGAAATCTTAATATTTAGAAAACATATGGCTATGTTATAGCTGTGGCAAGTTAATTGTAAGTTTATAAACAAAAATGTGAGGGGACCTTGATGTAGATGTATAGATGCAAAGAGAGATAAACTAATATTGGACCCATTTATTAATCTTTAAGGAAATACAAGAATCTTCCATTATAATCCAAAGTCAGGCAGCTGAATGACCACAGAGCTCAAGAGATAAATATTCCTGTCTATATCCCACAATAAGGTTGTTCATATACCAGAACATAAGATTTCCTGGATGATTTTGATTGAACCACCATCTACAGATGAGAGGGCAGAAGAAAACCTAAGTCAACAAGTTAGCAGAGACTTGAGGGAAGCAACAGGACCAATGCTGGGAGGGGAAAAGGAGAAAAGAATGATCATGAATATTTAATAGTAAAGGGTGGATAACATAAGTTCACGGTGATTATAGTTTATAACATTGTATTGTATACTTTTGCTAAGAGAGTAGATCTGAAGAGTTCTCAGTATAAAAAATGGTAACTATTTGAGATGATGGATGTGTTCATTAACTTGATTGTGGTAATCATTCCCTGACATTTGTGTATATTGAATCATCACATTATACACCTTAAGAAAATCATGTTGTATACCCCAATATACACAATTTTTATTTCTCAATTATACTTCAATAAAGCTGGAAAAAATAAATAAAAATGCATAAAGAGTAAAGAATATTCCGAAGGGGGGAAATGCCCCCTTTTTTGCTGCACAAAAAGAAAAACCAAAAGTCTGGGAAGAGGGGAGATTAGATCAAGTAAATTTGGAAACTAGGGCTTTTTCTGAATTCTGCAGTAAGGTTAAGTTTGAAGGCAGACTGACAGCTTCCTCTAAGAGCAGAGCCCCATAATTTATGCATGAGCTTTAAAAAGCTCACCTTCCCTTACCTCCATATGTCGTTCCAACTCTTGCAAGAGAGTAACATACTTCTCCAGTCTCATGAATGGTTTGCTGAGGCTTGTTGTTAAAATGAGGATACCTGGGCTGGATGCACCTTGATTTTCCATAAATTGCTCCAGTTCATCACTACCAAAAGGACAAATACAAATTTGTTACTGCTTAATCTTTCATGAAAAAAATTAACTGAACATTATTTAATGTATTTCACATAACATAAAACAAAATAAAATTTTGTTTCACTGGACTAAATTCTGTCCCTTTCATTTTAACTTAATCCAGTAAACCTTTATTCAGTTCCTCTATGCAATTAGCATTGCACAGAGAGCTGGGGCTACAGTGGTAAGCCAGACATTCATGAACCCTGGTTTCATTTACTCATCCAACAATTACTGCATCTACTAAGCAACAGGCTCCATTCTCTGTTGGGAATACCACAATGAACAAAACAGAAATCCCTACCTATAAGGAGACTGCATTCATGGGAATAGGGCATACAGTCTATCAGATGACCTTGATATCAGGTTTTAAAAGCTATTTGCTTGTCGCTTCAAACATCCTAGCTATTGGCTGGTCAGATGCCAAGGGTAGCAACTCACCAAGTGCTCCCTATCACCGGAGCACCCACTTGTATTGTTCCAGAATCAAGTACTATATTCAGATAGCAGCATGTTTGTATGACAAACTATAAAGTCACTTAGCCTAGGATCTGAAACCAGTATAGCAAGCTACCCAAACAACTTGGTTAAAAATAAAGGAGAGTGTATTAATAGTTTATTAACTATGTTCTGTAAATATCTATTCTCAGCTTGTGCTTTCTCTGCCCTTTAAGCACCCTGTGGATTGTCTTCACCAACAGGATATTGAGTCCCAAGGCTGCAAAATCATTTTATATACATTTACACAAAATATAATTAAGAATACCTACTGCCTAACTAAACCATATTTTGAAACTTTTGTCTATCACTTGATCCCTTTACCTCTTTGCTTGCCCAAGCATATCCTATCAGTTACAAGTCTTCTTGTATCTGTTTATTCCTTTCCATTCCCACTGCTACTGCCTCAGTTCAGGCTTTCTCATCTTATCTGGTTCACTTCAATAACCCAAGTGATCTTCTAGGCTTTTTCACTTCTGAACTATTTTTTTTTAGAGAGAGGAAGGGAGAGAGATAGAGAGTTAGAAACATCGATGAGAGAGAAACATCGATCAGCTGCCTCCTGCACATCTCCCACTGGGGATATGCCCGCAACCCAGGTACATGCCCCTGACCGGAATCGAACCCGGGACCCTTCAGTCCGCAGGCCGACGCCCTATCCACTGAGCCAAACCGGTTTCGGCCTGAACTATTCTTAATACCACCATTTTAATCCCATTGCTTTCCTACTCGAGAACCTCTGATTGCCTATGAGATCATGTCTTATTTTTTTTAGACGCCTACTGGCCCCACCAATCTTTTTCATCACTCTCCAACAGAAACCCTGAACAACTTATTCTCCCTAGGACACATCTTATCCAGTGGTCCCCAACTGTGATGAATTGCAATAAGTTGTGAAATGTGTTCAATGAAACTTATCATTATTAAATACTAGGAGGGTTGAGAATGGGGTGGGTTACAGGTTATCCCTATTAACATACATTCTCCTTCTATGATTTTTTTTTAAGCAGGAGGGAAAAGGATGGAGCTTCAGCTAATGTCTCAGCTTCCTTGAGTATCACATATGTGTCAGAGGGGGAAAAGGACTAAGAATTGCTGCCTTACGGAAAGCTAAATCGCATCTGAGTGGTCACATTTAATGATTAATGTTATTTTAGCAGTTTTTGCAATCTTGCTCCAAAAGCAGCTGAAGAGAGTGAAGTGCCCAAAACTTGGAGTCATAAAACAGATTTGCTGTGGGCACACAGTGCAAGATACAGATCTTGTAACATAGAAACCCACACCTGAAGCTTAAATGATCATATTAACCAATGTCACCCCAGTAAATTTAATAATAAAAAATTTAAAAATAATAATAATGGATTTTCAACTAAAACAAAACAAACAAAAAACAGATCTGGTGACCCTGGATCAGTGACCTAGCCTCAGATGACTCATCTGTAAAATAGAAATAAAACCTACTTCCTACTACAATTATTAAGATTAAATACTTGGGGTTTGTAAGGCTACTATTTCATGCTAAGATCATTGCATACATTGGTTCTTATTTAATTCTAGAGGCCCGATGCCTTCCTTCCCCTGCTGCCGGCACCGGCTTCCCTCTGGCACCTGGGACCTGGGCTTCCCTCGCTTTGGTGTAATGATATACAGGGTGGGCAGAAGTCCCGGCTTCGTCTGGAAGGTCATCTGGAAGGATGTCTGGTCTAATTAGCATATTGCACTTTTATTATTATAGATTCACAACATTTCAACACAGGTGTTATCCTCATTTTACAGATGAGAAACTTGAGTCTCAAGAAGAATGAGTAACAGAATGTGCATGGCTAAGTTGGGGTTCATACTCAAATGTGAAGTTAAAGCCTCAGGTCTTTCCATGACACCACACTGCCTCTGTATAGGAAAGTATTTTATAAATTTTAAAGTAGTCATTAGATGCATTTTTATTACTATTATTATTATTCCAAGGCAAATACCTTGCTAAAATAGCATCTTTAAAAACTACATTTTTAATTGAAATCCAATTGATGTTTAATTTCCAACCAAAAGCATAAAGTGCACAAAGAGGTTTAAAAATTCATGAAATATAAAATATAATTAGGAAAATAACTGGAACTTGGGGAGTGCATTTGAGTAGAAGTGTAATTTAGAGAAAATCACTTTCCTAATTTCTTTTCAATTGACTAAACAAGTCTTACTTTTTTCTTTCCATGACTAAGTAACCGCCCATATTCTCAACATTCTACTCTAATTAATACAAGTGATACAACACTTAAAAGCAAATGCTAATGTGTTCGCTGTTATTGTTTCCCATGCAGCATTTTAACTTCTAGACTTATTAAATATTATAAAAAAGCTTTCAAATTTTTTAGTATAATATGAGAACACTGGTTATTGGAAATAAAACACATTTTACTACTGTAATTGAAAAATAAAATTTTAAAGAGGAAAGAACATTATACTAGTACAACAAAAGAACAAAACTATCACATAAAGCAACTGTCTGTTATGATAAATAGATTATAAAATGTATATTTTCATTTAGCCAAATAAATTTAATATACAAATTAACATACACAAAAATCAATATAGGTTATGGCAAAAGTAGGTTTACAGTTGTGAGTACAGGATACACAGAGTTTATTCTTGTATTATTATTTATTAATTATTATTTATTAATTATTGTATTATTTTCTATATGAACAACTGTAAATCTACTTCTTCCCACCCTGTATATCATTACACCAAAGAACAATCTGTCTATAAAATGCAGTTTTTAATTTTATACAGCTTGTTTGAAATGTGAGTTAAGACTTGCTTTTCAAGCTTAATATGTTCTCTATATATATATGATATGACAAAACAGAAGCATTTCTCAATGTATAAACTTTGTTTGAAACTCAACATACATTTATCTCATAAAATTCATGGTGGATGAGGTTCTGGTATGTTCTGGGTTGGGCTGGAAAGCTCAAGAAAACTATCTTACATTGTAATATAACTACAGAGCTTAACCATATCATGTACCTGTGTTTTTGTGGAACCTCTGCATAAGATTGCTACTTTGAATAATGATAACTCTACCTAGAACAGCTAGAAAAAGATCAGATATTTATTTCCTCTCCATACCAGCCTTTCATGGGAATCACTGTGGCCTAGAAAGGGGAGGTGAGACATGAGGATCTGGGAGGCCCTGGCATCTAGTCAGTGGAAAATTCCAAGGATGCCGCTCAGTTGGGTTGGGTAGTTATCTATTATCCCTTTTTCATTTATCCAGTCTCAGAGACTAGGCTGTCTGCTGCTTTTTTTGTCCCCACCACATTTTGTTTGTGTCCAGTCTCACTTTCTCCTTTCCCTGGATGCTCAAAGACAGAAACAGAACAGAATCTAATCTGATTTTTTCCTATGCTCCTTGTCCCCAAAGCAAAGACACAATTCTTTGGGTTTTTCCTAAAGTCTTCACTGCTGACAACAGTGATAACAGAGACTTAATAAAACTAACAAGAGGAAAAGTACACTGTGGTTTTTATGGTAGTTCCTGCAATAGAGACAGAAGTAAGGTCCAGATCTGTCTTAGCACCAAATCTCTCCTCCTCTCTATTAACTCCGGGTTCCTCTCCCTCATGCAAAGAATGGACATCATACTGAAGCATGGGAAGAAAGTGGGTATTTTTGTAAGGGAGAAACATAAGCTACAGCAGCAAGCCAGAGGGGAGAGAAAGGGGAAATCCCAAAAGACCTCACCCAGGGGATAGTAAAAGACTGGGGCAGCTATTCAAATATATGTAAATCTACGAACACACCAAGGCTGGAGTCTGCTTATATATCCAAATTCAGATGATACATTACTGCATTTTTTACAAGGTACCAACAGGCAATCATAGTGTTTATTAAGGCTGCACGTTTTCTCATTGCCAACTGCCACACTAATTTCTGGTATGATATTGCCACCTGCAGGCCAAAAGGATTCAGTTCAACTGACTGGTCTGCTCAGGCTAGGAGTGATTTTCCTGCTTATAAATATCTTACAATTCATCAGGAAAGGAACAGAAATCCACCAATGTCCTTATTTCATCTGCAACCTTCCGCTAACACAGGATTTCTATCTGAATTTTATGCAAATTTTATTCAGCTATGCTTTTCCTCTAGTATGTCAGCATAAATTAAAGATGCATATAAAGTAGCTGAGATAATATTAGAAGCACATCTGAGGAAAATCCCAAGTATTATAATTGAATTTTCACCCCTTACATGTAAATAAACCAGTAAGATAAAAATTCAATTCTAGAGGACTCCAGTTAATCTTCTTCCATTTCTAGGGATATTATAAATCTCAAAAAAAAAATCACTAAGCAAAATCAAGCAAACAGCATAAAATAATTCCTCCAAAAGTTGTGAATCTTTAAATTAACAAATGTAACACACTTTAAATCATAAAGTTAGAAGAAATATCTATTATTATTTATAAAATTAGATTCATAATATGGGTAAATTCCGTCAGTAACATTTTAGCACACAGAGTTACCACAGAAAGTTCTTTAAATACTACAAAAGGCTGTTGTTTGAGGTACACCATTTCTTCCTGATATTTATCCAGAATGCTGTTCTCAGACTAAAAGGAAAAGAATTGTAGATATCTCTTTTTGTTGTTATTAAGAAATCTGTCCTTATACATACAGGATGTTTATGTACCCATCACAGGAAAAACGCCCTTGAACCATTTTTTTCTTTATTGAAGATAGGTTGTAATATATGCAAACATTCTTGGAAATGATAAAAACAAATTCAGGACTGTGGTTCCCTCTGATGAGGGAGGGGGAACAGGACATATTGGAAAGTATATACAGGACTCCAATTGCAGCTATAATTAAGCTGAATGCTTTGTGTACTTTAAATATCGCATTTTTTCAAAAAAATAATTAGAAGCTGTTAGAAGATGAATAAAGTAGAAATGGGGAGTTACAACAACTACCTTGTGCTTTATGCTGTAGACTTCGTATACATTATTTCATTTAATCCTCATACCAACCCAACAAGGTAGGTGATTTTATCCTCATTTTACAAGTGAGGAAACTACAGATTAGAAGTAAGTGAATTACCTTGGGTAACAAAACTTCTAGGTGGCAGAACTATAAACTGAAACAATATTAAAGTGGTAAAAAAATTACACTGAGATCAAGGAGTGGCACAAAGGAGCTTAAAAGGAAATGGTAAGGAGTTTTACTTTCAGCATGGTGGCATGAGATGCTCCATGGACCTTTCCCAGTGAACAAGCATAGCTGGTGGAAACCATAAAAGCCACAGTTTTAAGTCTCTAGAAATTGTCTTAATGGCATATGATACATGAAAAAACACTTATTCAAGAAAATATTCTAAAACTCAGAACAGGGAGAGTTCAGGCATTTGAGCCATGACCTGCTATCTCCCACTCTCCTTTCTTTTCAGCTCAGTTTGACACAAGCTCCAATCCAGGCAAGTGTGGCCAAGACAGGTCTCTCTCTCCCCCTCAGCTCCCAATTCAAGGATAAAATATATCACTAGCACATCTCATCAGCTTCAATTCTGATTTGAAGAAGCTAAATTCCTGGCAAGTGTGGATTTTTAAAAAAAGAAACAGGAATGTGTGACCCATACACAGGTTGGGATGGAGAAGACAACAGAAATGATCTGTGAATGTGACAAAATGTCAGATTTAATAAAGACTTCAAAGTATTAATTATAATGTGTTCCAAGAAAAAAAGGAGACCATGCTTAAAGAATTAAAGGAAGCTATGACAATGTCTTATCAAATAGAGAATATCAGTAGTGAGAAATTATTTGAAAGCACCAAACGGAAATTCTGGAGTTAAAATGTACAGTAACTGAATTTTAAAATTTCACTAGAGGTTCTCAATGATAGATCTCAACTGGCATAAGAAAGAATCAATGAACCTAAAGATAGAATGACAGAGATAATACAATCTGAGAAAAAAAAGAAACATGAATGAGCTTCAGAGAAATGTGGGACATCTTTAAGCACAACAACATATGCATGATGAGAGTACCAAAAGGAGAGGAAACAGATAAGTAGAAAAAATAGTTGAATAAATGATTAAAAATTTCCAAAACTTGAGAAAAAATATCAATATACACATCCAAGAAGCTCAATGAATTCCACGTAGGATTATTGCAAAGAGATCCACAGACAGAGAAATTATAGTAAAAATGCTGAAAGACAGACAAAAATAAAATCTTGAAAAAGTGAAAGAGGAAAAACAACTCATCATGGGCTAGGGAAGCTGAATAAGATTAATAACTAATTTTTATCAGAATTAATGGAGGTCAGAAAGCAGCGGAATGACATACTCAGAGTCATGAAAACACTAAGCTACTAACCAATAATTCTGCATCCACTCAAAGTATCTTGCAAAAAATTTGGAATGAAAACAATCTAAGATAATAAAAAAATTGAGAGAATTCTTTGCTAGAAGATCCACCTTACAAGAAATACTCAACTTACAGCATAAAAACAAGTAAATTCAGATGTTAATACAAATCGACATATAAAAGCATAGAATACCAGTAAAGGTAATCATGCAATTATGAAAGGTAATTATGCAATTATAAATACATATTTCTCCTTCTCCCCTTAACGGATATAAAAACAATATTATAAAGTAATATTATATAATTGTACTGTTGGACCTATAGCATATAGAAATGTAATATATTTTATAAAGGCAGTACAATGGAGGTGGTTGGGAGCAAAGTTCTATCGAAATAAGGATATGATACCAGATAGTAACTCAAATCCACAAGAAGAAATGATGATAAAAAAATAACAAATAAGAATGTTAATAAAACAAATGCCATAAATATATCCTTGCTCTCCTTTCTTCTCCCAGTTTCATTCGTAAATATAAAATTATATTAAGCAATCATAACTATGTATTATTGTGCTTGTAATAGCATATATAACAATAATAGCACAAAAAGGAAAGAGGAGACCGCTATACTAGTAGTAACATCTGTATATCTCACTAAAATTACATTAGTGTAAACATGAACTAGATTTTAACAAGTTAATATACATATGGAAAGCCTCAAAACAACCACTAAATTTTTTTTTAATTATTAACGGATTTTTTTTTTTTTGCAGCTCTGACATGTAAAGAGCTTAAAAGTCATCCTTACTGTCTTTGTAATAAGAAAAAACACTGAACAAACTGAAAATTGTTTGTTTTTTTTTAGATCCAGTGAGAATTGAAATTACAAGAAAATCACCACCCTCAAATCTGCAAAGACAGGCAAATACGGAGAATTAGAGCTGAGATCAGTTTCCCTCAGAAGAAGCCACTGGAGACAATAATTGATAGGAAAACACAAATGGTAATTTTGATGAATTGCAAGAGTCTGAATGTTAACTAGCTCGACAGTTAAAAACTCCTAGGAACCCAGCCTTGGGGACCCCAACACTTTTGTGGGTTCTGCATCTCAGGTTCTCATGGTAAAAATCTAAGAAAAATCCCCTTGTGGTTCAGAGAGGGAGAGAGAAAAGCAACCGCTGTGAAAAGCTCCTAGAACATTCTCCATAATAAAAGCTTGCTCTCCAAGAGAATCTAGCTTGGGGTCAGCTCCAACCCTCTCTCATCTTTCTGTCATAAGTGAGAGGAGAAAAAGAAAAGGCTAAAGAATATTTCTAAAGGTCAAAGTTCAGGAACCTAGGTCCATTAAAAATTAAATTTATTCATAACATTATAGCCTGCATCCCCTCTAGCACACCTTGCCACTACATCAACAGGACTCCAGTATAATAACAGGATTACAGTTGAGAGAGCTAAAGACTCAGACTCTATTTTAAAAGGAGTTCTTAGAAACACAAAAATAGAGAGAAAAAAACAACAAGGAAATTCAAAGAAACTGAAGCCCAGTACTTACAAAATGCACAAGTAACAAAAGAAAAAAATAAACAAATTGGACTATTCAAACTAAAAAGCTTCTGCATAGCAAAGGAAACCAACAAAATGAAAAGGTGGCCTATTAATGAGAGAAAATACTTGCAAATCACAAATCTGATTCATACAACTCAATAGCAAAGAAACAACCAGATTAACAAATGGCCAAAGGAACTGAAAAGATATCTTTCCAAAGAAGACATACAAATCACCAACAGGTACACAAAAAGGTGTTCAACATCACTAATCAGCAGGAAAATACAAACTGAAACCACAATAAGCTATCACCTCACATATGTTAGAATGGCTATCATAAAAAATACAAGAGATAACAAGTATTGGGGAGGATGTGGAGAAAAGGGAACCCTTGTTCATTGTTGGTGAAAATGTAAATTGGTGCAGCCACTACAGAAAATAGTA